>NC_090751.1:58420411-58497911 GCF_036898095.1 Palaemon carinicauda
ATTGATGTTTACATATGATACAGTTTTTTAGGGATGGTGAAGAGAAATTTTATTTGGTGATTTGGTGAAAGAGTTTGAAAGTGTTTGTTAGAAGAGAAATTTGAAAGTAAATATGAACCATAGTAAGATTATAAGGGTAAATGAAATGTAAATTGCGAATGTAGACCCGTAACTGTTAATATATTTACTAGAGGAATGGAAGCTGTTGATTTGTATTAGTATTTGTAATTAAATATTAAAGAAGATGGTATGATTGCAGGAGAGGTGGATCACAAAATAGGAGAGGCAGGTAAGGTAGTAAGATGTATACAAAAGATGAGACCGTTGACTTTTCCGTAGAAGGCCAGTGAGTAATGTACGAAGGCATTGTTGAACCAGGACCCAGTGTTGAATCAACTCTCCATTATAGAAGTGATGTAAGGATGTTGAATGCGAATAAAAACAATAACAAAGTTCTTGGGATCAACTGTTTGTGTAGTATTTGTGTTGCAAAAATGACATAAGGGAAATGATGAGACAGAATATTGTGTGAATTAACGACAAAAGGTTAGTGAAAATATTGTATAGCTCTTCATTACTAAGAAGTAAGAGGAAATAAATGCGTCATAAATGTTATATAGATGTAGTGAAAGATGTATTTAGTAGTTAGTAAGTTGGCTAAGGCACCAGCCGCCCGTTGAGATACTACCACTAGAGTTATTGAGTCCTTTGACTGCCAGGCAGTGCTACATTGGATCCCATTTTGGGTACACCTAATAGCCTGGCCTATTCTCTACTCGTTCTCCTCTTTCTTCGTATACCTGGCGACACTAAGGTAACCAAAATGTTCTTGACTCAAGTGATTAACTACTGTACTGTAATTGTTTAGGGGCTACTCTCATCTTGATAAGGAGAGAAAAGGCCTTTTAGCTGTGGTAAGCAGCTTTCCTAGGAGAAGGACGCTCCAAAGTCAAGCCAGTGTTGTTATTGTTATTACTGGCTATGCTACAACCCTAGTTGGAAAAGTAGGATGCTATAAGCACAATAGGGAAAAATAGCTCAGTACGGAAAGGAAATAAAAAAATTTTCACTAGAGAAGTAATGCACGCTTAAAATAAAATAAAATCTTTCATATATAAACCATCAAAAGGTAAGAGGAAGATGAACTCGATAGAATAGTGTGGTACTATCTTCTGCTGTCTTTGGTTAGAATTCTCGTGCTTGAGGGTACACTCGGGCATACTATTCTATCCGTTTCCATATTTCCTTTCTTCACTGAGCCATTTGCCCTGTTGGAGCCCTTGCGCTTATAACATCCTGGTTTTTTCAACTAAAGTTGTAGCTTATCTGCCCTTTATATCCAAGAAACGTATGAGTACGTGGGAGATAGGGCTGAATGATTCAATATTTGTAAGGAGGTTCGATGTTCTGCTGGTGAGTCTTTTGTGTAGATTTATGGAACTAATAACGTTGCAGAAGTTTAAAGACACATGGGGTTTATCCATGATTCAGCTATGAAAGCATAAATGTGGCAGTGACTTATGTCGTTATGTTCTGGAACCACCCCTGTGAAGGGAAACGACCAAATGATGAAAATATACTACACTCACACACACACACACACACACATATATATATATATATATATATATATATATATATATATATAGAGAGAGAGAGAGAGAGAGAGAGAGAGAGAGAGAGAGAGAGAGATGACTGGCCTGCTATGTCCTTTATAAAACTTGATTGAATACATTTATAAGAACTCGTTCAAAACACTATTCACCGCGGATTACGGTGGTATCAATAGGCCGGATTTCTGCAATGGTCAGTATCATAATACTTCACTTACATACCAGTCAAAGAAAATAAAGTCAGCCTTCAATAGAGCATGTAGGTTTATTGTTGGTCTGTCAGTTAGAAAGGATAATGTCATTGCTAATACTAGCTACTGCTATCAAAGTACATTTTATTCCGAGCGCACTTACTTTATTTTGATTAGTGGTCTCCTCACGGTCTATAGAATAAATCTTGAGAATTATATTTGTTATACTTGTGTAATATTTAAACAGAGAGAGAGAGAGAGAGAGAGAGAGTACTGTACAAAAATTAAGATACTCATTTAAATTAAAGGAGAGAGAGAGAGAGAGAGAGAGAGAGAGAGAGAGAGAGAGAGAGAGGACTACTGTACAAAAATTAAGATACTCATTTAAATTAAAAGGATGGTATCGCACAGTGTGTGCTATAGTTCATTCGTCACAAAACACTAATTAGCAAGTCATTTTACATTGGTTATTTTTTTTTTAATTAGGGCAGAAGGACTTTAAAAAAACTTCCTCGGATATTTATTATTATTACTTGCTAAGCTGCAACCCTAATTGGAAAAGCAGGACGTTACAAGCCCAAGGGCTCCAACGGGGAAAATAGCCCAGTGAGGAAAGGAAATAATTGAAACTACAAGAGAAGTAATTAACAATTAACACAAAATATCTTAAGAACAGTAACAATATTGAAATAAATCTTTCATAAATAAACCATAAAAACTTGAAAAAAAATAAGCAAACAGAAAAGAAATAAGATAGAATAGTGTAGCCGAGTGTATCCTCAAGCAAGAAAACTGTACCCAAGACAGTGGAAGACCATGATACAGAGTCTATGGCACCATCTAAAACCAGAGAACAATGGTTTGATTTTGGAGTGTCATCCTAGAATTGCTAGCGATCTACCTTAGTCTTGGATAGGGTAGCGACCTACCTGAGTCTTGGATAGTGTAGCGGTTTATCTTATAATAGTAATGGATAAGCTAGCGATCTACCTTAGTCCTGGATAGGGTAGCAGTTTATCTTATTATAGTATTGGATAGGCTAGCGATCTACCTTAGTCTTCGATAGAGTAGCGGTTTATCTTATAATATTATTGGATAGGTTAGCGATCTACCTTAGTTTTGCATAGGGTAGCGGTCTACAGTAGTCCTGGATAGGCCAGTGTCGTAAAAATCCAGGTATTATTTGTTGGACAACTAAAATATTTATATTTGTCTGTCCCATTCTCTTTCAGTTTGGAGAAATATTTCATTTTTTTTTCATTATTCATAGAAATTGTGGAGAATCAGCGATGATTGTAGGTTAAGACAGTAACTCAAAAACACTGTTACGCAATTTTATATATCGCAATGTAAGAAGAGATGTTTCGCCGGATGGTTTTCAGCAGTCTAACTAGTGTTAACGCAGCAATATGTCTGCTTACCAGCAGGAAGAAAGAAAAATTTCGTGAATGTAATAGGGAAATTTATGACAAGACTTTTAAAGGCCTCGTGTGCTAGAATAAAGAAAAAACTATCCCTTTAATTTAAGAGTATTTTAATTTTCGTACTCTCTCTCTCTCTCTCTCTCTCTCTCTCTCTCTCTCTCTCTCTCTCTCTCTGTTTAAATATCCCATGTATAACACAAGGAGACTTACTATTTCAGACTACCTGCATAGAACGTGCACCTACAACCACACTTGCGTTGTTTTGAAATTTAAGGTGATTTTGCTCTAAGATATTGACATGTAAACCCATCGTTTTCATATATATGTCTCATTAATTGAGTTTACTGGTGTTTTAGGCTTTTACCTCCCTCTTCACTAGACCTCAGGTGGAATAGTTCTAGTAAAAAATCGATTTGAGCTGCCGATGTTCGTTCTTTAAGTGTTCAAGAAATATACCGTTATGGGAGTTTCTTTTGTACTATTTTGACATATTCACCCTCGTCTATTAAAAACAGCAACTCCCTACACGGACGCAGCACTCAAAGGGAAAAAAACTCCATGTTCCAGTGGTTTGCTTACTGTCGGGATCTAACGTTTAAATCGTCCGCCACGCGTAGCATGGAATTATGGTCTGCCAGAAGACGCGGCCAGAAGACACGGGGGCTGAACCAATGAGGGTGCTGGGAGGGCCCAAGGCAGCAGTGAGGTAGACACTGGTGTAATTGGTAGTTACAGCCGCTCCTCCGTCTCCGTCGCTTTCTGCTACCTCTTCATCACACTCTCGCCAGGTAATATGAGGTCTATTGATCACTTATGGTTCCCTTAACGAAAGGAGAATGTACCATTTCACTTTGTGTAGTGTTTTAAGTTTAAATTTTGTGTTAATATAGAAAACTTAACGCGTCGTCTGCATTTCGGCCACTCGTGGGACAAGGGAGGGAGGATGCAAGTAAAATGCCGCTTGTCCTGGAGAGGTTATCTGTCTGACCTCTTGGTAGATTGCTAGATTTTATTGATTAAGATTAAGGCTGATAGTTTTATCGGATAGCAATCATGAAGATTAAATTATAGTCTTCGAGGACCAATTTCTGAATATCAAGAGCCCAACCCTCACATTCCGGTCATGGAAAATCGCCCGGTCTATGGAAGCAAGCGAGGCTATACCCCCAGACAAACGAAACGAAAATCATCGCTAGTAAAGATCGTAACTGGGATATCTAATGTGTAATTTTTAATGGAAAAGAACAAAGAAATGTTTATTTGTAAGCTGAGTATTAGATTTTTTGGTTTTGAACCAAAGGTGACTGTAGACTTGGTACTAGTCTAGGCTACAGGTAGACGAGCTGTCCTAGTAATGTTGGGCTATATGGAACTTTTAACGGATGCATTGAATAATCTTTGTTTTATACTGCACCTTATTTTATGTGCATTGAGCTTCTGACAAGCTTCTGATTTCAATTAAGATTTTAGAACTTCTATAACATGTGTGAAATTGCTCTGAAGAGTTGACCGTCAAATTTGAGGTTTCTTAGACCAGTTGTCTATTGCAGGCATTGATAGGCTGACCATGTATTGTGTGCTTTTATAGGCTATTTATTGTAGCCATTCCGGCAACCCTTGAAACCTTGATAGGTTGACTCAAATGTAGCCCTACACATTGATAGACTACTTAATTGTAGACCTAGACCTTGATAGGCTAACTAAATTGTAGGCCTAGACCTTGATAGCCTAACTTAATTGTAGGCCTAGACCTTGATGGGCTAACTAAATTGTAGGCCCAGACCTTGATAGGCTAAGTAAATTGTAGACCCAGACCTTCATAGGCTAACTAAATTGTAGGCCCATAGCTTGATAGGCAATTCAATTGTTGGGCCAGACCTTGATAGGCAAACTCGATTGTAGACCCACACCTTGATAGACCAACTCAATTGTAGGCCCAGATCTTGATAGGCTTTTTTAATTGTAGGCCCAGACCTTGATAGGCTTATTCAATTGTAGGCCCAGACCTTGATAGGCTAATTCAATTGTAGGCCCAGTTTTTGGTAGGCTAATTCAATTGTAGGCCTAGACCCTGATAGGCTAACTCGATTGTAGGCCTGAGCCTTGATAGGCTAATTAGATTGTAGGCCTGAGTCTTATTAGGCTAGTACAATTGTAGGCCTGAGCCTTGCTAGGCTAACTCTATTGTAGGCCTGAGCCTTGCTAGGCTAACTCTATTGTAGGCCTGAGCCTTGCTAGGCTAACTATTGTAGGCCTGAGCCTTGCTAGGCTAACTCGATTGTAGGCCTGAGCCTTGCTAGGCTAACTCGATTGTAGGCCTGAGCCTTGCTAGGCTAACTCGATTGTAGGCCTGAGCCTTGCTAGGCTAACTCGATTGTAGGCCTGAGCCTTGCTAGGCTAACTCGATTGTAGGCCTGAGCCTTGCTAGGCTAACTCGATTGTAGGCCTGAGCCTTGCTAGGCTAACTCGATTGTAGGCCTGAGCCTTGCTAGGCTAACTCGATTGTAGGCCTGAGCCTTGCTAGGCTAACTCGATTGTAGGCCTGAGCCTTGCTAGGCTAACTCGATTGTAGGCCTGAGCCTTGCTAGGCTAACTCGATTGTAGGCCTGAGCCTTGATAGGCTAACTCGATTGTAGGCCAGAGCCTTGATAGGCTAACTCGATTGTAGGCCTGAGCCTTGGCTGGCGATCTACCTAGGTCTGTGAGAGGCTGGCGACCTACCTTCTGACGGATACACAAGTGACTTTATATTGTACAGGGTGCATTTGTATGTTGTAGTTGCCTTCACCTTTCAATACTGTATGTCACAATCAGTGTCGTCGACATGTCAGTCACGAGTAGATGATGCAGAATTATCATCCTGTGAGGCCATTCTAATTATGTAGTAAAAAAAGATTTTTACCTTTGTACCTGGACAGAATGGTACTACCACTAACAAATCTTGGATAAAAAGCAATAATCGTTAAATATATAGAAAAACACGGGACATTTCGGAGCCTTTGTAGTTTATGGAGACAAGCTTTTAACCAGACGAAAATAGAGTAAAAAAAAGTACGAAATCGGCTCTTTTTCACGGGAATGATCACGGAATGAAATATTAATTTCACTAGTTTTGTAACTGCTTGTCCCAACAATCTACATACTAGGACCACTCTGGTCATGGATGTCGGAAACGTGCGGAAAAAAAAGTCAGAAATCTGCTCTTTTTCGCGGGAATGATCACGGAATGAAATATTAAATTCATTAGTTTTGTAAATGCTTGTCCCAACAATCTATATAATAGGACCACTCTGGTCATGGATGTCGGAAACGTGCGAGAAAATGGACAATAACCCAAAATTCCCCTCCTAACCTGACCTACAAGCCGTGTCCTTACCTTCCTCGGGAACTAACCGGGGGGGGGCTAACGCCCCCCCTGCGACCCCCCCCCCCCCCAACCACTATCGCTAACATACAAACCCAACCTAACTGAACCTAGTAGTTCCCAGGTCACTACCCCTACCCGGGGGAAGCCCCCTGACCCCCTTCGTAAGTCTCTCTCCTACACAAAAAACTCAAAATTATATCTTAACCACATTGTCATAATAAAAAAAAGTTACTCAGACTTACCTTAATATTCGATATCGCAACATCACCAATTGTACACTTCTCACATGGACCCTTAAATTCCTCTAAAAAGCCTTCTCGAAATAAATAATGAAAGAATCCAGGGATAACTCGAGTAAAATCACGTAGGTGTATATAACTTAGTCTTAATCGAATCAATTTGATCAATATGAATGATAAACTCAACAATATCGCTGAAAGAGTAACTATACGCAACACGTCTATCCATTACGGCAGTTAGAGTTGGAAAGGGTCGACTCCAGGTCAATCTCGGGTCATGTGGGGGGGGATTAAAAATTTGAAATCACGCAGCCAACGAAAGTTTTAGTTCGGTTGCTTTGTTTGACACTGGCTTTATCTACCGAAATATCTTAACTAGATGTTGGCTAGCCTAACCTTTGGTTGTATATAAAACATATTAGTATTCGGCATAATTTCAAGACGTGTCCCAACGAAATAACAATCTTAACAAGAGGTTAAAAATTAAGATTGTTGGAATTAGCGAAAACATAAGTTCGAACATCAATAACTGTTCAAGCTTGCGCCACCAGCTGATAGGCGAACCGAGCGCCGCCAAACGGGTGTTATTATAGTCAGGCAGGAAATTTTACGATAGAGTAAATTGGCTGTGGCTTCAGCGAACGACGCATTGTAACGACCTTTCCCTAACCTAACAATTCATGATAATTATCATAGCAGCATCAAATATCACTATAAATGACCTGTCCCTAAAAACTACAAACTTAACAGTAAGATAAATAGGCTATGTAGATTGACGGGACAGTATTAAATTGTAAAAACGAACTTTTCTTAGACTGGGATGACACGGGCTCTATCTATCAGGAAAGTTGGAAACTAAGCAGGAGCTACCCGTGACTTGCGTTCGGACCGTGCTGAACTTTGAAAATATTGCCATGGTAAAGGTAAATTATGATATTATTCAAAATGATAAAATAACATCATATTATGGTATGTTGGATCATTGTAAAGAACATCTTCCCCATAATGAAAAACAATTTGGCTAGTAATAAGAAAGATATCGCCCTGTCCCGAAAAACTACAGACACCCCCAACATTTCTAAGGGAAAATAAACTTTTACTTCAGTAAATTGTGCTTTCAACTAATTTTACCTTTATTTTTCATATGTCCACTGCAAATAAGCTATTAGTCCTGTAGGACACAAGTGTGAACCTGGGATTTTAAGTGTGCTAAAATCAGGACAAAATGTGATTAACACTTGAGATTTGTAAAAGGATACGGAACCTAACAAACGCACCTAACCTAACCTAGTAGTTACCAGGTCACAACCCCTAGCCGGCCCTCCTTCCCAGTTCACAAAATATAAGTAAATCGCAAACAAATCCTTATTTTATGATTGACACCAAAGTGGTTTTTTTTTTTTTTTATGTCAGTATCATTCTTGGGATATTTTAACCTATGAGGGATAGCATAGTGAGCTTTTAAAATTTTTTTCACTACACTGGGAGTACCAAGAAACTTGGATTTTGCATCGAAAGAGTAGCCATTACACTTTGTTACTTTGAGCTCCATAAGGCTCATTAGACTCATAACACTACTACAGAGAACTGAAAACTGATGTGTGCGTAGAAACTATAAAGTCTTGATGTTGCAACAAGAAGTTGTGCGCTGGAAGTATAAACTTGTAACCGTGCAATTGGTAGGAGGAAACAGGAATAGAAACATCTGACTCGCAAAATGTAAAAAAAAAGTGAAATGAGTATTCCAGGGGAAGATGATCCCCATATTTTGTGCTATTATTCGTTGTTTTATTATACGTCCAATAGAAAAATGTATAGAGAAGAAAAGGTTATTTTTACCATTATCGATTCGCTAGTATATTTTCCCCCATCCAAAACGCCTGGTTTCCACTTTGTCCCCCAATTACCCTAGGATGCATTAGGGTATAGCTTATTAACTTTATTTACGAGAGAAATAAAGGACATTTTTTAATAAAAACAGGAGTCTCGTGTGTAATATTAATTTTATATATATATATATATATATATATATATGTATATATATATATACACCCCATTTTTTATTAATAAAGCTTGCCTTGTGTTTTACTATAATACTGTAATACCCAAAAAGCATTGATGGCTCCACTCCCTCTTTTCTTGTCTTTTCTCCTTTATTGAATGTAAAACAATACATTACCTGGCCACCCTTTCCTCCAACCGCTAGTTGGTTGGTAGAGAGATCTAACAACATTGCTGAGCAATCCCAAGAACTAAGAGAAAGTCTCAAAATTTGAAAATCAAGCTCTATTATTGACATTATCCTTTGACAACTCATAGCGCATCAGTAGAATATACACGTAGTACCCTTTTGGTTAAAGAGCACCAACTCTGGGTTGAACACTCCTTTTGAGAACACACTAATAATTTTTTAGCATTCGTGTGTCTGTTCGATTGTGGTCTTTCACCCTGGTGTCTGCCTTCCAGCAATCGGACGTGATTGTGGTTTGTTGAGCGTTGTCAATTAACAAAAGAGTTTTTGTAGTATGGTATGGTCTTCAACCATTCATAGAAGAAAAATCTTGTTTCCTGGTCAAGGATTCCAAACACCCAATCATCTTGGTATCTTCAAAATTTCACATCAGATGTCTTTGCATTAGTTTTACCAGTCAATGATGGTGGTGTTGGAGGTTAAGTTTTACCAGTCAATGATGGTGGTGTTGGAGGTTAGAGGTGAGGTTTTAACATGTACAGTACGCACTATTTGGGCCCGTGAGGGGCAGAGCACCAGATCACCAACATAATTTGACATTCTAATGTAGATTTTTCAAAGAATCTATGCTAGGCACAGACAATTCATTATAGCTTCCAGCATGTTAATTTCTGCCATCTTTTATAAGTGTAAACTGGCTGGTGTTACGCTTTTTACAAAATCTGGGAAAAAATAATGCTAAATAGGCCTTTGGTAAATTTATTTAAAAAGCTCTTCATGAATGAGAGTGAATTTATGAAGATCGTGAAGTTCTAATTTTCTTTAGAATATAGTTCACTTGCGCCCATGAACTTGAAGTACTGCTAGCTAAGTTTGCATTGGAATGTCCTACCATGGTTGCATTCACTGTACGAGAAAGCCAGGTGAATTGTAACGACCTTAGGTCTCCTAGAAATTGTGGTCAGGTAAACTATTTTAGTTGGTCAATTTTGAAAGTATGCAATCATGGAAAGTAGGCCACATGAACACATTCTCTACTACTGTACTGATCTACCAGGTATCTTCGGCCATGGCTGTTACGTTGTTCTGTAATGACAACTTATTCACTATCTAACATTAGGGTAGGCTACTTATATACAGTACTGTATATAGAATTTGGGAACCTTTAGATATCAGTGGCCGGTTCCTCCCAGATGCATAGAAAAGGAGAAAAGTCTTCCCATGGTGCGCCTTGGTAGGCCGGCCGTCTACGGTGCGCCTTGGTCGGCCGGCCGTCTACGGTGGGCCTTGGTCGGCCGGCCGTCTACGGTGGGCCTTGGTCGGCCGGCCGTCTACGGTGGGCCTTGGTCGGCCGGCCGTCTACGGTGGGCCTTGGTCGGCCGGCCGTCTACGGTGGGCCTTGGTCGGCCGGCCGTCTACGGTGGCCCTTGGTCGGCCGGCCGTCTACGGTGGCCCTTGGTCGGCCGGCCGTCTACGGTGGCCCTTGGTCGGCCGGCCGTCTACGGTGGCCCTTGGTCGGCCGGCCGTCTACGGTGGCCCTTGGTCGGCCGGCCGTCTACGGTGGGCCCTTGACCTTTCCAATGGATGAAAGCCTAGAACTAGGAATAAACAGGGCTTATAAACCTAACCACAAGGACCTTGTCCTTATTTAATGGGGGTTTTGTCCACGCTAAGGTTCCTCCCACCCTACCTGTTTTAGTACAGAGTCCAATAAATATTAACACTAGCTGCCCACGTATGATTTTTTCTCATTCTTTGGAGTCTCAACACTAATTGCCTCATCATTTTTATGCATAACTTTTCACATACGAATCATTTGCGATTCCAGGCATATTTTTGTACCTGAAAAACCATATTTCACCAGAGAAACAAACTTGAGAATAGACGCAGCATCTACCCCTCCCCAGTACACTAGTTTCTTGCCTCATTATTTGGATGTAGGAATCTTGGGTTATTCTCGTCAGTCTCATCATCTTAGTTTTGTTAAAGGAAGAGATTCTTGCAGAACTATTTTCCTTGGCGTAATACAGTATTTACTTTTGAAATAAAGTAGTGATTAGTTGGAACCAATTTGGTCTTTTTTTATTTATTTTTTTTTGTTTTTGTTTTTTTGCACCTCCAAACAGGTTATTTTTCCCTCGACATACAATATGCTTGGACCCTTCAGGATTGCAATTCAGAACCTCTGGCGTAGAATCTTGGAATTTCATATTACTGTACAGTACTGTATAATATTTTTGGATTGGAGAACATCTGTGGCATGTTTCAAATGTGTTATTTGATTGTATTGTCTTGTTTTATAGCTAAAAAGTCATCTTTATGTATTTACACAAGTGCATCTGGTCACATACGCAACCCTTTTCTGACTTGGGTACTTATTCATTTATTTTTCTTAAAATTTCAAGGGAAAGTATTTTAGTACTCTTCCATATACAGTATAGTAATTCCCCCATTTTCTTTGATTCTCAGGGAAATAGATTATCCATTTTCTCATAACATACGCATTCGTAAAAAAGTTTGCAGCCCGAATGTTCCTCTTGTTTTATTTTGTCTGCTTATTTACACATTTACAGTCTTTGTATTATGATAATTTTGAAAGATAACTAAATCTGGGAAACGAGTAACATTTTCCCAGAAAAATACATGCAAATATATATTGTTGATTTATTTCTAAGCTCCGTAGTAGTTCTGTTACGACCAAATGGAAGAAATACTGTATAGTGGGTATGATAATATAGGATGGTTGCAATATGTTCCCACCTGTGCTTGGTGCATTGGAGGTAGCGTCTTTATCACTTCAGTCTTGGTTGTTGCGATACTTGGGCATCTATTACTGACCTTTTCGTGCTTAGTGTGTTTTCTCTTCAGTGAGGAGTGCTAATCAGGTATGCTTGAGAACCTGCCTTGATCTTGAAGGTAAATTTTATAGCAAGTGGTTGCTCTCTCAATATGATTTCCCACAAGGAAATGAAAGCATTCACCATTAAATACTGTATACAGGAACTGACTACACTTTCCAGTGTTGGTGCAAGTACGCATTCTCAAACTGAATTCTCTTTAGCCATTTCGCGTACTCCTAAAACATAAGTGATAATCACCATAATGATAATTCCCCAGCTTATAGGCCTTTGCTGTCATGACGGAAGATAGACAACCATTCCATGGTCCTCTACATGTCAAAACTGTCAGATGCCAATGAATCCCAGTTTTTTACAGGTTTGACAGATTCCTCAGTAGAAGAATGCAAAACCATATCCCTCATTTCCTATATAGTAGCCCATCCGACATCCTATTGTGACCAGCCAGCCCATAAGCGCCCCCCCCCCCCCCTGCATTGCATACAGGAACACCACCTAGCTCTGTACCTATCAACCCAGATGTTGCGAATCTTACACAGAGTACGTGTAGTGACAACAACTATTTGTCGCAATCTGTACTACCCACGAGTAGTATATTTTGTAAGTGGCGTCCCTGTCAGTCTAAAGCCTGCTCCTGGCTAGACCATTGGTAGTACAGTATCTTACTTTGCTGTCTCGGAAAACCTTTTAGATCTGGACACACTCGAACAGTATGAGGAACTTGTACATTCTGGAGCAAAATCCTTGGAATTTGTCCTCCATCACACTGCATTAATTTGGGGAAACGGTCCGTAAAAGGAGATGGCTGTCATCTCAAGTTTTGACACATGATACACTGAGAGATGTTTATGCTTCTTGTGTACAGTAATTGACCTCCTGCAGAAGTAGCTGCTGCATTGGAAAAATTAAGATTTAGCCAGGCTTCTCTTTTCTGAAGAGCTCCTGCAACAAGGTTCTCGGCTATGCATCGGCCATCACCACTTGAACAGACACCTCAATGTAGTTTGTAGTTTTCTTCCAGAACTAGACTACATTCATCATTACAAAAGACAAGCAGAACCCTAGTCTTCGTTTTGACAGAGAAGTCATCCCTCGGCCCTTAAGAGCTAAGGATATTGAGGTGTCAGTCCCCCCGAGTTACCACTTCTAGGGGTGAAGGCTGCAACATCATTGTACAAGGTCCCTCGACAGTGGAAGTCCTCCGTTCAGGGTATCTTGGCCTATTAACGAGCTGTGGTCCTCTTTTTGACACTGAATCTGACAATTCCAAGATTGTATTCAATGGGATCCCAGTAATATCTTCTCTTATAGAAGGAAGTGACCCAATTGCTGGAGAAGAATGCAGTCGAAGAACGTTTGGTCTGGTCTCCAGGTATCTTCAGCAACTTCTTCCTGGTGGAGAAACTGACTGGAGATTGAGAACCTTTCCCACTTTAACCAGTTTGTCCTTCGAACTCTGTTCAAAATGGAAACGCCCGGTACAGTAATCCAGCCAATTTGAAAGAATGACTATCTGTTGGCCATAGACCTACAAGACGCATACTCTGCTATCAAATCCCAGTCCACCCAAAATCAAGGTCGTCTCTGTTTTTTGTTCCGAAGAAGGCATAAATTCAAGGTGCTGTGCTTCGGCCTGTCAACAGCCCCACAGGTCTTGACCTGACTGTAAACTCTAGTTTACCATCTACAGAAGACTCCTCTGTTATCTGGACGACTGGCTGTTACTGGTGGAATCGAGGTCTTCACCACAGAGAACTACTTTTGGAGTTTTGCTACTACCTTGGAATACGGCCTAGTCTTGACCCTCTGTCTCTTCTACGGTATTTGGGCATGGCCATGCAGTAGATTCTGTCTAAGCCAGAGTATTTCTGTCAACAGAGATTGGAGCACCTTCCTCGAGAATCCCTTCAAGCCCATCTTTGGGTGAACTTTCTCTGACAACTCTGCTCATTAAAGAAGTTGGTACCTTTCGTCAGGTTGCATCTCTGCTTGATATAGTGGGTCTTGAAAAGTCTGTAGTCTCGGACATTAAACTTGCCATCGACAGCCTTGAAGATCCCTTGTGATATAAAGTCAGACCTCTCCTGGTGGATCCAGAAGAACTTGTTAGCTACCACATACCTAAAGTTTCTCCATCCAGACTTCCAGCTATTTTCAGATACCTTTCATCAAGGATAAGAAACCCATCTTCAACAGGAACAAATTAAGAAGATAGGCGTTTGGCCAAAAGAAACTCTTGAAAACAGAAGAGGGTACTTGGTAGTAGGTTGGCCTGGGCACCAGCCACCCGTTGAGATACTACCGCTAAAGAGTTATGGGGTCTTTTGACTGGCCAGACAGTACTACATTGGATCCTCCTCTCTGGTTACAGTTCATTTTCCTTTTTGCCTACACACACACTCCGAATAGTCTGGCATATTCTTTCTGTACTCATACACCTGACAACACTAAGATTACCAAATAATTGTTTTGTGGCCACTTTCGTCTTGGTAAGGGTAGAAGGGACTCTTTAGCTATGGTAAGCTGCTCTTCTAGGAGAAGGACACTCCAAAATCAAACCATTGTTCTCTAGTCTTGGGTAGTGCCATAGCCTTTGTACCATGGTCTTCCACTGCCTTTGGTTAGAGTTCTCTTGCTTGAACGTACACTCGGGCACACTATTTTATCTTATTTCTCTTCCTCTTGTTTTGTTAAGTTTATAAAGGAGATATTTATTTTAATGCTACTCTTCTGAAAAATTTTATTTTTCCTTGTTTCATTTCCTCACTGGACTATTTTCCCTGTTGGAGCCACTGGACTTATAGCATTGTGCTTTTCCAACTAGGGTTGTAGCTTAGCAATTGATAATAATAAGGGGTCATTCAGACTGATTGTAATGGTGGCGTGGCACTTTGAGACAATCGTTAATAAACAGATTTTTTGGGGTGGTACACTATACGTGGCAAGTTACATACTGTACAATAGTGAATCTGAAAAAGGAGCAAAGTTTTCCTCTCCTTCCAAGGAATAAGGAGACCGCATCATGTTTTTTTTTTGGGGGGAGGGGGGGTGAACGGTAGATATTCATTGTTATATAGTTATATTGTTTATGATTTACCTGCACATTGGAGAGTTGAAGAATCAGTTATGAATTAAGAATTTAAGGAGAATTAGCTATTTAGGGTAATTCTTTCGTATTGTAGTTTTAACGCAATGTACCTGTCTAGTCAAAGCCAATAAGATTTACTTCTTATTAATAAGGATCTACTGATGTAACACCTTTGGTTAATGTAATTGGCACTATGTATTTTTTTTTTCTTGTATGTACTTTCCATATATTGAGTGCAGTACTATGAACATTTAAGTAATAGCCCCTGAGAGAGGGGGTTGGAGTAACAGGTCTTTTGAAGGATGACCAGCTTTATATTTCTCACCATATTGCATTAGCACTAGAATTGGAATATAGTGTTTTTACTGAGCTGCATGCCATTGAAGATGAATACTAAATAGGAGGCCTGCAAGTGAAGTCTCAATAACTGTACCTGTATCGGAAAGGTGTGTGAAAGTTATCGAGGAGGAAAATCCCTTTCCCAAATTTGTTCCTTCATGGGTACAAACCCTCATTTTTTAATGGGAGTATATCAGTGAAGCTTGAACTCTGCTGATAAAATTTTTAACAAGATGTCTGTAGTTGCTGGCGAGTAGTGGGTGAGCCTCGGCCTCCCTGACGGCTTGCAGAATAGCTAATCTGACTTCAGCCACTGAATCTTACAGACACACACTTGGTGTTCCAAACTTGGCTTGTTTAGTTTTCTTTTCATACTTTCAGACTTTTAATTGTGTGTATGCATTGAGGAGAAACCACGAGTAGGCATGCGGTCGGTTTTGCCCTGGAGTTTCAGACCAGCTGTACCTAACCTCCATAAGTTGGCCGTGGATCCCCATTCTTAGTGCTCTTGCAGTGGTCATGACTGCCTTATCTTCATCTGTGATGTATGTAAGGAGTGGCCATTTTCTCAGAAAGAAGGCCAACATAGATTGTTCTTCTTTAGGGTGACCTCAAATCCTTGAAAAATTTGCTGGATCTATGTTCTTCCCCTGGTACTCTGGCTTGCAATCCTCTTCAGAGGGAAGGTTAAAAAGGACCTAAATATTGATATAACGTTGGGGCAAACCAAGAGCGAGTCGGCTTTACCTGCTTCCCTTTGAAAAGCTGGTATTCCTTCTTGAGTTGTTCCCAATATTGATTTCAGGTGACTATGCAGACAAAGACGACGGTATTTTGTCAAAGGAAAAACAATTGTAAGACTGCACCGTCAAAGGCAAAATTTTCACTTGGAGTCTTCCACCTCGCCATCAAAAGACCCCCTTGCTGTCCTGCTAGATTCCCCTGGAAGACCAGTTGATCGGCAATCCGCTCTTTCAAAGTTACCTTCTTCAGGTAAGAGAGGGAAAAGCTTACAGCCTACATTTCATTACATACAACATTGTCATTGGTGATGGCTTCACAAAGTTCTTTTAGTCTTGTAAAGACTAATAAGAGTGTTTCCCGTCAGCACAGTTGGTAGACTTCTGGTAGGCTTGTCAAGGATGTCGTTCAGTTTGCCAGGCATCCACACTCTCCAGCTGTCAAGTGGTGTAGTATTAGGTCCTCATAAGACTTTATAGTCTCTCCGCAGAGAAATTTAAGAACTAATAGACACTGGGCACTTGTGAGCAATCGCATATTTGTGTTCTTGTTCTTCAGTTGATATACTTGCTTCTAATATTAAGCAGTCAGTTGCTTGCTCGTGTACTCTTTGGGTCTTTGTACAACACCTGAGTGCTCTACTGTTCACGTACTCTCCCTATTTAGCACAAATTCTTCTGGACTTGAAAGTTTTCCTGCCGACACATGTCGCCCTGTTTGTACATGTCTTTTCCTATTGGTTTGCACTCTTTAATGTAACGCTTGCCTATTCATGCACACCCTTTAGTTAGGAGCACTCTGATGCTCTCGGATATGCTCTCTTGTTGGAGGAAATTTTCCAGTCGGTGCTCTACACACACCCTTCAATCAAGTTCCACCAGTCCATGGGACTTCATATGGAAGTGCACATGTGCCATTTACAGTACTTCTAGAAAGCCTTAATGCTTTACTGCACTTGAGTAGTAAGGATATGCACACTTCCCCCTTGATTAAAGTCTCCGATGAAACTGTGCTCTACTGCTGGCACCCAAGCGCTCTCGGCTATAGACGTAGGTCCTTCGATTAAAGGAAAGTCTAACCTTGCACGCTCACTCTCCAGATAGCACTCCTTATGATTTTTGCGCTAGCACAAATGGGTAGTATGCTGTTGCCTGTCGTCACTGGTTAGGGCATGATCATCCAGGCATACAAGGAGCCAGTTTTATTGGAAACCTCTTAGGGGCGCTCTTTTTCGGATAAGGTCCCTGAGAGGGACCCTAGAATTTATTTTAACGAAGTTCTTTACATGAAATTCTGGATAAGGAATCCATTAGGGAGAGAGATTTCAACTAAAACATCCAGGTTAAGCTCTTGTAGAATTTATTAGCCCAGATAGTCATCATCACATGTCAATCAGTCCAAACACCGTAGGTCTTCCTGATTTAAACGTGCCGAACCACCAAAGGTGAACGTTTGCTTTGTCTTTCGAGGTTAGTACCAGAAAAAAGGTGGCCTCCGGGCCGGCAAAAAACTCTTCAACCAGGGAGAGTCGTCAGAGGACCACTCCGGCTCCATACCATCCCCAAATCAACCTTCTTAAATACTTGGCCCTCATTAGCCAGTGGGCAAGGTGGCTGTTCCACAGGACATTGGAGGACCTCTTGACGTTGACACTGCCTCTAGTCTTCCCCTCTCTGACTCTGATGACAATGTTATCATACCATCCGAACCCATAGAAAATATGATTCTTCCAGTCGGAGTGCAAGTAATGGAAAAGGGTACACTGCAAATGGTCTTGAATAGGTCTCCAGGTTTCTGCAGTTGACTATTCCTTGTGGAAAAGTCTAGCGGACGCTGGAGACCGGTAATTGACCTTTCCCCCAAAACAAGTTTGTGCTACAAACTCCATTCACATTAGACAGTAAACACCACAAGAACAGCTATCAGGAAATATGGTTATTTGCTGTCCATACCCGAGAGATGCAGGCTGTATGACCAGCACCCAGTCCATCAGTCAAGAAAATATCTGCTTAATCTTGAAAAAAGTTAGATTGATGAAGATTTATATTCGTGGCTGAGGTACGAGGTTTTCTTTGAAGTGTCACTCGCCTGGCTACCACTTTTTTTAACATGTCAGAAGAAGCTAGGGATGCCCATTTAAGGGACCAATTCATTTCAGGCTCCTGCTCACGAGGTTAGATAAGTAGGTGTCCTGTTAGCCTTTACCAAGAACATGTCAGTGGGCCAAGTCCTGAAGGTCATAGTATGGAAAAGCTAGACAACCTTCACAGCCCACTATTTATGGGAATGCACCCACTAGTCACTGTACTTTCTTATGGTCCTGAGGTAGCAGCTGAGCATGTGCTGTAGTGTACTGTACTTTGTTCCCTTATATGACAAGAAGTATCTCTTAAGATGGCCGTTGCGACATCAGTTTAGGATGAGATAAAAAATGTCTAGCCTTATTCCTCTTCTTCCTTCATTGGAGTGCAGCTGGTTGAGCAGTTGTGTTGCTGGATTGGGCCATTGATCCATGTAAGCTATCACCATTCTATTTTAGATTTTGAAGTGCTTTACCCCCATTCTGATAAGGGGAAGGATGGATAATAAAGTAAACTCATCTCTCTATTTTAGCTGCACTTTAAACTTAAGACAGCATATCCTTTGTCTAATGACCTAAACCCAGCCCTATCACCTGAATTTTAGGTCTAGGAGGGGAGTTAGAATAAATGCTCCTGCTGTGCATTAGGATGGGTGCATGATATCTTTGAATTTTAAATTAGCCAGTTTGGTTACATGGTCATCCCCCCCACTTAAGGATTTCTCCTATTAAAGGACAAGGGGTTGTATCCGTGAAGGACCACGTAAGAATTTTAAAAGTAATTTATATTTTTGCTATCTGCAAACCAGAGTCCTTAAAGTTATACTACCCTGCCTCGCCAACCCCACAAGCCCTAGGTGAAAGTAAATTTGTTACTCGGTGAATCGGCTACCCCTAGTAACTATAGACACCTCCTTAAAAATTTTAACATCAGGGTTCCAGCTTTGCTGAACGTGTACTTCTATTAAAGGTCGCTCATTTATATAGTTAAAGAAAGTAGATTATTTTGAACATATACATTTGTGATATTTAAACATTCACATCATATCAAAATACTGTAGTGTGAACATGCGTTGGTGGCATCTAAGAAAGGGGGAATAACATCTCTCCTTCAATGATGAATATGGTCTCTTGAAGTGGAAGAATTGTATGGGAATAAAGGCGATGTGTAATACCCTCACGGACCCTTGCCTAAACTTATTAGAGAGCAATGTTCTTACTATGAGGAATGTAACCCCTCCCTGTACCTTTCTTTAACACTTAAAAACAAAAGATCTGTGTACAGAGGTGTTGCCACTGGATCTGCTTAAGAATTCCGCCTGGTAAGGAAAAGTCCCTTAAATACTGTATTACCGAAAACCATCGACACATCTGCCTAATTAACCAAACATACTTGCAATTTCTATATTAAATTAGTTTTAGTTCAAAATACATCACACACAAACAAATATGAAAACATTGACTTCATTTTATAAATATAAAAGATTTATGTGCCAAAAAAGTTTTTCAATCTTGAACTATGCGGAAATATTTTCCATTCCAGACAGTAAAGCAGAAATCGAAAATGGAAATTCTGGAGAGTCCTCTGTAGATTTAATTTTTCGTCATTATCCCCACAATTCCGCACTCTCTCTCTCTCTCTCTCTCTCTCTCTCTCTCTCTCTCTCTCTCTCTCTCTCTCTCTCTCTCTCTCTCTCTCTCTCATTAATTTCTTTATGATAATAGGGTGAACACTGGTATGAGCTTTTTATTGGTTTAATAAAGGGTTTAGGTGGTAGGTATCGAATGTAGTGTACATACCACCATGAAAGAAACTGGTGGGTTTTAATATAATTTTATAGTTCATTAACTAGGCATTCTTTATCATTTCTTTCAGATGCGATTTTCATTAGTCATTTTTTATATAATTGCTTAACGTTTTATATGGTAAATTGAGTTATTACTTTTATATTTCATTCAAGTAATTTTTGTTTTATAAAAGACACAATAAGTACTATGTATTGCTGGTTGATCTTGATATTTTATTTATTAGGAGTTTAGACAAGATAATAAATACCTGTATTAAGTGCAGATACTCAATCCAATATCTTTCTGAAGAAGGCATGATGAAATAGTTGTTCAGCCCACACTGTACAGAGGGGGGGAAGAATATAATAAACCTACCCTTTTTTATCTGTTGAGATCAATAAATCTTTTCCTAGACAGGGGAAGCTTGAATCGTGTACAGTATTTGGAAATATCTAGCCCAACCATTTGAATCTGATGTGATGTATTAGACACCTAGTGATTTTCACTACCTTCAGTCCCGTATGGTGTATTTTATGTTGGGTAATTTTATTTTTCTTATTGTTTATGCATAGAAATTTTACATGTTTGAAACTATATATCGAGGACAAGTTTTGCATCCCACGAAAGGTCCTTGGGCTTAAGTTTATTTGTGGGGTGGGCGATTGGAAGAGTCAGTGTTTTGTTAGTAATAGTCTCTCGGTTTATGTGGTGTCCTGGGATACATCATAGAACTTGAAATTTAACATTTACAATGTAAAAATCAAAAGTAAATTTTAATAATTCCTAATACTCAACCTTTTGAGTCCCATTACGTATTCTCTATCAGAGTATTTGTACTCAATTTGGCGGCACAGGTCATATTTTATTTCTAGATAATAATACAGCAGTTAATATTTTTAAGTGTGAAAATTGAAATATTTTTAAGTGTGAAAATCTTGAAATATTTTTAACATATCAAAGGAAAGGAATTTTATTCAGTAAAGTAGAAAATGTTGTCAAGTCCTATAACAAGTATTTTTTGTGACGAGGCAAGTTTAGTCAAATTTCTCAAAAAAAAAAGAAGTGGGACTTGCACACAAGTTTTTTGTTGAGGGGTTAGCACTCGAAAGGGTTAATAATTTTCACAAAATCTGGTTGTTAATGTTTGGCTGTGCTGTGAGCTGTACGACTTGATTGATTTAGTATTTTATTACAAGTAATAGTTCAGAATAATTGTAAGTTTAATAGTCTTATTGAGAATTTTCTTAAAACATAGGTTATGAAACTTGAATTTTGTGTATTATGTTCAGATTTTCTAGCTTATTGCTATATCAGCTGTGAGTTTTTGAATCTTGCCAATATTGTATTTTGTAATGATAAGAGATTATCATTCTTTTATTTCAAGGAGAAAAGACTTTATACTACATAGATATCAAAAGTTTTTTTTTAAAGGTCTGGTTTGTTTCATTTACAAATATTTTTTCGTCATTCATCCTTTCTAGACATGAAATTTCATGTCATAAATGTTAGTGTATTTTGCTTTCAATATCTTATTTTTTTTTTTTTTACAGTTTTCCATGTCTTAGCCTTTTTATAATGATTGTATACAAAATTTAATGGTTTTGATGTTGTCTGTTGTCAAGTGGGTGGGCAAATTAAGATTTCTGAAGTTTTTATTTGCAAAACATTTTATGTCTAGAGATTTTATTTTTTTTTTTATTTGTTCATAATTTAATTTTTTAAGTAAACATTAGCATGGCAACAAGACCTATATTTCTGGCTTCTTTTTAGCTAAATCTATAAAAACTGTCCTGAAGTGGACCCAAGACAAGGATAGATTAATGTACAGTAATGAATCCTTTATAGG
Source organism: Palaemon carinicauda (assembly GCF_036898095.1). Taxonomy (NCBI): domain Eukaryota; kingdom Metazoa; phylum Arthropoda; class Malacostraca; order Decapoda; family Palaemonidae; genus Palaemon; species Palaemon carinicauda. The sequence goes on from NC_090751.1 coordinate 58,442,177, forward strand.
AACATCAGAATACAACTATGTCTAGATATATCTACAGTTAATTCTGTAGTGGCTTAAGTATGAGCTGAGCATTGGTATTAGGTATTCTTGCAAGATAGTACTGTATACATTTAGAAAGAAAAAGTTAATCTCAAAATAACTTGAATTGGGTTCACTTGCAGCATTGTAGAGAGCGATTAGGGTAGATGTAGATGTTCTGCTGCCCGTCGCTACTAGCAAGGTAGGGCAGGTGTTGCATGACAAGTTACCTCCCTCCAATTCCCATTTTTATTCCCAGACTACCACTACCCCGGTAGCGTGGTGATTGAAGTGTTATTTCTCTACAATTGCAGTAGTTTCTGATGTTTGCTCTTTTTACTTTTATTTTTTGAACCTAAGATTTTTTTAGGTCTGTGTGAACCGAAGAGCTAAATAGGATTGGTTTGCCATGGTTGGTAACTAATACAGTACAAGATATTTTGTTTGGAGTTTTCTTTGTGCCCACTACAATTAAAAGAGTCCCAGTTCCTTGATCTTATTGAGTATCGATTTGAATCTAAAGAATTGCTTTAATTTTTTTTGCTCCAACTGCTCTTAGTTTGGATTTTCATCATATGACTGACAGTGAGCCCTTTGTAAAGCAACAGTTTTACTTTTCGTGAGTGACCCTTAACCCTGATGAATCCCCAGGTTTGGATTAGCTTTTTGCTATTTGCATTCTAGCTGTGTGGTGGTAATGGTAATAGTATCTGGTAGTTTGACATTGATGAAATAGATTAATTTGTCTTTGCTGTAAGACTGTTCCCATGAACTTCATTTTGTAAACTATGTTGCCACCTTAAGGTTATTTAAGTACAGTTTTGAGGATATTTTTCATTGCGATAAGTTAATTTTTTTGTTAGTCCCTTAAACCAATTGACAGTCAGTAAGCCACTTTTTGTGACCAGCTGTGGTTGGTGTTTAAAAGTCATTAAGCTACTAATGAATTATAACTTTTTACTTCTCATCATAGCTACTAACAATAACGATAAGTAATTTGGTTGCATTGAATTTCACAGGATGTCGTCCGACCGCAAGGCTGTAGTCAAGAATGCTGACATGTCAGAGGAGATGCAGCAGGATGCTGTAGACTGTGCCACGCAGGCTATTGAGAAATTCAATATCGAGAAGGTATGAACGTGAAATTTATGCTAGTTGTGAAGAAAATTTTCTAGTACTGCTCAAAGTCGTGACCATGTAAATATCGAATATGGATTATTTTTTTAGCCAGCATTAGTGGGGGAATATTTAATTTTATATTCTTTTTATTTATTTTTTTTTGTGTGACTAATATGTCTGATATTTTATTTCGCCAGGATATTGCTGCATACATTAAGAAAGAATTTGACAAGAAATACAACCCTACTTGGCATTGTATTGTAGGACGCAACTTCGGCAGTTATGTGACACACGAGACCAAGCATTTCATCTACTTTTATTTGGGACAAGTTGCAATTCTCCTATTTAAGAGTGGCTAAAATCATCTAAGCACCTCCCCCATTTCAATGCCAGGGATATTCTCCAAGTTAGATGTGCATTTCTGGAGCTGGTGAATATCCCCGAAAAAAAAATACTAATAGATACCTCTACTCCATGGGGATGGAGGGATATAGACCACCATTTCCAAGGAGTTGCTAATCTTGTAAAGTGCTGCTAGGTTACTAGCAAAAGAGTCGACCTTTGTTTCACATAAAATATGTAATTTTGTTGTAATCGATTGCTAAGCAAAAGTTAGCAAATGTCTGAGAATATAGACTTATTTGCTTTCACTGGACCATACCTGGCAGCACTCTGCTTTTGAACTGGTTATGGCACATCTTTTTTTATTACATTTCCAGTTATCTTAATGTACCTCTTCATGAGCTGCAAAGCTTTCTCATTGCGTCAGCCAAGCTGGTGTGGTCACCCGCTGTGCTGCTGTGGCGGGTGACGAACATAAATATTATTTATTTGATTGTATTGTGCACAATTCTCATCCTGAATCATCAAGGATCCTCTTAACCCTTCCCCTAGAGTAGGTAGGATTTATTACCCCAGTCCCCCCTTAATCCCTGAAGTCCATTGTTGATGCACCTTATTTAAAATTTGGTTTGGTGCAGCTTATTGTGGGTGCAAACTAAAAGCATAATCCTGCCTATACTGAAACAAGTTACGTACTTAACAGAAATCTATATGCTTGTGATAGAAGTCTCTAGCTAGTAGTTTCATATCTATTCATCTTGCAACCTGAGGTTATCGTCTTGTCCGAAAAAGTTTATCTTGCTGTTGGGATTTTTCAGCTTTCATGTCCAGGAGCAGAATAATCTATAGTCATCCCTACTGAAGTGTAACCTCTATATGCGAATTTCTCTCACTCCTGATTAATCGACAAACTTTAAATTTTGAGTGCACAAGTGAGGGATGGCATCCATAATTTGTATTTCATCTTTTCCTGCATCTTGTTTCAGTCCACTCACCCGTACAAGTTGTGGATCATGCATTAAATCTGAATTTTAACAGCAGCATTCACTAGTGGAAACTCATTTAGTAGCTAATTAACAATTTTTATTTTTAAAAATGGAATGAAGATTGTTTTCAGAACTTTTTTCAGAACAACAAAAGTACCATTTTATTAATGAAAGTCCTTTATTTTCATTATTACAGTATAACTAAGAATATTTTATTTTATGAATGAGAACCAATAAGTTTTTGGTTCATAAATGTTTGTTATGTCAACTGCTGTGTTCTGTGATGTTCAAAGTAAATACAATCTATTTATGTGTACTTTTCATTTTTTTTTAATCCTAATCCAATGTAGAATTAAGAAAGCTCGTTCTAGAATAAAGCTAGTTTTTTTCAAGATTTGTGTTTAGGGAGTTTCTTCATGAGTTCAGTGTGTGAAGCTGCTTCCCAAGTTAAGGTATAGTAATGCATTTGATTTTTCTTTGAAACAATATGGAGGAGGAATTTATTTATGTTTGCAAGAATTTGTAAGTGTTCTTGATACCCATCTAAATAGAATTGATTGTAAAGGTAGTTTATACTGTTTGTCAAATGAAGATTTTAATTTCTGAAATTATATTTTGTTCTTGTTACATGTTACGGTAGAACCTTTGTATCAGTTATTTGTACACTTGCTGTTGCTGCATGACTTGTATACAGATACTGTACAGTATGTTTAGTGATGCAGTCACAGGAAAAATTGAAATGTTAAGACTTGATTACCCTAAACTGGGGTGAATGTTGTAGACAAGATCTTTGCATTAGGTTCTTTGAAATTACTATATATTTTCTTATTGTTCATTGATGCCCAAAACCATGCATTTAAATAAATCTTAGTTATATTATAAAGATATTACTTGTTTCAGTGTTTTCTTCTGTAATGGGTTTGTCAACTCCTGCATGTGGTTTTTCATCAGTATTGGAAATACCTTGTGATCATTAGTGTGCGTTTCCAGATATTACGGTGAGTATTTGGTTCTCCTTTTTTCACCTTGAGTGACTGCTCAGTAGATTTTGAAGTTAATACAATTTTTTTTAGGGTTCTTCACGTGTACATTGTAAATATCGCCATACATGTAGTCTTTTCTCGTTTGGTTTAAAGTACTTTTTAGCTTTCCTCACCCCCTACTGGATCAATTTTTTTCTTTTTTTTTCTCAAAGCTCAAGGCAAAGTATCTTCGGGTAGATAGAATTAAAGCCTAAAACAAAAGCCACAATACCTCAAAAGAGGTTATGGAATTAAGACTTTGAAAATGTCATTTAAAAATATCTAGAAATTGTTTGCCCTTGAATTTCAAAACCAGAGATCTTCTTTAGGTAATGGAGTTAGAGGTTTATCAAAACTTTTTCTCCTCGGCAGTCCAAAGTACTTCATGGTGTTGGAACAGACTAGAAAAACTTGAGTAATCGTTTTAATAGGGAACCAAACCAAAGTTTTGCATAAAAGTTTAAGTACATAATTGGAAGCATACACTAGAAAATACAGTATGCTATTTCGGGTAAGCTTTTGCATTCATCGATTACTTTGGAAGTTTTAGCATCCCTCACATACAGAATTGCGTTTGTCGTCTGGATTTTTTTTGGTGGGGATGTGTGTGTTGTAATGGAATGTGTGACCCTCTTACATGTTAAGTTCAAGTTTAGCATCGCTCTTATGCAGAATTGCTGTTGTCTTTTGTCTGGGTTTTTGTTATTATGGTGGAATAGAATGCCATCCACGGTTGTATTGTGCATAGAAATTGGTTGTAGAATATTACAGTTGCACTTAGTTAAATTTTCTTGTAGGTTAAATAAAGTATAGTACTTGTATGAAAATTATTTTCTTAGAATATTTGGAGACTAATAGATACCATCTCTTGTAACTAATGAAGAATAAATGGACATGCCTATATAGGAATCATTCTGTTCTTCCAAGTGTGCTATCCTTGTTGATCAATTAAAATAAAGGGAAAGTTTTGGACATTAAATGTCAGTTATGTATTCTTGAAATGTGCTGCTGTATGTTTTAAGGTCGAACCATTCAAGTTATCCTTTGAAACCATTGTTGAACATATAAAAAAGAAATTTGTGATATCCAAATTTACCAATCTTCAGTAAATATAAAAAAAACCTAAGCAATATGTGCTGTATTGGAAAATACCAAAGAGGCTCCTTCAATATTTACTATTGGTTTTATATTTTTAGGACTACATAGGTCTTCAGTGAATTGAGGAGAGCTGGAGCTGGAATTTTTTAAGGAGAGTGGATTTTCCAAGACAAATTTTTTGCTGATTACTCAAAACTGAGAATAATTATAAGCTGTTGGAGCCCTTGCTCATTCAAGCAAAAATGGAACAAAATCGACTAACTTGTGAAGATTTTTCTTCAAAATAGTCTCGAGATTGGGGATCACTAAAGATCTGATTTGGACGAAATGGCGTAATTGTGGATTTTAAACTAGGTTGAATATTAAAACCTGATTGTATATGATTTTGGCGTTATGAAAATAATTTAATGAAAGTTAACTGAAATCTAAGTATGTAATGTGTTGCCTCGTTGAAAAGTAGGTATTGGGCATGTTTGGTTCAGCTGCTGTATCGTTTACCTTGAGCAATTTCAAAATATGGTGCTATTACCAAAATAGTAGTTGATTGCAGTTTGTTGAAGGAGATTTGAAATTTACATTATTTGGTTATGGAATCATTTGAATATTTACTTATTGTCTCTTTATAACCATTTGTCAAAGTACCTAATGAACTTGGGGAAAAATTATTTCCAGTGTAAATAATGTTTAGGTATTTTTTTTTAAAAATCCAAACTTTGGATGTGTGAATTTTTTTTTTCTAAAATTTAGTAGGATTTATTTAATTTTTCACAATTATTTCAAAGGTCATTTGTAGTTAGCGCTTAATAGACTTGTTTGGTAATAGATCACTGGAGAAGTTTCAAAATGCTGAAGAAATTATTGAAGAGGAAACCAGAACCAGATTTGGAGCATTCTTGTAGAAACTAAAGATGATCCAGTTATTGACCCAAGTTTTGAAAGTTTGAGAACCTACTGAGAATTTGGTCTTGGATTATTAAGATTTAAACATTAGTACAGGTATGTTGGTAAAATTTTTTTCATTTTTAACAATCATACCTTTTGAATAAAAAAATTCTGTTAACTGCCAGTGCTAACATGATCTCTGAATAAGAAATCCAAAAACCTTTAATATCCATGGGTAACTTTCCCCCCCTGCCTACTATATAGAGATTGGCAAGTGAAAATGTCATCTTCCCATGAGAGAGATGGTGCCTGCACCTCAGTAGCCATTGGTTGTAGTAAGTTGAAGGCGATTTGAAATACTGTATTGCACGGTACAGTAACTTTGGTTACGGAAGCATTTGTTTATAGAGAATTTTCTTGGGATCAGTTCTTTTGTATTCAGTACAGTAATAGTTGTTGATAAATATTTGTGCCCGCACGAATACAAACCTTTGTCCTTGAATAGCAGTGTGCTTGCAGCAGAGCTGGATGTAGCCGTTAAAATTTAACAAGGTAATGGTAGGTGGCAGGTAATCCCAGTCCATCCAACAGGTCTCTTTAAGGCCCCACTGCTTTCAACTTGTGGATAGTACAGAAAATATTTCCACCATATTTATTTGACGTTTTAATCTTTCTCTTTGAGACAAATTTATATGCTAGTCATCATGTGCGAGGGATATTCAGCAGGAAGAAAGGACTTGCAGTTTCCCAATAACTAGTTAGGTAACAGTTTTCAGTGTTAAACTGCCAATATCCACTGTCTTGTTCCTGTTAGATAGCAATCCCGTTTGCTGTTTATCCCTTTGCTTGCATATCCATGTAATGATAGAATCGTATTCCCGAGTAGTTTAGAAATCCTTAGACATCAATGTGATCTGTTGGAGGAAGAAGGTGAAGGGAGATATGCTGCTCTTTTCCTCTTGTCTTCAGTGGTTTTCTGGTCCCGAAAAAGTACTAAGGATATATGAACTAGTTGCTGTTTAGTTACTGTGATCTCTTTCCCTCCCCCCCCCACTCCCCAAGTGTTGTCATTGGCTTGTACAATTCGGTAGAAAGCAGACTTCAATTTTTTCCTTCTCTTCCTCATCTTCGTGAGTCTTCACTGCTACTGCTAGAGTAAAACAAGATTTCATCTAGGATGCCCAGGAAGACTGATAGATGCAGGTCTCATATGATAATTACCGTTTTTCTCCTAGTAGGAGAGAGAGGGCGGTACCAGGAACTCCCTTGAGGGACGAAGCGGGAAGGAATGCGGGCGCGCACTATTCTGGGGGAAGTGTGTGATTATTCAGTATGAATGTTCATATGGTTTTTATCTGCCCTCTCTCATACTGGGAGAAGTTAGTGCTGACAATTGACCTAAAGCTGGAAGGAACCTAGTCCTGTGCAACTCTCATATGGAAAAGAACACAGTCTATGCCATTTGGGATGAAGAGACGACATCCTAGCAGAAGGAACGAGATGTAACATATGAGCAAAAGTAATGTAATACAGAAATATTAGCAGACAGTTTCAACCCAATTGATCATTCACAAAGCACATAATCCCAGCGTACGATATCCCCACCGGTCGCTCGCGCTTCACCAATTATGGTCTTGAGGTTCATCACCAATTATGGCCTCCCCTCAAGACAGATTCTTCGTGCTGGAGACTGATCCAGGCCATATCTTCACATGCTCCAAACAAAGACCTTACAACTCGCTTGTGCGTTAGAGGTTGAACAGGTACCCTTTCAGGTCCAATTACAGCACCAGTTAAAGCACAAAGGTGCCATATCGTGCTTTCATAATAGCTGGCAAGGATCCTTGCCAACTAGGGACAGGCTCTAGTGTGATGTTGCTATGTACACTCTCCCGTTTGCTCTCCAAAGGCTAAGGCACTTGATACCCTTGCCCTTGAAGAACGTGAGGGCCAGTAGTAGTTCTGTCATCAAAGGAGGCCAGCCAAATGTTAGTTCATCACTTTTTCATCTACAGGGGATTGCCCTGTTCTGTCGAAGGGAAGGAGGATGCATTGAAGAATGTTGGGGGTATCTTTGACCCTATGGTCCCAAACTTTATTTTAATATTTGGTCTACGATTACCACGGTCTTTGCACTCATTTGTGAGTTGTTGATGAGAGAGACGGCATTGATAGATATGCTAGTTCCTCGTGGGTTCTTCCTCAGCAATCTCTTGTAGTTTCTGAAGTGTTGCCAGCATTCCCTTTACCTTTTAGCTTTGTTAGAGCAAGAATACTGGGTGATCTACGCGGGTAGCTGCATGATGATTCTCATTGCAGGAACTCCTCGCCTCCGGGAAATTTTATGTCCACAGTGTAGCAGAGGAGGGATGTGGCATCCACCTGAGTACTTAAACAATCTTGGAGGTATGAGCCATGGAAGGAACACACCTGCTTTGCAACTTGCCTGTAATACATGCAGCGTTACTTCTTTGCAAATTTTCCAAACGAGTTAGGTAGAGTACTCAGTATCGGTGATGAACAACAAGGCTCTCATTTCTGATTTTAAGTTGACAATGGTGCTCCTTTCACAGACACTTATCAAAGTGTATTCTTGGGAAGTTGACATCTTGGTAGAGCTCTTTCCAAATTTCATCCAAGCAAGAGGACTGTAAGAGCAGACATACTTAATTATCAGGAACACTGTAGGAGGTCAAATGTGATTCCTGCATCACTACTTGGCGGAAAAGTTTCATTATTGTTTAACCTGTTTGCTATTCAGTCGAACACGAAACTTCCTGTATTTAGCAGCATTCGGGTTTGCCTTCCAACATTCCTAGGAATCCTAGACTATTGTATCTCTTTGCCCATTTTCCAATTTCACTGAAAGCTCCTAATTAGCCATATGGAGAATGGTATCTGAATCTGCTGTTTGTCTATCTTCCTTCATCGGATACAGCTCAGCCCTCGATCAAAGTTTCATTAATTACTCAAACCTGAACTCTGCGAGAATTGATGACTCGTGAATAGCGGAGGACAGTATTAACGACCCTGAGATCTTGAACCATGTGGAACGGTCATGCGTTCTCAGGTTTCTCAGGGATTCATTCTAGCCCTCAGAGCTGGCGGAAAAAAGGGCTTTGACCCTCGAGACTGTCCTTCCTTAGCCTAAGCGCGGCAAAGTGATTAGAAAATTACATTATATTTCTGGATAAGGCATTCTGTTTTTGAAATTCTCCATCATGATTCCTAAGGTCGTGGCAGGGATCTTCATTTCTTCCCTACAAGAAGTGACTATGGGGACCAGGATAACTTGCCTTCTTGTCCTGGGAGGACACTACAACTCCACCTACAGCAATGGAAGGAATAATAGAAGAGATTCTAGAGTTTTTTGTTTTCTGTCAACCTGGCAAACATTTCCTGCAAACAAGCATACAAATGGACCATACCAGATTAAAGTGCAAGAAGTCTTATATTGCATCTTCTTACAGATAGTTACACAACAGATTGTGTAGCAAACCTAGCTTTTTCACATGCCAAAAATCTTGTCTAAAATAGAGGCAGCAACTTTAGTCAAGAATGAGAGGGTAAACTGAACTGTCCCTTTATCTCTTCTTTCTTCCCATTCCTTAGGGTGTAGTCATTCATGACATCCCACAGATATAGGTTCTTCCTTGAGTGTCACCAGGCTTTGGTAGTGATCTAGTCTAACACCTGGTCTTACTCCTATACAGGACTAAAGTGCTTTGACACTTGCCTGGAAAGTAAATCTCCCAGTTTGGGGATACTAAAAAACTCTCCAAAGTATAAGTCTCCTATTATACAGTAGAAAGCATTTGTATTCAAATAGGAACGAATCATGAATTTTTAGTTGTAATTTGTATTTTTCCTAACTATTGTATACAAACCAGAGTCCTTTAAGTTACATTTCCCACCTCAACCACCCTGCATCCTGTAAATTTAAGGGAAAAGTGGGAGATAAGTGGTCTGTTGGGTGTACGTGGCTTACCTACCACCCTCCAGCTAACTACTGCCAGCTATTTTCATGTTTAGCTCTACAGTAAGTACGGTATATTTCTATTAAAGGACTCAAGTTTGTATAGTTAGGAAAAATATAAAGTACTGTTTGTTTTATTAGGGAAATTACAATTTACTATTAAAAATTTGTATTATCAAAGAATACCTCATGAACGTAGGGTAAGATTTACATGTAAATGGTGTTGTTCAGATAATTTTTTTTAGAAAGACAAACTTAATAATATAATAATGTACGTTTCTAAATTCTTTTAGTATGAATTCTGGAACTTTCACAGTAAGATGGTCATTTGTAGTTTCCCTCCAATGGGTTCCGGAGGAATTTCCAAGTGAAGAAAAGAGTATTGAAACTGAAACAAGATCCAGACTAGGAGCATGATTAAAGTTATTCCTTTTGGAACTAAAGGTGATCCAGTTATTGATAAATGTTTTTGGGGTTTTGAGCATCTATCTTTGAAAATTTCAATTGTTCCGTAACTGAATACTGTACAAACCATGCTATTTACATGGGGTAATTACTTTGGCGACAGCCGATGACGAGCCATAAAGTTTTAACGAGGGTTTCCTACCCCACCGCTAGCTAGCGGGAGGTAGGGAGGGGTAGCTAGCTACCCCTCCCCCTCACACACACCGGAGAATACTCCACTTAACTTTTGGCTCGCATAGTGATCGGAGGTTTCCGCTCCTATGCTCTCTTGACGGCCATTATTGTTTTGTCTTTCAACTTTCCTTTTCTTATACTGGATATATTTAAACATTACTGATGTTTATATATATTTTTGTGTATAGAAAATGTAAGTTTCCTTTACTTTCGGTGTTGTGCGGTGTGTATTGTGTACGTCTGCTAGAGTTCGCCGGCTTAGGCCACCTCGATCTTTCCGTGATCACGGCCTTGATCTTCTAGGCCACCATGGTTGCCTTTCGTGGAGTTCGGCCCTTCTCTTGAGGTCGTTCACCTCTTACTCCATACTACGCCTATGATAGCTTCTCAGTCCGAGTCGCTGTTTCGTTTATTTGTCTCAATTATTTTTATGAACATAATTGTGTTTCAACTTTTCAGGCAGGGCTCACGTCCCTTTGGGGGTCGGTGATCCTTGAAAGATTCAAAGTCAGTTGCATAATTATAATGTTATAATTCTGTTTAACTTCGTTCCCCCTCCCTCATCTGGGCATGCCGGGTGGGGGAGGGGGAGCGCATACCTTCTTTCGTTCTGATATTTTTTCCCTCGGGGTTTCTCTTCGGAGTTTCACCCGGGGGAATTTCTGTTAAATAATTATTTTGTTTTATTTTCCAGTTTGCGATGCTGTTTCTTCGTGCCTATTGTGTGCCTTCGAAGCAGAGCTGTCCTGTTATCCTGGGGAGTCGGCTTCTCCGCCGTCTCAAGGCGTTCGTCAGGGGCGTTTCCTTCTCTTAGAAGTTCCCCCATGACTACTGCCAGCTCTTCATTGCATCCTAGAGCGATAAGGAGGTTCGCCTCCAGGGTAGTTAGTTAACTTCCCTTTTACTTCCTTGGTCTTTAGGGAGTTATGCTCTTGGGGCTGAGCGGCCGCCCTTGTGACTCGCTCAAGGGGCTGAGCGGTTGCAAGGCTAGACCATGGTACTAGCGACTATGCTCTTGGGGCTGAGCAGTCGTTTCTGTGGCTACGCTCAAGGGGCTGAGCAGCTGCAGGTTCAGTCTGGCCCTCTCTTGTTCGCGAGGGAGGCCTCACTAAGGGCTCCTCTACGAAGTGTCCCCTCCCGCTCGCGTGAGAGGACGCTCACAGAGACTCCTCTTCGGAGGATTGTTCCTGTTACGTCTGCTGATCTCAGGGCCTTTCGGGGCTCCATCGACAGTCTCTTCTACGAAGTGCTCACCTCTCTCGTTCGCGAGAGAGGCCACTCATAGAGACTCCTCTTCGGAGGATTGTTCCTGTTTACAACAGCTTGCTGTTCAGTCACTAACACTTTCGGTATTTAGTGACAGGGAAACTTCGGTTTCCTTTTTTCCCTGACCCTTCGGGGTCTCGGAGCTTAGTTACGCAGTTCCCTTGGGCTCTCGTAACTTTAGTCACTTCTACACTTCGGTGATTAGTGACGGAGAAACTTCGGCTTCTCGTTGCATTGACCCTTTGGGGTCTTGCAACTTCTCCTCAGTGTACCTGTTGCCTGCTGTATCCGTTCCTGATTGCAGACGCGCCTTGGGCGCCCACGCCCCCGTTATCTAACGGGCTCCTCCCTTCGGGACAGGAGTGACTTTCTCACACCTTGAGTAAGTCCCTTAAGTGCCAGGTATCACCTGCGTGCCAACGTTCCCTTACGCGCTTGCGCTTGACTGCTGTTCCTGCTGTTCCTGAGTCTGCCCTCAGAGACACCCCGTTCCAGTATTCAGTTAGGCTGCTACCAACGTTCTCTGCGCATTTTGTGCACATCGTTGGGGTTCCTGAGTTAGCGCACTGGCGCTCACCAGCGTTTCAGCCTAGGGTGTCTCTTAAGTCTCTTCTACGAAGGACAACTCTCCCGTTCGCGGGAAAGGTACCTCACAGAGACCACTCCTCGGAGATTGTTTCGTTCGCGGGATAGTTTCCCGCGTGCGACCATTGAGGCTCATGCAATCATCGCACGGATCGTTTGCGCGTGGTTTTCCCGCTCGCGATCGTCGTAGATCGTCTGCGCGCGGGCACCGAGGTTCCCGCTCGTGATCGCCGACTATCTTCCCTCGCACGTGAGCTCCGACGATCGTCGCTTACGCGGGAACGTCGGAGATCGTCCGGGCTCGCGCGAATCGCCGACGATCGCCTTAAATAGTTGGAGATCTGTCGCATGCGGGCACCATGGGTCTCCGCCCACTGTCTCCTATGGTTTTTCTCGCTCTAGCGCCGACGATCTTCATACTCGCGTAAGCACCGAAGATCGTCAGTGTTTCTTCTGCGTTATTCTTCTGCGTGTGGGATGGTTCCCCACATGCAATCGCTGTCGGCGCTAGCACCGGCGATATTTTTTCGCCGAGATCATTTACGCGTGGGATGATTTCCCTCGCCCACGATCTTTCACGCGCAAGCGCCAGCGATTTTCATACGCGCGGGGATCGTTCACGCGGTCGCCGATACGCCCACGCTCTCGCGGGCATGCGGACGCAGTTATCTGCTACGCATGCATTATTCACGCGCTACCCAGATCTGTGCTTTTCGCGCGATCGTCAGCGTGATCGGCGCACCGTTCTCCGACACGGCCACGCCCTGTTTACATCAGGGCTTATGGCAGTCAGGCCACCTCCGCGTTTACCTCCCCGCAGCGCAGAGTAGCGCCCTCTCCGGAGGGGGGGAGATTTCCGGTCAGGTCAAAGGTCTCTTCTCCCTTCACTGCAGTTTCTCTACGGGCGAACCCTCATGTGTCATCTCCCCCCGAGGATCGAACGATCCTCTTCCCTCCAGAGGGACTCCCTGTCAGCGCGAGGATTGGTCGGCATTCCTGGTGGGATGCCGTAGTCAGAGCGCTCAAACAGGCAATGAGCCTGTGCCTTCTGACTGGGGTCACTAATCAGTGGCAGCTTCCTCTCCCCCTGAAAGGGGTGAGAGGAATCCCTGGCATGGTATCTTCCCCAAGGACTATCCTGTCCCTTTGCGAGTCCTTACGCAGGCGATGAGCCCTCCTCAGTCTCCATCTCCCCTCCCCCGCGGATGAGCTTTGCCCATCCCCAGGAGGGTCGGAAGATCCGGTCCTCTCCCCCTTCACTCCACAGGGAGAATCTCCGCCTCTTCCTGAGGGGGCAAAGCCTTACATCCTTCATCGCTGGGGTCCTGTTTCCCTCCTAGGAGGGATCCTGAGGTCCCGTCTTCCGCAAAGTTGGACCCTTGGGGCATGTCTACGAGTCTCCCAGGAAGATCCTCCGGGAATGGGAGACCTTGCTGCCAGTCCATCAGGAGGATGAGCTCCAGGGGTCAGAACTTGCGTTCTGGCGGGTTCTGGCCCTCAGGAGAAAACCTCAAGGGGATCCCAGATTCAGAGATTCCTTTTCGGTTAGGGAAGGATTCGGTCCTGGACCGAGTTCTACTCACCCAAGGGCTCCATCATGCCAGTGCAGCTTGCCCTGGTCTTAGGGAATGGAGAGCGCCAGAGACTAGGCCAAGGGCCAGCTCTCCGGGCTTGTCTTCTTCAACAGTCCCGGTTGGTTTCGAGCCCCTCCCTCCTCCCTGGGTAGGGATCGGTGAGGGGACGGGTCCTCCGGGCGGAAGTCCAGTCCAGGTTGGAGAGGCGCCCCCTCCAAGAGGTGGCCAACGGGTTTCGAGGCCTCCGTGGTCGCCTCCTTCCCTCCTCGACTCTGTACAGGGTTGTCAAACAGTCCCTGTCCAGCATAGCGACAGCAGACTCGGTCTGCTTTGCTGTGAGACCACAAGTCTTCATGGGTACACTGGTCCGGTAGGTCTCGTACTTCCGGTCCTGGTTCACCCATCTTCAAGGAAGTACTTTGGAGTCTGCCTGGAAGGCGGGTATACCAGTTTAAGGGCTGTGCTTCGGCCTCTCCGCGGCACCTCAACAGTTCTCCGATACTTCCTCTCGGATCGCTTCACGGGCGCTCAGCATCGGCATCCAGCCACTCCGTGCCTGGTGGCTGGCCAATCCTGGCAGTCTCGAAGGCCTCCCTTCTTCGTCATCGGGACAAGCTCCTCGGACTTTTCCAAGTTCTAAAGATCATGGTGGTCCTCGAGGAGTCCTCCCCGCAGCCCTCTCAGAGTCTGGTATACCGAGCCTGCTCTTAGGCGCCTATCTCCCGTAGCCTTCCCTTCAGACGTCAGGGTACCAAGGCAGAGGAAGGTCGCGGGACCTTTCCTCACACAAGAAGACCCTCCAACCCAAGGTTGTTTAGTCTCCCCTCCCTGGCCCGTCTGGTTCCCACAGTCGCCCCAGGTTGAGTTCTCTTCAGTGGCGACTCGGCGCGGAAGAGTCGGGGTCGCGTCTCCCCAGACGCCATAGGGGTGGGAAGTTGACGAGGGCCTACAAGACGGAGTGGTCCTTCTCGTCCTCCCCCTGACTTGATGCTGTTTTCGGACGCGTCAAAGGAAAGGGGGGGGGGGGGGCCCACGTTCTGATCCACGGGTCCTCAGGGCGGGGGTCAGAACCAGGAAGAACCTTCTCTAGTCCTACTAGAGACGGAAACTGTGTTTCTGGCTCCTCGGTAGCTCCACCTAGCCTGGCGGACTACTCTGTGGTTATGAGGACCAACAACACCACAGTGATGGTTTTCTGGCCCAGACAAGGAGGTACTTTTCAGGACAACCATCCCATCCTGCGGTGGAGATACCGGGATAGTCCAAGTCCCCCTCGGTCTCCTTGGCAGCTTGCTTGATTCCAGGCAAAGGAACGGGCTCACCGACCATCTGAGCAGTGTGTCACGAACACCACATTCCGAGTGGTCTTTGGATCCTCAAGTAGCCTACAAGTCCTGCCTCGATGGGGCTCCCTCGGTGGACCGGTTCGCTACAGCACTGAGCTGCAAGCTCCCGCTGTACTGCTCCCCGGTCACGGATCCCAAAGCCCTCTGGTAGGAGGCCTTCCAGCAACGGTGGGACACCATCGATGTGTTGCCTCCGTAGCTTACTCCTCTTCCCGCCGGGTGTCTATCCAGCACCTCCTCAAAGAGAGAGGATTTTCGCAACAAGTGGCGAAAAGGAGGCCTGGACACTTGCGCAAGTCTTCTGCAAGTAATCTCCCAGGCGTTTGGGCGAGCTTCCAGCATAGCGGAGCCCCTAGAGGGATTGCGGGATAAGTGTGCATTTCAGTTTCGACTGTGAAAGGCTATCCCCCAGCCTTAAGGCTTGCCTCCTGGCTCTTGGGACAAAAATTTCTCCCCCGCTGGAACTCTTCCTTCGCATGCGAAGCCTTGTTCTCTCCTGCCCTCAGTCGAAGGTGAGACCTCCTCCTCGGAACGTGGTTCGAGTCCTCAAGTCTCTAAAGAGACCCCCCCTGACGAACCACTACAAGTCCCCAGACCACCACCTTTCTGGGTAGACAGTGTTTCTGCTAGCCTGTCTTCAGCCAAGCGAGTCACATGGTCTCTCTTACGACTTCGCCCATTCAGGGGGTTAGGGGCAGACAACTTCAGGTTTGTCCCTGAGGTTTGTTGCCGAGACTCAGAATCTGAGAGTGCCGGACCCGCTTCGGCTCCTTCCAGGGCTCGAGTCTCCGTCCTGTAGCAGATGACTCGGACCATCTCCTACCTTGCCGGTAGGGAGTCCGACCTGGTGTATTCAGGGAACAGCTGCAGTCGTCTCCAGGTCCAAGTCTAGTTCGTGGATCCTGGGTAACGAGGAGAAGGGTCTCCAGGAGTACCATCTCGCCCTGGATTCGCAGGGTGCTACACCCTGTCTTGAATCCTGACCCTTCTCCATCGCATCGCCCTAGAACCCATGATGTTCGGGACTTAGATACAACCCTACCGTTCATGGAGCATCTTCAATGACGCGGGGATGTTGAAGCCTCAGACCTTCTTCTCATCCCCCTTACCTGCAAGACATGACCCACAGGAGGCTTGATACGTTTCTATCGGCCCTGTGGTGGCTTCACAACAGCCGGTCTGAACCTCAGGCTCCTTGATGGACAAGTGGCAGAAGGTTAAGGGCATTGTTACCTGGTGTTAGTCTGCATGAATGAAAAGATCTGTCTGGCCCTTATTCTCTCTTTTTTTTCATCCTCTCCTCCCACAGAGAAAGCAGCATCCTGGGTTCTCTGCACAGCTGACCTCAAACCACTGCAGGTAAACCATGCTTCCTTGTGTTCCTAGTATTGTGTGTAATACTGTCATGTCCCTATACCCTGACGAGGTGGTATTGGGAGAGTCCTAGCCTGGATTTCCTTCTGAGGGACTCCAGGGCAACTGCCTGGGACAAGTCACTTTTCACCTTCGCACACACCTTATGTAGGCCGCGGCAGTTTCATAACCGCCAGCGAGGAGCAGGGATTCCCTTTTGTCCGAGTACTTGACCTCTTGAATATGGAATCCCCGGGCAAGCCAAAAGCCAGTATGGCCGGGACTTACCACCCTTCCTGAGAGTTAAGTCACCCAATGTAAATAGCGTGGTTTGTATTCAGTTACGGAACAAATGACAAATTCGTAGATAATTTGTATTTTTCCTAACGATATAAACCTAGCTATTTACAGTTATGTGCCCGCCAGCCCTGTCCCCCAAGGTAAGTCCTACCTCTAAGTAAAGTGGAGTATTCTCCAGTGTGTGTGAGGGGGAGGGGTAGCTAGCTACCCCTCCCTACCCCACGCTTGCTAGCGGTGGGTTAGGAAACCCTCGTTAAAACTTTATGGGTCGTCATCGGCTGTCGCCAAAGTAATTACCCCACGTTAATAGCTAGGTTTGTATCGTTAGGAAAAATACAAATTATCTACGAATTTGTCATATTTCAGATATAAAAATTAGTACATGTATTTAGGTAAAATTTCCACATTTTCATAAATCTTATTCCTACGTGAAATACAAACCCTTGTCATTTAAACGGTTTGTGCCATTGCTGTTTGGCTATGACCAGAATTAAGGATGATTTGAGATTCTGGTGATGTATGTTTGCCAGCATCCCACCCACGCTGGGTAGGAGCGTCTTGAGTCGGTGAGACTTGCATCACATTAATCCTGGTCGTCGTTCCAATCGGATGTCTGTCTTTGACCTCTGTCCATACTATGCTTTGCTTTGTGCTTTTGGCTTTTTCTTTTACAGTACCTTTGCGAGTGACTGTATCTCGACTTGGTATGAGAACCTGCCTTG
Organism: Palaemon carinicauda; assembly: GCF_036898095.1. Classification (NCBI taxonomy): domain Eukaryota; kingdom Metazoa; phylum Arthropoda; class Malacostraca; order Decapoda; family Palaemonidae; genus Palaemon; species Palaemon carinicauda. The sequence goes on from NC_090751.1 coordinate 58,459,405, forward strand.
GTCTTGAAGGTTGTCCTTGTAGCATTTTTATGAGCAGTCTCCCCTAGGTGCCATGGTAAGCAATGCTCCTTTTCTTCTAGTTGTGATTTTTGGAAGGATTAGCCGCCCTCTCAATGGGACAAATAAAGTAGCTGCTGGAAGAAGGCTGAAAGGGATCATTCCCCTTCTGCTTCATCCTCTGCTAAGAGCAAGATGCAGGAGCCTTCTATTACGAATCCTGATATTTCCCTTTCAGACCCTTCTTTATCAGTTTCCTGAAACTCCAAAATCTAAGGATGATGGCCTTTTGTCTCGGACAGTTCCTAGAGAAGTTGAGTTAAATCTTTCTTGAGCGAGTGAGTGAGGAGGAGAATTTGCTGGTTTGATCTCCACTTCAAGCCCGGCCACTGGATTTCCTCCTGTTCACAGAGGCATCTCGCCAAGGGTGGGAAGCTCAACTTCAAATGCAGCAAGTGTTGGGCCTGTAGACCAAGAGGACAAGTCGTTCCGTTAAACTACCTAGAATTGAAAGTGCCATATCTAGCATTACTCCACTTCAGACTGTTGGGTCACTCAATAGTTTTGATGTCAACGTGCAAGATGTTTCTGCCTTGCCTCGTTTGCCAATTGGTGGTAGGGATGCATCATTGAACATAGGTAAATGCTGTCTACTTCTCAGCCTGCTTTATCCCAGGGAAAAGGAATGTGATAGCAGACAATCTGAGCTGAGAAGGGATGATTGTTGGTTTAGAATGGTCTTCGAATCTTCAAATAATAAGAGAACTTCTGACTTGGCTCTCCAACTCCGGACCCAACAGTAGTGATGGAAGACGCATTTCAACACCCCTTCGATGGAATAGATGTCTACGCCTTTCCCCCAATTCTGCCTTATCAGTCAGGTTGTAAGCAAGATTAGAATGTGTGGGTTGTAGTGGCCAATGTGTTAACGTCCCTGACTGGTGAACGCCAGACTGGGGTTCGAGTTCCGCTCAAGCTCTTTAGTTTCTTTGGTTGCTGCAATCTCACCATCCCTGAGTGTTAATGATGGGGGGTGTTTGGGGGAACCTATTGTATATCTGTTGAGTCAACAGCAGCCATTGCCTGGCCGTCCTTGGTCCTAGCTTGGGTAGAGAGGGGGCTTGAGCACTGATCATATGTATATGGTCAGTCTCTAGGGCATTGTCCTGCTTGATAGGGCAATATCACTGTCCCTCTTCTGTGATTGGTGTCATAGACAGAATACTGCTCCACTCAAGGCCATTATTCCACTGATTAAGGAATTTTTTCTCTTATAGGAGGAGAAACTTCTCTCGGTTACAGCGGTATAAGGCTATCACTCGGCCTTGAGCCATGTCTTCAAACCGAAGGGAATCAATCGCTTCTGCTTGTGGGAGCTCTTGGGTTTGATTAAAAGACTTGAGCTATCCTATCTATTTTGGGAAATCAAACCCCCGACTTGGAGTTTGATTAAGGTTCTTAGGTCCTTAAAGATGGCAATGTACGAACCCCTCCATAAGGCTACAGATACAGACTTCGCATTATAACCACATTTTCTCCTTGCGCTAGCATCATCAAAGAGGGTAAACGAGCTCCATGTTCTCTCTTACCTCGTTTCACACTTCAAGGGATAGAGAGGTCTGTCTTTAATGTTAGTACCTGATTTTATAGTAATAACAAAAAATCCATCTGTTACAGACCATTGGTTTGACTCCTCCATTTCCTCAGTCAAGTAGGTAACTGATGCTTCAGACAGTTTGCTTACAGCAGTTCACCTTTACTTTTGACAAGGGCTAGTCATTACCGTCCAGGCACTCCCAACTTACTTGCGAGTACTGAATGTATTGTGAGGGAAGTAGCCAAAAACACACTTTTGGTTGCATGAGATAATCTTGAGAGCATACAAATCTTCAGGAGAAGCATCTACTGGACCCCTCCCAAAGCACAAAGCACATATTCTTGGTATACTATTGTTGTAATCCTGGCTTTCTGCAAGAACCACTCAGTACCACAGGTAATTATAGTAGGAGTCTGGGATAGACTACAATACTTTTACTGCCCACTATCTGAAGGATTGCTCTCACGTGTCCATAGACGATCCTTTCTATAGGGGGCCGTCCAACAATTGTTGTAAAGATTCATGCTCCTTTTCAGTTGCATCCACAGCTTGAAGTTGAATATTTTTTTAATCTCTCTCTCTTCCTGTTTTGCATCTTGGGAGAAACATCACCAAGTAAACACTAATGCAGGTAAGCACTACGGATAGATATGTTTTACTGTCATTATAACAAATCTTTCAATCATAAATCTTTGGCTGTTCTACATGAATTAAAACCTTTCTCTTTTGTCCTTGATTCGTTAGCTTATCCAGGGGATGTTAGAATACCAAGACCTTATTTCTTATAATGACTGTTTATGGTCATACTGTATTAAAGGTCGGCAAGATGCCCTGTCCACCTTGGGGACTTCCTCCCTCCTGAGGAAGAATCCCTATTAAATGACAAGTTGTTGTATCCACGTAGGAACAAACTACAAATTTTTTCATTCTTTTGTATTTTACCTTAATATACAAACCCAAGTCTTTTAATGGCGATTCTTCCTTAGGAATCCAGCCTGCATAGAGGGTTGGTGGTGCAACCATAACAGGTGGCTAGACCCTCGATAATTCTTAAACTGGTGGTAATAAGTAGAACCAGAACAAACCCATTAAAAAGCTCTGTGTTATATAGCTAGGAAAAATAAAAAGTTTGAAGAGTAGTCAAAGAAATTGAAGGCAAATCTTAAAAAGGCAAGGAAAGAAATATCTTATAAAGAGGGTTCTTCCCTCTTGATATATTCACTTTCAAATCTTCTCTAGTGGGTTTTCTTATTCAGTTGTGCCTCTTGTTTGATAGAATTGTTGATGGGCAATTGAAACTGCTCTCATCCTTCTATCTGCTACTTTAACTTTTACCAATCTGTTGTATATTTAGGATGCAACATATTTGCTGAGGATTCTGCTGTCCGTCTAGTGCAGCTCTAAGCAATTCTCCCTTCATCAAGAACCTAGGAAGTACAGCAGAGCAGTTTGTTAGAACCTACCATCCTGGTGGTACCCATTCGATATGGCTATTTGGTTCCTGCTTTTGCTACAAAAAAGTGTGGACACACTTGACCAAGACTTGATGTTCTTTCTTTACCATATTTGCTCCTCATCGTTGGATAAAAGGAAGTGCAGGAAGAAGTCTGCCGTGCTAGAAGGCCAAATGTCACAGTATGCACCACTGTCAACTTTAAATAAAGCTGTACTTGATTCTTGCACTGTTATCTAATGAGAGTATGATTAACTGTGGTTCCCTCAGTATTTTTTTTGGCCATGTTTGAAGAGAAGGATGACTAACCTGCTTGAAGAGAACAGGTTTTAGTAATAGGCTGATTACTCTTTGAAAGGGTATCACGGTTGTGGCAAGTGTTGTCGTTCTCAGTCAACAGAGGTCTTATATAAGCTTGATCATGTACTGTAACATTCATTTGTTATCGATGCAACACTCTGTGCTCCGTTTAGTTGGGGACAGTCATTCAATTTCCTGCAAAGCCTTCCCATGAGCAATTACCTAATCGTTCCCTGTTTTTGATGGATAAATCCCATTCGGCATAGCATGCTTTATACCTAGGCTCATAATCTCATTAACTGGCCTCACATTTGTTCCATCCTTGATAGCAAATGTGGAGCATTCACTTGTATTTATCTGCTGTAATGATTAAAAGAGACTTCCTATCTCAAATATGGTGCAAATTATGGGGTATGAAGTTGAATCCTAACAAAACTCAAAGTATGATTGTAAGTAGGTCAAGGACGTTGGCTCCTCAACATCCGGATCTCAGTATTGATAATGTTTCTTTAAATTTGTGTGACTTAAAATTCTAAGTGTGATTCTCGACAGCAAATTTACTTTTGAGAAACACATTAGGTCTGTGTCTTCATCAATTGCAAAAAAAATTGGCTTATTGAGAAAGTCTTTTAAGATTTTCGGTGATCAATGTATTTTGAAGAAGAGTTTTAATTCTTTCATTCTACCTTGTTTTGAGTATTGTTCTTCTGTCTGGTCTTCAGCTGCTGATTCTCATCTTAATTTGTTGGACAGAAACTTACGGTCTATTAAATTTCTTATTCCTGATCTAGATATTAATGTCTGGCACTGTCGTTCAATTAGTTCATTAAGCATGTTGCATAAGATTTTTCATAACTCTGACCATCCTTTACATTCAGATCTCCCTGGGCAAGTCTATCCTGTTCGTAATACTAGGCAGGCAGTTAATTCTAATAGCCAGGCCTTCTCCATCATGAGGCTCAATACTACACAGTACTCTAGAAGTTTTATTCCAGCTGTTACCAAGTTGTAGAATGATCTTCCTAATTGGGTAGTTGAATCAGTAGAACTTCAAAAGTTCAAAGTTGGAGCAAATGTTTTTATGTTGACCAGGCGGACATGAGTCTTTTTATAGTTTATATATGACATATCTGTTTTGACGTTGTTCCTTTTTTAGAATGATTTATTGTTAATTTGTTCTCATCATTTATTTATTTCCTTATTTCCTTTCCTCGCTGGGCTATTTTTCCCTATTGGAACCCCTGGGCTAATAGCATCTTGCTTTTCCAACTAGGGTTGTAGCTTGGCTAGTAATAATGATAATAAAAATGGTATTTTCAATATTAATCTTACCCGATGATCATGTAGCTGTCAACTCCGTTGCCCGACAGAAATCTACGGTCGGGATACGCCAGCGATCACTTATACAGGTGGGGGTGTACTCACCAGCGCCATCTGTGGTCAGGTACTCCAGTACTTCTTGTCAACAAGACCTCAATTTTTCCTCTGTTGTGCCACCGGCAAGACCTACATGGATACGCTGTTGATTTTGGAGTCTTTTGTTCACGATTTGGTGAAGTATTTGCTCTGAAATTTAGCCTTCGCTGTACAGGAAGCTTTAGCCTTAGCTTAGCAAGGTTTTTGGTATTAATTTGATTCATTGGTTAACGATCTTTGCTTTACTTTGGAATTCCCCCTTTGACTACTTCTAGAATTCAAGATGTCTGACACTTCCCAAGTTCCTAAAATAGGCGATGTAGTGTTAGTACTTGTAATAGGCATCTTCCGAAGGCCTCTGTTGATCCTCACACCGTATGTTCCAATTGTAGGGGAAAATCCTGTCAATTGGAAGATCGATGTGGGGAATGTGCTGGGCTTTCGGAATTCAATTTTAATGAATTCCTCAGATATACTCGTAGGTTAGAGAAGGAGAGAGATAGGAGGAGTTCTTCTCGCTCTTTGGTTATTTCCTCTCCCCATGCCCCTCAACCTTTTCCTTCCCCTGTGGTGGTGACCCCCGAACCTGCTACGAGTGCTCAGCCTGCAATGGCTGATATGTTGCGTGCCATTCAGGCTCTCGGTGATAAGGTGGAGTCGTTGGTTAGTGACCGCAATCAGCTCTTGGCGGATGTCAGAGAGCTGAAAGCGAAGAGTGCAGTGGGAAGTGTTAGTGCTAGTGCTGTGCATAGTGTCAGTGTCAGTGTTGCGCATGAGGATACATCTGTGCGTGCCAGTCGTCCTGGACCTCTTGCAAGCTCCCAAGCCCAGGGGAGAAGCAATGTCGAAGGACCAAAGGGTTCGGCGGGCCTTGATCGGCGCACAGATGTATCCTCAGTGGTTGCGGACGTATCTGCTAAGGATCGTCCCTTCCACTCCCAGACGAATGAGCCCTTACATTCCTCGTCTGTGGAAGAGGTTTCCAGGAGGAAACGGTGGACTAAGGTCTCACGACCGCTTAAGCGTAAAGTCCCTTCAGAGCTAGTCCAACGGCCCAGGTGTAGCCACTGGGTCAGTTCGGACTCGCCGCAGTCATCGGATGACTGCACACCTCCCAAGAGAGGTAGAGTGGTTCCTCAACAGGCCTCTGCTCCAACCACAGTAGACCCTAAGTGGTCCATGCTGCAGACTATGCAGTCTCAGCTTGCGGCTTTTATGCAGGATTATCAGGCAGAGAAGGTTAACATCCCTCCTCCTGTGAGAGCTCCTCCACAGTGGCGCAGTCCTCAGCCCATGCAGCATGCTCTGCAGACCTTACAGCATGAGCCGCATTCCATGCAGCATGAGCCTCATACCATGCAGCATGAGCCTCATCCCATGCAGCATGAGCCTCATACCATGCAGCATGAGCCTCATCCCATGCAGCATGAGCCTCATCCCATGCAGCATGAGCCGCATGCCATGCAGCATGAGCCGCATACCATGCAGCATGAGCCGCATCCCATGCAGCATGAGCCGCATGCCATGCAGCATGAGCCGCATGCCTCACAGCATGCTCTGCATACCACACCCCATGCTCCTCAGCCCACCGCAGACCCTCCCTCACACCGGCCCTCTGCTTTTGTTGTTGCCAGCTCACAGTCTGTCCAGCAGAGGCATGATGATGGATCCGCAGGTACGCATGCACCCGTTCTGCAGGATTCAGCCGTTCAGCTTGCTGCTCTGCCTTTGCCTCTTACAACTCAACTGTCGGGTGAGGAGGTTTCTGAGGATGAAGCTGCTCATCTTGATGATCCTCATTCTGATGTTGAAGGACACAAGTCTTCGCCACCCTCCTTAGACTTCCGCAAAGTCCTTGCTTTGTTCAGAGAGTTGTACCCTGAACACTTTGTGTCTGCAACCCCTCGTTCTCCTCCCTCCGAGTTTGCTCTGGGCATGCAGTCTACTGCTCCTGCCTTCACCAAGCTTGTTCTTGCCAGATCTTCAAGGAGAGCTTTGAGGGTTATGGGGGATTGGTTGCAGTCCAAGAAGCAACTGGGAAGGACCTCTTTTGTGTTTCCTCCTCCCAGGCTGGCTTCTAAGTCGGGCGTCTGGTATGCCACGGGAGAGGAACCTGGCTTGGGGGTTCCTGCCTCTGCCCAGGCCGACTTCTCAAGTCTGGTTGACTCTCCCCGCAGGTTGGCTATGAGACGTTTGAAGATCTGCTGGTCCCCTACAGATCTTGATCACTTGTTAAGGGGAGTCTTTCGTGCCTTCGAGATATTCAACTTCCTCGATTGGTGTCTGGGATCCTTAAGCAGGAAGACTGCCCCTTCTGACAAGGACTCAGCCATGCTGATCATGTCCAGCATGGACAAGGCAATACGGGATGGGTCTGGCGAGCTTGCGGCTTCTTATGTATCAGGGGTCCTCAAGAAAAGGGAACATCTGTGCTCCTTCTTATCTGCTGGTATCACCCCTTGCCAGAGGTCAGAGTTACTTTTTGCTCCTCTGTCCAAGTGTCTGTTTCCGGAGGAATTAATTAAGGGGATGACTGCCTCTCTTCTCCAGAAGGATACGCATGACCTCATGGCTTCTTCTGCACGTAAGGCTAAGACCTTACCTTCCGTGACTAAACCTTACCGCCCTCTAGCAGTTGATACTCCTGCTTCCAGGTTCATCCCACCCTTTCGTGGCAGAACCTCCAGCAGAGGAGGTACCCGTGCAGACAGTAACCGTGGCAAGTCCAAGAAGGGTGCCAAGTCCACAAGAGGCAAGTTTTGACTTCCCTCCTCTCCAGACAGCTGTAGGAGCCAGACTGAAGACCTTCTGGCAAGCTTGGGAGAGCAGAGGTGCAGACGCTCAGTCTGTGAAGTGGCTGAGGGAGGGATACAGAATTCCGTTCTGCCGCAATCCCCCTCTAGCTACATCTCCCATCAACCTCTCTCCCAACTACAAGGAGAAGGACAAGAGGCTAGCGTTACAACAAGAGGTGTCGCTCTTGCTACACAAGGAGGCAGTGGTCATAGTCCGGGACCATCAATCCCCGGGCTTTTACAACCGTCTCTTCCTGGTAGCCAAGAAGACAGGAGGTTGGAGACCGGTGCTGGACGTCAGTGCGCTCAATGCTTATGTCACCAAGCAGACGTTCACTATGGAGACGACGAAGTCAGTCCTAGCAGCGGTCAGGCAGGAGGACTGGATGGTCTCGTTAGACCTGAAAGACGCATACTTTCACGTCCCCATCCATCCAGACTCCCAACCTTTCCTGAGATTCGTCTATGGAAAGGTTGTGTACCAGTTCCAAGCCCTGTGTTTTGGCCTAAGCACGGCACCTCTTGTGTTTACGCGACTGATGAGGAATATTGCGAAATTCCTTCACTTGGCAGACATCAGAGCCTCCCTCTATTTAGACGACTGGCTTTTAAGAGCTCCCACAAGTCGTCGCTGTCTGGAGAATCTCAGATGGACTATGGATCTGACCAAGGAACTGGGCCTCCTGGTCAATTTAGAGAAGTCCCAGCTCGTCCCATCCCAGACCATTGTTTACCTGGGTATGGAGATTCAGAGTCGAGCTTTTCGGGCTTTTCCGTCGGCCCCAAGGATCAACCAAGCCCTAGAATGCATCCTGAGCATGCTGAGAAGGAGCCGATGCTCAGTAAGGCAGTGGATGAGTCTAACAGGGACACTTTCATCGCTGTCCCTGTTCATCGAGTTAAGGAGACTCCACCTCCGCCCCCTTCAGTATCATCTGGCTGCTCACTGGATCAAGGACATGACGCTAGAGACGGTTTCAATTCCTGTTTCCGAGGAGATGAGGTCTACTCTAACGTGGTGGAAGAACAGCATTCTTCTCAAGGAAGGTCTTTCGTTAGCTGTTCAGACCCCCGACCACCATCTCTTCTCGGACGCATCAGACTCGGGCTGGGGTGCGACATTGGACAGACAGGAATGCTCGGGAACATGGAATCAGGAACAAAGAACACTCCACATCAATTGCAAGGAGTTGTTGGCGGTTCATCTGGCCTTAATGAACTTCAAGTCCCTCCAGCTAAACAAGGTGGTGGAGGTAAACTCCGACAACACCACAGCCTTGGCTTACATCTCCAAGCAGGGGGGGACTCATTCGAGGAAGTTGTTCGAGATCGCAAGGGACCTCCTCATTTGGTCAAAAGATCGAAGGCTCACGCTGGTAACGAGGTTCATTCAGGGCGATATGAATGTCATGGCAGATCGCCTCAGCCGGAAGGGTCAGGTCATCCCCACAGAGTGGACCCTTCACAAGAATGTTTGCAGCAGACTTTGGTCCCTGTGGGGTCAGCCTACCATAGATCTGTTCGCTACCTCGATGACCAAGAGGCTCCCATTGTATTGTTCTCCGATTCCAGACCCGGCAGCAGTTCACGTGGATGCTTTTCTGCTGGATTGGTCCCATCTCGACCTGTATGCATTCCCGCCGTTCAAGATTGTCAACAGGGTACTTCAGAAATTCGCCTCTCACAAAGGGACACGGCTGACGTTGGTTGCTCCCCTCTGGCCCGCGAGAGAATGGTTCACAGAGGTACTGCAATGGCTGGTCGACGTTCCCAGGACTCTTCCTCTAAGAGTGGACCTTCTGCGTCAACCTCACGTAAAGAAGGTACACCCAAGCCTCCACGCTCTTCGTCTGACTGCCTTCAGACTATCGAAAGACTCTCAAGAGCTAGAGGCTTTTCGAAGGAGGCAGCCAGAGCGATTGCTAGAGCTAGGAGAACATCCACTCTCAGAGTCTATCAATCTAAATGGGAAGTCTTCAGAACCTGGTGCAAGGCCAATGCAGTTTCCTCAACCAGTACCACTGTAACCCAGATTGCTGACTTCCTGTTACATCTAAGGAACGTTAGATCCCTATCAGCTCCTACGATCAAGGGTTATAGAAGTATGTTGGCAGCGGTTTTCCGCCACAGAGGCTTGGATCTTTCCTCCAACAAAGATCTGCAGGACATCCTTAGGTCTTTTGAGACCTCTAAGGAACGTCGGTTGTCCACTCCAGGCTGGAATCTAGACGTGGTCCTAAGGTTCCTGATGTCATCTAGATTTGAACCGCTACAACTCTTTCAAGGACCTCACATTAAAAACTCTTTTCCTAGTATGCCTAGCAACAGCTAAGAGAGTAAGTGAGATCCACGCCTTCAGCAGGAACATAGGTTTCACATCTGAAACGGCTACATGTTCCTTGCAGCTCGGTTTTTTGGCTAAAAACGAGCTTCCTTCACGTCCTTGGCCTAAATCGTTCGAGATCCCTAGCCTATCCAACTTGGTGGGTAACGAGCTGGAGAGAGTACTTTGCCCAGTCAGAGCTCTTAGGTACTATCTGAAAAGGTCAAAACCTTTACGAGGACAATCAGAAGCCTTATGGTGTGCTGTTAAGCCTTCGCTACCTATGTCTAAGAATGCAGTTTCTTACTACATCAGGCTTCTGATTAGAGAAGCTCATTCTCATATGAAGGAAGAAGACCTTGCTTTACTGAAGGTAAGGACACATGAAGTGAGAGCTGTGGCTACTTCAGTGGCCTTCAAACAGAACCGTTCTCTGCAGAGTGTTATGGATGCAACCTATTGGAGAAGCAAGTCAGTGTTCGCATCATTCTATCTCAAAGATGTCCAGTCTCTTTACGAGAACTGCTACACCCTGGGACCATTCGTAGCAGCGAGTGCAGTAGTAGGTGAGGGCTCAGCCACTACATTCCCATAATCCCATAACCTTTTTAACCTTTCTCTTGATTGCTTTTATTGTTGTTTTTGGGTTGTACGGTCGGCTAAGAAGCCTTCCGCATCCTGGTTGATTTGGCGGGTGGTCAATCCTTTCTTGAGAAGCGCCTAGGTTAGAGGTTGTGATGAGGTCCTTTAGTATGGGTTGCAGCCCTTTATACTTTAGCCACCTAAGAGTCGTTCAGCATCCTAAGAGGACCGCTACGCTCAGTAAGGAAGACGTACTTATTAAAGGCAGAGTAATGGTTCAAGTCGACTTCCTTACCAGGTACTTATTTATTTTTTATTGTTATTTTGAATAACTAATAAAAATGAAATTCGGGATACTTAGCTTCTTTGTTAACATGTATACTGGTCTCCACCCACCACCCTGGGTGTGAATCAGCTACATGATCATCGGGTAAGATTAATATTGAAAAATGTTATTTTCATTAGTAAAATAAATTTTTGAATATACTTACCCGATGATCATGATTTAAATGACCCGCCCTTCCTCCCCATAGAGAACCAGTGGACCGAGGAGAAAATTGAGGTCTTGTTGACAAGAAGTACTGGAGTACCTGACCACAGATGGCGCTGGTGAGTACACCCCCACCTGTATAAGCGATCGCTGGCGTATCCCGACCGTAGATTTCTGTCGGGCAACGGAGTTGACAGCTACATGATCATCGGGTAAGTATATTCAATAATTTATTTTACTAATGAAAATAACATTTTATTATAAATTTATAATGATGTTTTGTATATAGGTACTTAAAAGATTGTGATTTGTTTTGAAATATTTCAGGTTATTATTTCATCTGGAATATGTTTACTGGGTCATGAGACAGATGGAAATGGGGATCGGAATACTTTGAATAAATATAGGTGAGCAAAATTAAAGTATAGTACATTTATTATTTTTTAAAAGATATTCTTATTTATTTCTTGGGTTACCACTTTTTATTTTTTTACAGGTTGTGTTAGGAGCTGTACTGAATCTAAATTTTTGCAATATGTATTACAACTGTGGTTAAGCTGCAGATTTAGCAATACAGTACTGTTCCCTACAAAGAAATAAAAATTCCAGTTGATAACATTTTGCAGGTATAAAAGTTGGTGAAGCTAATTTGTATTCCAGGTAAGTGTCTTTGATAATGATTTTCATTTAAAAAAAAAAAAAAGATAAAGTTAGATTGTTGTTGAAATTTGCTCTTGGGATGAAGAATGTTTTCCTCTCAATGATTTAACCTTGCCAAGTATTTACCATTATTATTATCATTATTATTACTTGCTAAGATACAACCCTAGTTGAAAAAGCAGCATGCTATAAGACCAGGGGCTCCAACAGGGTAAATAGGTGAGTGAGGAAAACAAGGAAATAAGAGATTTGCCTGCTCCAAAACATGAAAACTTTTAGCCCCTCCCTCAAATAAACTTTTTCCTATAGCCTTACTGCATCCTAAAGCTGCGGTCTCACACCTAATTATGAAATCTCTCATCTTTTCACCAGATTCTCTATATTTTAAAGTACTAATTCATCTTCCCATAGTTATCTATTATTGTGTCCTTTGGATATCGTCATCATCTCCTCCTACGCCTATTGATGCAAAGGGCCTTGGGTAGATTTCGCCAGTTGTCTCTTATCTTGTGCTTTTAATACGATACTACTCCATTCACCATCTACGTCGCGCCTCACATGATGAGGGGTAGATGGAGATGGTTTGGGCATGCTCTTTGCACTCCCCAAGAGAGATTAGTTCACCAAACATTCAGGTGGGCTCTTCAAGGGACTAGAAGAGCTTGAAGACCCAGACCTACATGGCTGAGGACTATGAAGCGCGAAGTATGAAACCTTTAGATATACCTCGTCTAATTTCTTTTAATGTTACAATTGAACAGTCGGCACCTTTCAGTTTTGCTCTATCTCTTCTGTCACTTCTAAAGCCTTTCCTTTCAAACTCGATCTAATTTCTATACCTGAATTTTTAACAGCATCCCCACATACAGTACTATCAACCAATCCTCTACCTCTAACTGACCTTTCCAAGCTTTGTATTCTGACTCTTTACCACAAAGCCTAGGACATTCCTTCCTCCAGTTTACCACAAAGCCTAGGACATTCCTTCCTCCAACTCCATTCTGTCTCCTTAGTGTTTCCCATAGCGAAAGTGTAACCAAAGAATTCAGACAACTAACACAGTCGATGTCCGAGCCCAGGTTTACGTCTAACCATGCTCTGCCATCACTGATAACTTGACCGTATTCAGTCGTTACATACAAACCAATGCTATTTATAGGGACAGTGAGTCCCACTTTGCTTTTGGCTCTGGTGGAGAACGGCTGTTACCGTTGTCCCCCTCGCCAAATTTTGACAGCCATTATTAATCTTTTTTTGCTTTTTCTTTGCAATATGTGTGTGCTTCTTCCTGATCATTATGCGAATCTGCCCAGGACCTGAGGGTGCTCTTTTGGGACCTTTATATCCTTAGCAGATATCGATCCTCATTGTTCGTCCCGCCTGTAGATGTAAACAATGTGATTAGAATAATACTTGCGCAAAATGCCGGGAGTGGTCTGCCTCTCGGTGGGAAAGGTTTGGGCACCGACAGAAGAAGGATGCTAAAAGAGATTCGTTGCCTTTGGGGTCATCCTTGAAGTGGAAGAAATCCAAAGCTACTTGTTCGGCCCCCTGACCTTCCTCCGAACCTCCTGCTCAGCCAGTTTCCTCTGGGGAACTGTTGAATAGTAGCCAAGTCCAATTAACTCTTGGACAACCTCGGTTCTTGAAAGACTGTACTTCTTCCCCTGGCGAAGGGGGCCCGCCTCTCCAACCGTGTGAGTCCATAATTTTTCCTGATATTTTTCAGGTGTGGCCATCCCTTGGTATTGTTCGATCCTCCTTCAAAGGAGGATCTGTTGCAACTCCTTCAGGTGGGTGATGAAAGGCAATGTTCTTCCTCCTGAGAGGTAGATCCGTTGGCCTTGCTCAGTGTAGAACTTTGCAACCCTAACGAGTCATCTGCGGCCCTGCCTCGTTCATCGCTGTTGCCGAGTATTATTCTCCTCCCCCTCGCCGAGCATATTTCGGGAGAGGAGCAAAGTCCGAGGCAAGTCTCTCCTGAGGTTGGTCACCTCTCTTGTTTGCGAGGGAGAACCCCCATGGAGACTAATCTTCGAAAGACTGCCAGAGACCAGCTTGCAGGTCAGCCCTCCCATGTGGAGGCTTTTCCTCACCAGCAACGGACTCTTAGTGTTCGTGGCCTCCTTGTCACCTCAGACATTCTATTTTGCCTCTGGCAAAGAGACATTTGGTTTGCTCTTCTCCATTTGCTGCTGAGCGATGCCCTTCAGAGGATCTGCCATCGCCTAGAGACCGTCGGTCTGACAATTCTCGCCAGTCTCGCTGCTCGCCATCTGGTTCCCGACCTTCGCCTGTTTCACCAGACTCGCCGTTCTCAAGCCTTGCAGCGATCACCACTCGAACACTCCTCGACGACTGCTCGCCAACGAACTGCTGTTCATGGTTTTCCAGCAGTTTCTAGTCGCCCACCTCCTCGTCACTCGTCCGCTCGTCACTGACCAGCTGCTCACCGTTCACCAATGGCTCGCCTGCTCGTAACCGACCAGCTGCTCGTCGTTTAAGAACGGTTCACCTATCGTCAACGATTCGTTACTCTCTGACGTCTTGCCACTCACCAGCTCACCATCGGCCTTCAACTGCTCATCAGTCGGCGTCAGCTCGTCGTTCGCTAGCGTTCAAACGTCATCCTCCCGTCCATCAGTGTCATTCGCTAGCTTTCAAACATCGGCCTCCCCGCTAGCTTTTAAATGTCGGCCTCCCGTCCATCAATCCATCGCTGCTCACCAATCTGCAGGCGTCCGGAATTCTCCTACTGCTCGTCAATTACCGACCTCTCGGTACTCTTAGTTAATCAGCAGCCTATCAAGCAGTGACCATTCGTTACTCTTGGGTGACTCGCGATCGCTCGCCCACTATTCAGTGTTCGCCAGAACGGTACCGTTCTAGGAAACATCGTCGTTCTTGTGAGAGAGCAGTCTACTTGCAGAGATCTTTTTCGTTGATCATCTTGGGAGATCTTTCGGCCAGTGCCACAGTGGGTCGGGAAAAGTGTTTTGGAGCCCTAGTAAGGGCCGTCCATCAGGCTTTTGTTGTAGGTGTTCCCCTGGTTCTTCCCTCGGGAACACCCAGGATACCTCTGGAGAAGCCTGCCTCTCCTTTGGTGAATCCAAGGCGAAGATCCACGATTCCTCCCTGTAAAGAAACTTTGGTTTCTTCCTCTCCCCTGAAGAGGAAAAGATGAGTTTCTGACAAGGTAGTCTCACCTAGAGTCAAGTTGAATCGTCTAAACATCCAGGCGGAGGCTCAGCATTCTCGTCCCTATGCTTCCTCGACCAGTTACTCAACCTTCTCCAGCTTTGCAAGAGGCTTCACTTAAAGAAGATTTTCTAGTGAGCTCCTTCCGCCCATCTCCCATCAAGGTGGTCCCTCAAGAACTTCAACTAGTTTTGAAGCCCGTGGAAGAAGCCATGTCGCCTCCTACGGGTTGAGTAATGATAGGGGTTCCCTCTGAAAACCTTCTTCCTGGAAACCTTCCTCCCTCAGAGGAAAGAAAACAAGGATTCTAAGACCCTACAGAAATCCTCTGTGAGGACTCTGCGACCTTTAGAGGGTCCCAGTAGACACTCTCCAGTACCACATCACTTCATTGATGACCACAATCCACCCTGAGATGACATCTGGTGGGTGGAAGACTCCAAACTTGACGATCTTCTTCCCAAGGCTGCTAGTCCGAGGCAATTGGAGGCAGAACAAAGGGAGTCCTAACATGTCTTCTGGCAGGTTTTGAGTAGCAGAGGACCTTCAATGGGTTGTCAGACCGGGCAGTGACCCTTCAGGAGGGCAAAGACACGGTCTTAGACTGTGTCTATGACATTCAAAAACCTCCCTAAGACCAGTGCGGCCTTGCCCTGGTCTCAGGGTCTGAAGTGTCCGTCAGAAGGTGATTGGTCAGTTCACCGTCTCCTCCAGCTCTCTCCGAGGCGGCTCATTCTCAAGACTCCTCCTGCCACTGTGTGTGCATCATAGGAAGTACTATGAGGTTTTCAATAAGCCTCTTCAGGCCCTCCCTCACCACCAGAACCCCAATCATTCAAAAATAAGGGGGGTTCCTATTTTTTGACCTAGCAATTCCCATTTCCCGGGAACTTAAAAAAGCCATCGTGGACCATATGTTCGATAATTCCGTGGAGGAATTGTCAAGGGGATCTCTCTAGAGAGACTTTTTGGGTTTCAGGTTTTGTCCTCTGCATCAGAGATCCTCTACCAGGAAAATGTGGCGAATTATGCTATGCAAGCTACTTCGTGGCTGAACCTCTGGTTTGGGTGTGTGGGAAAACTGGTGCCGACCAATCCGGCTCCAGGAAGGCGACGAAAACTTTTCTGCTCTTGGGAACTCAAACCATAGAGTTCCTTGCCCACCAAGCTGTAAACTTGTGGGCAAACACCATCCTGAGGAGAAGAGATTTGATAGCGGAGAGGTTCCATCGTCAAGTCCCACAGATCGACTTAGCAAAACTCTGGAACTCCTGTCTGGAGGGGTCTTCCTTGTTCAAGCCAGAAGACTTAGCTGGCTGCGGAGAGATGAAGTCCAATCACGACAACATCCTCCATAGGGCCTTGACATCCCGGCCCTTTAGACCACCTCCCCCTCCTCGCAGAAGAAACAGCAGAAACCATCAACGGGCAAGACTGCAGCCATCTATCAAGGTGTCTAATAAGCCCTTTCCTGCTAAAGACAGGAAAAGCCCCAAGTCCTCCCGGGGAGGGAAGAATCCTAGGGGAGGCGGCCAAGACCGCAACCACTAGGATGGGCAAGCCTCCTACTTGTCCAATAGTGGGGGGATGCCTGTATCGTTGCTGGCAGAGGTGGATGCAGCTCGGGGCCGAACACTGGACAGTCTCTGTGATTCGTTCAGGGTATCGCGTCCCATTCAAACAATCTCTTCCTCCACTGGCCAAAGCTCCAGTTCCATCAATCTCTCATGCGAAGGGATCCGCAAAGGAGCTGGCTCTTCAGGCCAAAGTCCAGACCATGTTGGAGAAGGGAGCTCTGTAAGAGGTCTTCATCAACTCCCCGGGTCTCTTCAGTCGACTTTCTTGTGAAAGAGGTGTCTGGAGGCTGGAGAACAGTCATCAACCTCTCACCTCTTAACAAATTTGTTTAAATTCCATTCAGCATGGAGATGGTAGACACAGTCAGACAAGTGGTAAGACCACAGGACTTCATGTGTACACTGGACCTAAATAACGCATACTTCTAAATCCCCAAAAGTCTGTCTTCAAGGAAGTATCTCAGAATCATTACAGACAACAAGACATAGCAGTTAAAGATGCTGTGCTTCGGTCTTTCCACAGCACCTCGGGTTTTCACAAGTGTGTTTGCCCTAGTATCATCTTGGGCTCAAGGAATCATCATCCGTCTCCAACACTATCTGCATGACCGGCTGATTGTATCAGACTCGGTGGCAGTCCTTCTTCAAAACCGAGACAAACTTCTGAGCCTTTACCAAGATCTGGAGATCATGGTAAACCTTGAAGTCATCAATGTTTCCCTCTCAACAACTGGTATACAGTACCTAGGAAGGATAATAGACACTGACCTTCAGAAAGTCTTCCCATCAGATGACAGGCTAGTGAGGGTGAGGAAGGTGGCAAGACCATTCCTCAGCAGGCAAGAACAACTCCTAGCCCAGAGGTGGTTGTGTCCTAGGGCACATAACATCCCTGGCCCGTCTAGTTCCCAATGGCCACCTCAGGATACGATCTCTCCAGTGGCGGCTAAAGTCCATCTGGAATCAGGCCCATGTTTCCCCAGATATTTTGATCCTCATGGAACCAGACGAACAGATGGACCTTGAATGGCGGGTGGCAGATGAGAATCTACTGAAGGGCATTGACCTTGTCCTTCCCCCGGACTCGGATGCATCAAAAGAAGGGTGGGGGCCGTACATGTTGGACCAAACGACCTCAGGCCTATGGTCAGAGTTCAAAAAGTACCAGCACATAAATCTCTGAGAGATGAAGGCTGCCTTCCTGGCCCTTCAACAATTCCTGGTGGGCCACTTTGTGGTAGTGATGAGCGACAACACCACATTAGTGGCTTATATCAACAATCAAGGCAGTACTTTTTCGCAGCACCTATTCTATCAGGCAATAGAGATCCTGAGATGGCCAGAAAACTACTCGATGACCCTATCAGCTCTCGGGCAATCTGAGCAGAATGACTCTGATAGTGGGCTCCGATTTGTTTCTGAATCGTCTAGTAGCCAACAAAGTCCTGACTGTGGACCCATTTTGCAACATTCCTGAACTGCACGGCTACCCAGTTCCGGACCCCAAGGCTTTCTGGCAAGATTCATTCCTGTAACAGTGGGACAACATTGACATTTACACCTTTCCCATGTTTTGTCTGATAAGAAGAGTACTCAAGACCAGAATATCATTCAATCTCTCAATGACCCTCATAGCTCTGCTATGGCATCACACGGAATGGTTCCTGACGGAGGTTCCAAGAAAGCTCCCGCCACAACACTAACACTATCTACTTAGACAATTAGACAACCACATGTCAGCATCTTCCACAAAGCTGTAGCTTTGCTACGACTTTACGCCTGGAGACTATCCAGCACCTCCTCGCCCAGAGAAGATTTTTGCAAGAAGTTGCAAAGCGGATGGCTGAACACCTGTGAAGATTGTCAGCATCAGTCTTCCAGGCAAAGTGGAATGTCCTCTGGTGTTGGTGTTATGAAAGGGATATCTCTCCCCCTGATGCCACTATCCCAGCAATAGTGGAGTTCCTTGTGCACCTGCGAGAGGAAATGCTCCTCTTGGTTTTGGTAGTAAAAGGTTACCGCTCAGCCTCGAGTCCCGCCTTTAAGCTGAAAGGAGTAGATATTTCATCTTTGCTGGAAGTTTCTCTCCTCATACTTGCCTTGGCTTTGGCCAAAAGTTAGTAAACTACATGGACTCTAATATGACGTCGCCCATTCAAGGAGATGGGAAAGGTAAGCTTCAGCTTCGTCCCTGAGTTTGTTGCAAAGACTCAAAATCCGGGGGTAGCGGATCCTGGATTTGATTCCTTCCGGATAATTAGTCTCCATTCTGTAACCAATGACCCAGATCAACTGTTACAGTACTGTGTACTGTAAGGGGTTTGAGGTACTACCTCAAAAGAACATCAGCAGCTCGCTCCCGTGTGCCAGCACTCTTCATCAGCACGGGGAAGGTCAAGAGGAGGATCACAAAGAACACCATCTCTGCCTAGATTTGCAAAGTCATTAACCTGGCGCTGAATCCAGATCCTCCTCCGACACGTCGACCCAGATCACATGACGTCGGGCATTGCTACATTCCTGGCGTTCAAAAGAAACTACTGTGGCACAGATTCTAAAGCAGGTGTTTGGAAGTCAGACGACCTTCTTTGCCCTATACCTGCAAGACGTAACCCACAGTAGCACGGAAACCTTTTCATTGGTCCTGTGGTGGCAGCGCAAGAACTGGTTTAACACCTCAGCCTCCTTGATTGACAAGTAGCAGGAGGTTTAGGGCATTGGTTACCTGGGATTAGTCTGAATGAATGATTAAGAATGACTGGCTCCTTTTCTTATCCTCTCCTCTCTTGGGGAAATCAGCATCCAGGGTCCTCTGCAAAGCTGACCTCAACCAACTGCAGGTAAACCATTGTTCCCTGTGCAACCTACCATTGTGTCTACTGTTACGTCCCCATCATACCCTATTAAGGGGGTATTGGGAATGTCTTAATAACCTCCGAAGATTCCTATGACTCGGATGAACTCTTACCTAGACAGTCACATTGCTAGTATCACAAACACACAGCTTGAGTAGGCCGCAGACCATGCAAAGCACGGTTTAAGCAAGGTGAAGGGTCTCCTCCTTTTATGGGCTAAAAACATAAAGAGGGTTGGCAAGGACTTCACCCTCCTAAAAATTGCCACAGGTTTGTATTGTTAAGGAAAACGCAAATTACTTCCAAATTTGTCATACTTTTATTAGTTACCTTCTTTATCTGATGTCGGCTTATCAACACAAAAACAATTCCATCACTAGATACATACAAACCAATTCAGACAAGAGAGCGTGCCCACCACCAATATAATTCAATAATAATGATTCCAGTCACTGACTCCCCTCCAACAATCTCCTTCACTAACAACAACACGTGACCTGATGTCACATAAACAATTAGTTTCTAAACTAATTATCACTATATTGCCTTTTTACTTATAAACAAATATCTTAATGTTTTTCTCACAATCTTTTCCACCTTTTCTAATAATAATTCACTTTTACACTTGCTAACCTTTCAACTATAATACTGTACTTGGTAAGGGTAGAAGAGACTCTTTAGCTATGGTAAGCAGCTCTTCTAGGAGAAGGACACTCCAAAATCAAACCATTGTTCTCTAGTCTTGGGGTAGAGTTCTCTTGCTTGAGGGTGCACTCAGGCACACTATTCTATCTTATTTCTCTTCCTCCCGTTTTTTTTTTACTTTTTTATAGTTTACATATGAAATATTTATTTCAATGTTGTTTCTGCTCTTAAAATATTTTATTTTGATTGTTAATTACTTTTCTTGTAGTTTCTGTATTTCCTTTCCTCACTGGGCTATTTTCCATGTTGGAGGTCTAGGGCTTATAGCTCTCTGCTTTGCCAACTAGGGTTTTAACTTAGCAAGTAATAATAATAGTAATAATGGGTCTGGTAGCCTTGTATGGCTGCCTCATGGACCCACCATTAGCTTCGGTGTGTTAATGCTAGTGTATGTGTGGTTACATGGTCTCTGGTCGGGACTTGTGGAGTGGCTGAAGCGGGTACTATGAGTAAATGTCTCAGGTTTGTGAAGCTAGGAAAAATAAGTTATTTTAAAATTTGCAGTTCTTTCCTGTAGATACAAACCCTGGTTTTTTTGTTTTTTTTTCTCCATGAAATTCAAGCCTCGCATGCCTTAAAGGTAAGCAAACAGAGTCACAGCCTGACGAAGAGGTATGACTTGGTATAAAAACAGCCAAATATGATGGAAGGATTTGCATACATTTCATCACCCGTAGTGGTATGCGTACTGTACCTGCACAAGTGTCCCATCAGCAAAGATACTCCCAAGTGAAGGAGAACTAGAAGAAGAAAGAGTGCTGACAAACAACTCTCATACCAGTACTAAAATGTTGAAGCAACTTAATTTGTGACACAATGCTAGCTGTCCTACAGGGGATTTAAGTTTTTACACCAGCTGTTGGGCATCCACAACAGGACCCAAAGGAAAGATATCTAAGGACCTGTGTGAACAATCCTTCAGGTAATGAGCAGTGAAGGTAGACTGTTATCCAGACACCCACTCCAGGCTAAGTACTTTGGGAGAGGCCCCATCAGCCGCTTCTCCCAAAGATTATAAGCTTTCATGATGTTCTCGCATAACAAGAAACATATGGTGTTCACAAACAAATATCCGTTTTATGGAAAGTTGAAATGCCCTCACAGGACTTACAGTAGTAGCAAACTGTGCAAGCCATTATACCTCCTTGATTGATGAATTGGAGGAGTCAAACCGATCATCGTTAATGGGTGAATTTTGAGTTCTGGCTATGAATTCTGGTACAAATGAGAATGACAGATCTTACTACCCCTCCGAGTGTGACACAGATACAATGGACGTGAAGCTTGCTCACCCGCTCTGATGAGGCCAGGGCAAGGAGTTATACTGTCTTTAAAGTTAGGTCGCTGTTCGTAGTCTTACGCAGGGGTTCATGTGATGCTATCTTTAGGGCCTTAGAATTTTTATCATACTTAAAGTCAGAGGAATGATTTCCCACGGTGAACAAGATTGCTCAAAACTTCTAACAAGGCTGAGAAATCCCTCGAGGAGGAGAGGTCAACTCCCTTCAGTCTAAACACCTGGCTCAAGGTTGAGCGATAGCCTTTTACCGTAGGGACTGAGAGAAGTTTCTTCTCCGTAAGAAAAGTAAAAATTCTGCAATCAGGGAAACTGCCTTGAGTAGGACGATTTCCCTTCTATAACACCAATCACAAGAGGAACCACATTGCCTGGTAGACTTGTGGAGGTATCTCGAAAGTTATTTTCACTGTTGGTCTCAAAAACCTTACTTTCGAAGGAGATGCTGGATAATCTCCAGCGTAAAGAGGTAGGCAATAAACTGCATCATGGAACTTTTTTTTTACATGAGATTGTCATAGAAGGCTTCGCTAGGCTTGAAGATTTTTTGGGACTTCAATGAGCATGCCTAGAAGATCTGGATATAATTCCACATAAGGCCACTTTGGCGCTACTAGCATTACTTGTAGATCTTGAGACAGTCTTACTTTGTTCAAGATCTAACGGATCTAGCAGAATGAGGGAAAGGCGTACTTCCCAGGGGTGCTGGAATGCATCTTCTGCTGCCGAGTCCTAGACTAAAGAACAATATAATGCTAGTTTGTGGTTCAGGTGTTTGGCAAGCATACCAATTATCGGGGATCCCCGCAGTCAGGAGACCACGCCACTGGAGGATTCAAAGATCATTCCGAGCCAAATATCGTCCCTATTCGGCTTGGATTGTCTTGCTATCACATTTCTTGTTGCGAGTTAGATGGCATTCACCTGGGCCCAGTATTGCATCCCCACTGCCACTGCGCAAAGGAAGTTAGAGAGAGCTTCCTTGATTATTGACGTATGTCATTATAGTTGTGGTATTGCTCATCGATGCTACTGATTGATCCTTAACGGTTTCTGTGAAGTGGAGTAATTCTAGGAAAGCTGCTTTCAATTGCAGGTAGTCTATGTAGAACAACTTCTTTTCCTATGTTCATGTCACTGACACACGTTTCTTTCGGAGGTGAGCTTCCCACCCTTGGCGAGACGTATCTAAGAACAGGAGGAAGACTGGAGGATGACCCTGTAGGGATGTTCCAACCAATTACTTATCCTCCTTGATCCACAAAGAACTCTCAGAAGAGTGGATGGAAGGTTGGATGATTGAGATCATTGGGACTTTTAATGCCCACTCAATGGAACAGATGCATTCTCTTGAGAGGCACTAGTTTAAGAGAGGTGAGATGTCAGAGATTTTTGGTTAAAAGTGAGCTTGAAGGAAGTCTTTCTTGAGGAAAGGTACTGCAATTTGCTGGAACTGCAAAAGGCTGTCTCTGAATGGAAACGCTGTCTTGATCTAAGTTTGACCTTGCTAAGATATCATAGACAACACTGGGGGTGAGACCAGACTTCTCGTAATTTAACTTGATCCCGAGACTGCGGAAAAATTCGAGAAGTGACTCCCTGTGGCGTAGAAGCTTGGCTCTTGAGTCCGCCAGTAACAGCCAATTGTCCAGGTAATGCAGGAGTCTGATTCCCATGGCGTGCCCATGAGGAGACCAAAGTGAAAAGACGAGTGCTCTAAGACCTGTAGAGCTGTCGACAGGCCGAAGCACAGCACTCAAAACTGAAAAATCTTTCCTGAGAAGGTGAAACTCGTATACAGTACTGTACTTCCTTGCTCTCGGATAGACTGGGTTCTGGGAGTATGCATCTTGAAGGACTGTAGACAGCTGTAAGTAGTTCTGTTGAATGGCCTGGATAACTGTGATGGGAGTTTCCATTTTGAACCGGGTCCGGAGAATGAACCGTTTCTAGCGAGAAAGGGCCATGACAGATCTCCTGTCTCCCATCAGCTTCTCCACTAGGAAGAGGTTGCTGATGAAACCTGGGGACCTGTCGAAGACTACTTCAATGTCATTCTTCTCCGGCATCTATGTTACTCCTTTCTGTAAAGGAAGGTCTTTCTTGGATCCCGACTAATAAAATTATCTGATCATTGAAGTCTTAAGTCAGAGGAGGGTGACAGTCCATGAACAGAATACCATATCCTGATCAGGAGACCATACCCTGAACTGAGCTCTTCTACCACTCAAATCCCTGCCCCGTAGAACTTTCACCTTGTCCAATGACTTTGCATCCCCTGATAGGTGTTAGGTCAGGGAACATGCTACCGTTAACGGGAATCACGACATCCTCTACTCTTTCAGGAGGGAGGATAGCGTGTCCCAAGAGGGGGACAATGATTCTCCCTGCTTCTTGAATTGTTGCGAATGGTCCTGCTATGACAAAAGACAATGCTTTTGGGGAGCCAGTTAAATGAAGAAGATCAAAGCATAGCTGGGATGGAGCAGAGAAGTGTGTTGCAGGTGCTCTGGCTGCCCAGCGGCAAGAGCCTGTGTCTTACATATGGTAAGGCAATCTACACACACACACACAGGTGCTCTGCTGAAAAAGGAAGCCTCACTAGGCCTCCAATTTTTCTACTGCTACGGCCACTACCACAGGCAAGAATAAGGTCAGGTGATCAATGACGTTGGTATTCCCAAGTGTCGTCATATCCCTGGAACCCATATATCAGGCAAACTTGAATGTGAGAGTGTCCCTTCTATTGAGGATGCAATTTCCCCAAAATGAAGGGGTACTGATGAACCCTGTATTCCAGACATTTTGCTCTGTGAACAAGTTCCTCATACTGTTTGCTGACATCAGCGTCAGACTTAATCAGAATCAGCATAAAAGAAAACTATCCCCAACCCAGTGGTCTATCAAGGAGCATGCCTGAAAAGCTGACATACCCACAGACTCCAAATTCTGTAACTCCGGGTGAGAAAAGGCAGCTATTTGTTGATTAAGGCAATCGTTAGAACTCCCTTGTGTCAGGCCAGCTACATCTGGATCAATAAGTAGGAGGATTTGGATGTAGTCCTGTAGGAACCTAAAACTACTTTTGACAGGAAAAAGCAGGAGGATGTAACCTCGACGACCTGCCTGATCTGAGGGAATTTTCCGCATCTTGAAATTTTTTTATAATTTGAGCCAAAGTATTTCTAGCTTGTCTGAGAGAGGAATTTCAAACTTGTACCCGACACTGCGGGTGTCCGAGAAGAACCCGTCTAACAACTGGTGCATTGGGTGCTTCACCAAGTCCATTGACATGGGGTAAAGACTATTTACACAAAGGATGATGCTTCCCAGGGCCAAGAGCTGTGACTTCCAGACGAGTGACAACTGTAACCTCTGAAAAATCTGATTCGGCAGAGTGGTCTGGAGAATAGTTTATAACGATATGGGATGAAGGGCCTGGAGACATGGTTGTAGGCCTAGACACTTACTTATACTATTGTTGGTTGCTGCTTAGGAAGTGTCTTTGGATTTTTACACTTTTTGAGAACATCTTTTCGCTCCTGGCAAACCTCATGCGCAAGGAGAGTGACGGAGAGTGAGAAGACTTTTAATTAGGTGCATCACACAAAGTTGAAATATGTTCATAATAAAATGGTGAAGGAAGAGGAGGCTTCATCTTTCTCAGCTGAGGAAAGAGGCAAATTAGATGTGTAGTCTGTAATCTTTTCTAGAATAATCGGAATCTCTTCTAGATTAATCATGTTTATCCAAGCCTTCAACTTCTGGATCAGGTTTATGTTTATAAAGAAATAACTTCCGAAGGAGAACTAGGTCCGACACGTGCTGGGAAACAGGAGGAATAACTTTGGAAAAGGGAGGATGTGGCTTTACACTGTCTCTTATCACTAGTGTGAGGTAAAGGGCCCTACCTCTAATACTCAAGAATCTTTACTATGGTCTAAATACTGACAAGTCACTGGTGAATGTTTGTCATCCTCTAAAGGGGCTATTGGAGGAGTGGGTAAAGTCCTGGAAGCAGTAGAGTTCCTAGAACACAATAAGCAACTATGTGAAAAGTTGGAACTTGAGTAACGACAGCAGGATGTGTAGCGGTAGCAGTACGTCCAGGAGGTGTACCAACAAGAGTATGCCTAATGGGGGCGGTACACACAACTGTGGTGACGTGTTCAGGATGCATGACAACAATAGGACCCATAATGGCGGCAACACATTCATGTGGCGTGCGAGCAGTAGGATGGTGCATGTACAGTAGAGCGTGTGGTGCATTCATGTTGTGGATTCTCACGCAGACTCGTCTTAGCTTTGTGGGAAAGCAAACATGGGGATTGTTTGTAGGAGTGTGAACACTGCTGAGTTAGTAGAATCTCAAGAATAATGAGATTTTCTAGGAGAATAATGCACTCATTTCTCTCTGAGGCAAAGCTGTATCTGTAGGATCCAATAGGGTAACCGGAACAGGTGACAAAAATGCAGACCTAGAAGGGGAGTAACAAACTCTATCCAAGATAAAGGTGGTGTACAAGGAGACATATGGCGTACTGCCATAGACTGACAAAGTACGGTTAAGAGTACATTGAGGGCATACATGTGACACACACAGGGAACACTTCTGGAACAAGGAAAGAGAAATCACCTTGGTCTCCTCATCTGCAATAAAAAGTTGCTTGTACAAGCTTAGGACACGAAGATGCTGAATGAGCAGGATTATCAAACTTGGTGATAAAAGAGGCACTTCCACTGTACATTAATTTCCATCGAGATCTAAGGGATCATGATCCACAGAAGTATCTCGTCCTCACCAAGGAGGGCAGGAGAGACATCAATAAATTCGTTCACAAAGACTTGGTAGCCATCCTTCGTTACCGGGGTTTCTGGGAACTCCACTAATAAAGGATCAGATGAAGGAAATTCAGGGCTGGAAAAAGTTAGACTCTTTCCCTCCTTAGAGGTGGAAGCAAGCAAAGGGGAACATCCTGCTTAGCCTTTTTCCTACTGCTTTTGGACTTCTCCCATTGGGAGGGCAATCACACCCAATAAAAATCTCAATGCTCCTGCAAGAGACATAAAGGAGGGATCTATGTAAACTAAATGTGAAGGTGCCACAAGGGCAACCTTCAAGGCCTGGGCAGGTTCTCATAAACAGTTGTTTTAAATACTCTTACGGATTAAAAGAAAAAGATTAATACAAAGCACTGAGGTGGTCGTCAGTGGGTGCACAGCTGTTTGTAACAAAGCTGTGCCAAGCTAACCCCAATTAATAACGAGGGTTTGTATCCCCATAGGGACTAGTAGTGTTTCTTTAAATATATATTTGAAGGCTAAGTTTTTTAACTACCACTAGCATAACTGATGTATATCTACTAATGACACCTTACTAGTTCTAAGGCAGTAGGTTGGCTTGGACACCAACCACCTGTTTAGATATTACTGCTAGTGTGTTAGTGTTCTTTGACTGGCCAGACAGGACTACATTGGATCCATCTTTCTGGTTACAGCTTATTTTTACGTTGCTTACACATACACTGAATAGTCTGGCGTATTCTTTGTGCATTCTCCTCTGCCCTCATAACACACATGACAACACAGATTACCAAACAAATTCTTCTTCACTCAAGAGGTTAACTTCTGCACTATAACTGTTCAGGTGTTATTCAACTTCCCTTTGGTAAGGGTAAAAAAAAAAAAAAAATATTAATAACTGTGGTAAGCAGCTCTTCTAGGACACTAAAATGAAAGCATTGTTCCTTGGGTAAATTAGTATTGACTGCCTCTGTACATGGTCTTCCACTGTCTTGGGGAAGAGTTTTCTTTTATTCCATTCAAGTTTTTTATATTTAGTAAAGGAAAGATCTATATGTTGTTACCTTTCTTTTAATGTTTTATATTGTTAATTGCTTCTCTTGTAGTTTATTTATTTCCTTTCCTCAACGAGGTATTTTTCCATGTTGTAGCCCTTGGGCTTATATAGCATCCAGCTTTTCAAACCAGGGTATGACGTAGCAAGTAAATAATAACAATTTTATTTTATTATGGATACAGCCTCATTTTAGATTTGTATATATAACTTTTATTCAGGCACATGATCATGTTTATAATACTGTCCTTTGAAGGCTTATTTTATGCAATACTATATTTTGAAATTGGAAAAAAATTAACTTTTCACATGTCAACAAGTAATATTTTTCCTCATGCTTTAAGAATAATTAAACAAGATAAAACCTTAATCTTTTTTATTAAGCCTGTGTAAATTAAATTACCATACAAAATAATGGTACTTTTACTTCAGCTGAATTTGTCATCACAAGAGATTCTGACAATATTTCATTATATCCATTTGTCACTGACAATATTCCATTATATCCATTTGTCAAACTAGTAAATCTAGTAAATAACATGATACAAGCCCACCTTTTATAGTCTATATGGTATCAAAAGCTTAAATATAAAACTATATCATATTTCCTTTTTTGTGCAAACTTAAACTTAATTGAAAAAATATCAATTAAATGAAATAATACCACCACCTTGATTTATATCAATTATCATAATTTTCAGCATTTGTTCAAACAACAACTCTCTGGGTCCGCAAAGGTTGAGGCAATCGCATACGATTCACCAAGTCTGGGAAAGTATTCATGGAGAATTGTGATCCCTTCATAGCCTTTCCAACCTCTTGGACTAAATCAGCTACATCAGGGCATGCATCATGTCCAACCACTTTCACTTCTTCAATGTGACCATGGTAAGCCTGAAAGAGAAAATTCATAAAGTATTCCAGAAAAAAATCGTTATCATCGCCATCTTTGAAAAGAACAAAATCAACAACAATACTCCCACAGTATAATGATGATCCTAAATACTATTTATACTAAATCATTTAATGAAATTTACAATGAACATATGGAAATTATCATAATTAAATTTATTTATTAAAAAAGAAACATCATTGGTAGTCTTCAAATTCAGTAACAAACTCCTTTTATTTACATAAATAGTTTTGGTGGAGTAGTGAGATGAAAGTTTCTTCCTCCTGAGTGAGGTCAATGATCCTCAACACCTAATCAAAATTAGTGTAATGAAATAGCAGATAGTATCTGACCCAATATTTGTCTCTCTTCACATCTTTCAAGAAGAGAGAAATCTTATCTATGCGTCAATACATAAAGATATCCACCACTTACAATACCTATCAAAGATTAATAATTTTGCCAGGTTAATAATTCCCACAGGATCTTGTCAAGAATAGGCAACAAGGTCATATTGAGGGTTAATGGTAACTTTTAACAGAACAGGGGAAAAAGCTTAAGCTTCATATTTATTTGTTCAGATCCACTTAAACAGACTGGATACTTCAAGTGGGCATTTTAGCTCTTCATTCTTCAATTCTATCGCAGTAGGCATTTTAGCTCTTGGCTAAAATGCCTACTGCGATAGAATTATTGAAGAATGAAGTAGCATATGTCTGAAGATTGGATGTTCATCATAACTTTGTGCATCTTATTTGCTGTTACAGTATAGACATTTATCAAAATCATCGTATTTCCTAAACAAGAGGAAAATATCTTGCTGGTGACCAATTGTTCCTTTAATCAGGTATCTACGAGGCTTGTTCCTGAATCTTCTGTTGCTGCTGCTGCAACAAGCCCTGTTCCTGAACCGACAGCAGCTCCTGCTAGTACCAGGTGGACCCATCGGCTGCTGCTGCTACGAGCCCACTTCCTGAACAAGCTGCTGCTGCTGCTACAAACCCTGTTCCTGAACCTGCTACTGGTACAAGCACTTTTTCTAAACCGGCAGCTTCTGCTACGACCCTTTTTTCTGAACAAGTTGCAGCTTTCTGAAGAGGCTTGCTTATGCGCTTCTATGAGCCTTTTACTTGAACTGGCTGCTGTTACTGCTACGAGACTTCTTTGTGAAAAGGCTGCTATTGCTATGAGCTTTTTTCCAGAAACACCGGCTGCTGGATTTAAGCCCTTTTCCTGAACAAGCTGCGGCTACATACCACCTTTATGAAAAGGCTGCTGTTACACTGCTACAAGACTTTTTTTTCTTCCTGTACCAGCTGCTGTTAGTGCTGTAAGACTTTTGTGAAAAGGATGCTAATGCTAAAAGCCTTATTCCTAAACCACCATCTGCTGCTGCTACGAACACTCTTCCTGAACAGGCTGCTGCTAAGACTTCCTGATCCAGCTGCTGCCAAAAAGTCTTTCCTGAAGAGGCTGCTGCTGCTGCTACTGCTACAAGCACTTTTCCTAAACCAGCAGCAGCTGCTGCCATGTGCATTCTTGCATTCCTGAACATACTGCTACAAGCCGCCTTCCAGAACAGAGTGCTGCTGCTGTTATGAACCACCTTCCTGAACAAGCTGATGGTCCTACGAGCCATTGTGAGCAGGCTGCTACAAGCTTTCTTTCCTACTGCTACAAGACTTCTTCCTGAACCGGATGCTTTTACCGCTATGAGACTTCTTTGTGAAAAGGCCGATATTGCTATAAGCCTTTATACCCGAGCCTACTTTCTGAACTGGATGCTGCTACGACCCTTCTTCCTGAATAAGTGAGCTGCTGATGTTACGAGCCTTCTTCCTTAACAGGCTGCTGCTGCTACAAACCCTGTTCCTGAACTTGCTACTGGGACGAGCACTTTTTCTGAACCGGCAGCTTCTGCTACAACCCTTTTTTCTGAACAAGTGGCAGATGTAACGAGCAGTCTTTCTGAAGAGGCTTGCTTTGTGCTTCTATGAGCCTTCTACCTGAACTGGCTGCAGTTACTGCTACGAGACTTCTTTGTGAAAAGGCTGCTATTGCTACGAGCCTTTTTCCAGAAACACCGGCTGCTGAATTTAAGACCTTTTCCTGAACAGGCAACTGCTGCGGCTACGAGTTTTCTTCCTGAAAAGGCTGCGGCTGCATACCACCTTTCTGAAAAGGCTGCTGTTACTGCTACAAGACTTTTTCTTCCTGTACCAGCTGCTGTTAGTGCTGTAAGACTTTTGTGAAAAGGATGCTAATGCTAAAAGCCTTATTCCTAAACCACCATCTGCTGCTGCTACGAACACTCTTCCTGAACAGGCTGCTGCTAAGACTTCCTGATCCAGCTGCTGCCAAAAAGTTTTCCCTGAAGAGGCTACTGCTACAAGCACTTTTCCTAAACCACGCAGCTGCTGCTATGTGCCTTCTTGCATTCCTGAACATACTGCTACAAGCCGCCTTCCAGAACAGGCTGCTGCTGCTGCTGCTACAAGCCTTATTCTAGAACAGGCTGCTGCTGCTACAAGCCTTCTTCCAGAACAGGCTGCTGCTGCTGCTACAAGCCTTCTTCTAGAACAGGCTGCTGCTGCTGCTACAAGGCTTCTTCCAGAACAGGCTGCTGCTACAAACCACCTTCCTGAACGAGCTGCTGCTGCTGCTGCTACAAGACGTCTTCCTGAACCAGCTGCTGCTTTTGTCTCCTGAACTGGCTGCTGCTTTTGTCTCCTGAACTGGCTGCTGATGCTGCTGCTATGAGCCATGTTCCTGAACCTGCTACGATCAGTCTTTCTGAAGAGGGTTTGCTGCTGATGCTTCTATGAGCCTTCCTCCTGTACCGGCTGCTATTACTGCTATGAGACTTGTTCTTTACCACAATCCTTTTTCCAGAACCACCAGCTGCTGATACGAACCTTCTTCCTGAACAGGATGCTCCTGCTGTTATGAACCACCTTACTGAACAAGCTGCTGCTGCTGCTACAAGCCTTTGTGACTAGGCTGCTACAAGACTTCTTCCTGTACCAGAATGCTGTTACCACTATGAGACTTCTTTGTGAAAAGGCTGCAATTGCTATGAGCCTTTTTCCAGAAACACCAGCT
Source organism: Palaemon carinicauda (assembly GCF_036898095.1). Taxonomy (NCBI): domain Eukaryota; kingdom Metazoa; phylum Arthropoda; class Malacostraca; order Decapoda; family Palaemonidae; genus Palaemon; species Palaemon carinicauda. Next base: position 58,490,501 of record NC_090751.1, read on the forward strand.
GCTGCTAAGACTTACTGATCCAGCTGCTGCCAAAGTCTTTCATGAGCTGGCTGCTTCTGCTGCTACAAGCCATTCCTGAACTGGCTGCTGCCAAAAAGTCTTTCCTGAACAGGCAGCTGCTACTGCTACGAGCACTTTTCCTAAACCAGCAGCAGCTGCTACTACTATGTGCCTTCTTGCGTTCCTGAACTGGCTGGTACTGCTACAACAACCCTTCTTCCTGAACAAATGGCTGCTGCATCAAGCAGTCTTCCAGAACAGGGTGCTGCTGCTGCTACACGGCTTCTTCCAGAACAGGCTGCTGCTACAAACCACCTTCCTGAACAAGCTGCTGCTGCTACGAACCTTCATGAACAGGCTGCTACAAGACTTCTTCCTGAACCAATGGCTACTGCATCAAGCTGTCTTCCAGAACAAGCTGCTGCTGCTACGAGCCATTGTGAGCAGGCTGCTACAAGCTTTCTTTCCTACTGCTACAAGACTTCTTCCTGAACTGGATGCTGTTACCGCTATGAGACTTCTTTGTGAAAAGGCTGATATTGCTATAAGCCTTTAAACCTGAGCCAACTTTCAGAACTGGCAGCTACTACAAGCCCTCATCCTGAACAGAATGCTAATGCTACGACCCTTCTTCCTGAACAATCAAGCTGCTGATGTTACAAGCCTTCTTCCTGAACAAGCTGCTGCTGATGTTACGAGCGTTCATCCTGAACAAGCTGCTGCTGATTTTACGAGCCTTTCATGAACATAAGCTGCTGCTGCTGCAACTGCAACAATCCTTGTTTCTGAATGGGAAGCAGCATGCTACAAGCCTTGTTTGTATAGAGACAAGCTTATGATGCTACAAGCTTCCTCCTTAAACCCACTGCTGCTGATGTTACAAGCATCCTTCTTGAACTAGCTTCTGCTGCTATGAGCCTCTTTCCTGAACCAGATGCTGCTGCTATGAGCTCTAATAATGAATTGACACCAGTTCCTGTTCATGAACAGGCAGCTCCTGCTGCTATGGGGCTTTGTCCCTAAACCAGCAACAACCACTGCTGTTACAAATCCGTCTTCCTGAATCAACTGCTGTTGCTGCTGCTACTACATACCCTGTTCCTGAACTGGCTACTGCTGATATTACGAGCCTTCTTCCTGAACAAGCAAGTTGCTAAGGTTACGAGTGTTCTTCCTGAACAAGCAATCTGCTACTGCTACGAGCCTTCTTACTGAACAAGCTGCTGCTGCTGCAACTACAAGCCCTATTCCCGAATCGGCAGCAGTTGCTACTTCTAAAACAAGCCCTGTAGCTGCTGCTACGAGGGCACAGTTCCTGAACCAAAATATTTCTGTTCCTGCACTGACAGCTGGTGCTAGATTCTGTCTTCCTAAACTAGCTGCTGCGCTGTCAAGAGCCATGTTCCAGAACCTGCTTCTACTGCTACAAGCCTTGTTCCTAAAGCAACTGCTGCTTCTGCTACAAGCCTCTTTCCAGACGGCAAGCACTCCTACGAGCCTTCTTCTTTGACCAGCCCTGTTCCTGAACCCTCAGCAACTCCCCCTGCTACAATCTTTGATCCTGAACTTGCTGCTGCTGCTGCTACAAGCCCTTTCCTGAACCAGCGGCTGGAGCCAAGACTTCTTCCTGAACCAGCGCCTGGAGCTACATCTTCTTGAACCGGCGGCTGGAGGTATGACTTCTTCCTGAACTGACTGCTGACCACCTCCTATGAGCTATGTCCCTGAACCAGCAACAACGGCTGCTGTTACAAATCCTTCTTCCTGAACTTACTTCTGCTGCTACAAGCCTTCTTTCCTAGCCAGCTGCTGCTTTGAGCCCTGTTCCTCAACCGACAGCAGCTCTTGCGGCTACAAACTGTTTCTGAACTGGCTGCTGCTACAAGCTTTGTTCCTGAACTGCCTGCTGCTGCTCTGCTACTCTTTCTTGAACCAGCAGCCGCTGCTACAAGCCTTTCTGAACCGGTTGCTGCTGCCAAGAGCTTTCCTGAACCAGCTGCTAAGCATCTTCCTGAATTGGCTGCTGCTGCCAAGAACCTTCCTGAACCAGCTGCTAAGCGTCTTCCTGAATTGGCTGCTGCTGCCAAGTGCCTTTCCTGAACCAGCTGCTGCTACAATCCTTCTTTCAAACGGCTACTGTTGCTATGACTATACAGGCTGCTGTTAAAACCCTTGTTCCTGAACCAATGGCTACTGCTGCTACAAGCCATTTTCTGTACTGACTGTTGCTACAAGCCATTTTCTGTACTGACTGTTGCTACAAGCCTTGTCCCTGAATCTCCTGCTGCTTTGGGCCTTTTTCCTGAACTGGCTGCTGCTGATAAGAGCTTTTTCCTGCACCGGCAGCTGTTGCTACAACCCTTCTTCCTGAACTGGCTGCTGGTGCCAAGAGCCTTGTTCCTGAATTAGCTTCTGCTGCTGCTATAAGCCTTGTTCCTGAACCAGATGCTGCTGTTACGAGCCTTCCAGAACTGCCTGCTGCTGCTTCAAGCCTTTCTAAACCAGCAGCAGTAGTAGCTGCTACAAGAGTTCTGTCTTGGCTAGATGCTACTGCTACTGCTACAAGCCCTATTCCTGAACCACCAACAACAACTGCTGCTGCTATGAATACGAGCACTGTTCCCAATGCTCATAGCAGCAGCTGCTGCTGCTACAGGCCTTTATCCTGAACAGATGACTAGCGATACAACCCTTCTTCCTGAACTTGCTGCTGCAGCTGCTAGGAGGCATCTTCCTGAACCTGCTCTTACAGCTGTGGCTAAGAGTCATATTCTTGAACTGGCTACTGCTCTGCTGCAAGCCTTCCTGAACTAGCTGCTGCTGCTGCCACTAGACCTGCTAAGAAACTGCTTCCTGACCAGACTGTTGCTGCAAGCCTTCTTTCACAAACTGGCACTGGTGCTACTACAAGCCTTATCTTGAACCTGATCTCGGCTTTCTTTTATTGCTATTACTACATGCCCTCTTCCTAATCCAGCTATAGCTGCTGCAGCAAGGTTTAAACTTTAACCCGCTGCTATCTCTACAAATCTTCGTCCTGAATTTGCTGCTGATACAGTGAAGCTCTTTCCTGAAGATATTACAGCATCTGCTAACTTCCTGATCTTGTGCTGCTGCCACAAGCATCATTCTGAACTTTTTGCTATTACAAACCTCCTTCCTGAGCCATTTGCTACTGCAACAGGCCTCATTCACCAACCTGTTGATATGAAAGTTGTGAAAAAAAACTATCTACTGCCTAGTCAAGTGGTCATCACAAGGAAAATATCCTTTCAGCTAGTTAGAAGTAAGAATTATTCCTAAAATATCAGTCCCCAAACTGTAGAGTAGTTTAAATAACCTGAAGGAACTACACTTTCAAATTTGCCCGGCTAAAATACCAGGAATCTTAGAAATGTATTCCATGAGAATGGATCTAAACTGAGAAGTTAAAATACCCAAGGCATATAAGCATAAAGTCTTCTCCACGATGATGCATCACCCTGTCGACATAATTTTCAGGAGACTTGATGGATGGACATTTGTAAGGGATCATATATAACTCTTAAAGCTCCATCATTAGCATATCTCTCCCTAATGGATGGTGTGGAGACATGGAAAACAGGCTAGAACAAACTGCTATTTATCCTCAATGAAATTGGTAAACATATTCAGCAAGTGACAAATAGTTCAAACCACTCGCAACTACCTTTGCCTATAAGTTGAATTACTAAGATCTCAAAAACTAGTACTATTTGTTAAATACTAAAAACACTTCTACAACTTTGCCATCACTTTTGTGACCTGAGCAGAACCTTCTGCAATCAGAGTAAGAAAGAGTCAATTCAAATCAGTCGACATGATGTTCTGCTGAAGGGAAGGAAGTATTCTTTCAAAAGAACACTACCAAAGGCTTCCCTTCCCATCGCTGCCACATCGTTCAATACTATGACAAGGCTTTCTACACTCGGGGAAGCAAGAAAACCAACTTTAATGTTCTCTTCCCATTTGTCCTATCCCCCATCTCCCTTTCTAATGAAACATAGGGAGGCCCTGTGAAAGACCATAAATGGCACATTAAGGGGAAAAAACAGTGAAACTCTTAGTTGATGCTTCACTCATGAAATGTTGCTTACATGGCTAATGATATTTTGATGAAACAACCAAGCAAACATAATTTTGTTAACAAAATCATTATCACCAAATTTTCATAGATCTGATCACAACAAATATGAAATTGTACTAGAACAGTACTAAGCTTTTTTTTTCTTTTTGGTATATGGGATATTCCCATTAAAACTAAATCTAGTTTTTATTCAAATTGTGAAACAAATATTTCATTTTAAAACTGAGTTTTTAATATCTAGTTACCTTTACTAAACATAAAAATTATTAACTGCATGATGGACTTTTTCAAATAACATCTGGCAGTTTTGCCACAAAATATTTGTGAGCACTATACATGTCGCATTAAACAACACTGTATCTCTGACCCTTCTCAACATGTTTAATTTGTTATTTCTATAACACTAGACTAAATAAATGGAGTAAGAAACACCTCTGTGGGCTAAAATAATTTTACTTATACTCTTAAGATCACTTACGATACCGGGTATGCTATTGTAAAGATGCACCAATAAAATATATTCCCCAAAAGTACTAATACTTTTTTTATTTAATCCTTGAAATTACTTTTTACTTTTTCTTGTTATAAATTATTAATTCAGTTACGGCATTGTACAGTGATTTTGAATTTTACAGTAAGTGTATAAAAGTCCTCACTATCAGGACTTAACTAAAAATGAAAGAAAATTTACATACCTGTATTGAAACGTTGACAGTTGTATCGTGTGCAATACACTCGGGGAGTGTGACTTGGCGTGTTATGGTAAACCTTGGAGTCTTTTCATGTAGCCAGGCCTTGGAAGACAGTTCTTCTTGCAAAGCCTGGAGACCTGAAAGAGTAAATAAAAAGTAAATATAGGGTACTATCCATTTGTATTCCAGCAATCTAAGATTTACTAATAAATAAACTTATCCTATTTTTTTTTCCTGATAAACAAGTGTTAATTTCCATACCACGCATAACCTATACAAACACTATACATCAAACTATTGCAATTTAAGGGAATTAATACTGATTACTGGGTTCAACATCTGACTTCTAATAGAGTTCCAATAATTGATTTTAGAAAAAAAATAAATGTGGCAAACTATTTCATAAATAGTGATATATCTGAAGAACAAAAAAAAAATGCTTAATGTTAAAAACATGTTTTAATCCTTAACAAAATGTTCTTGTAAAAATTTAAAAATTGGGAAAATTCAGGCTTATGCTGTTAATCAAGATTCTTGTGAACTGTGAAATTGATGTTTTTTTTCACATTATTCAACTAACATCAAATAGGTTATAACTAGAAACTTAACAATGAAACTGATAGTATGGAAGTGAGACATAACAGATACAGTATATTTGTACCATAGATAAAGTCCTCTTAACAAATAATGTTCATGGGAAAAAGTACTGTCATTAAAATACACTTCTCTGCCCCCTCAGTATATTCATAGCTTGATTAGAAATACAGGTCAATGTTTCAATATATAAAAAAACAGAACTGCACAATAAACACAGACAAGAGACAGTCTTGAGCCCATACTTGTACTACCTAGCGTGAGCTTCAATACACACTTGGCCTCTTCCACTTCACATCCAACTAATTAAATTTTGGTTTAATCAAATTTATTATTTTTAGGAAATTCACTAGCTGTAGGAGTTGATACCCATATCTTCTAAAAAAGCAGTATTTCACACGTGAGTGGGTACTTTTCAGGACTTAACCAATACATAGTAAAAATTAAATTTTTAAATTTTCAGCTGGCTGTTCCCTTCAGAATATAGTCATTTAGCTGTCTTAAATTATATTGGTATGCCTTGTTTCAGTTTTTTCTCCAACTCAAGAGCAAAGCTTTTATAGACCAACCTTATGAAGGTCGTGAAATATGACTAAGGGGATGGTGCAACTATTTCTTTCTTGATCATAGTAGGAACTTTCATTTTGTGGTCTGCTTATCCAATCTTTTACAGCTAAACTTTCTCAATTACAATCCAAATACAAAAGCTAACATATCTAAAATTAATCAATCAAAAGTTAGTTTACAGCGCAAGCTATCACCCACCCATTCTGCAAGGATGAAAAACTATAGTGAAAAAAAATCTTGTTTCAACAATCTTATACCCCACTGAAAAAAAAAAAAATCTGTTATGAAATATTAGCTGGTTAGATCTGGATATGAGAAACACTATGACCAATGGAGGGTCAAACAAATTAACAAATACAAACTAAATAGAGTATTAATCGTTCAACCACAAAAATATGAACATAAATATTTTTCCATTTCCACAATTGTGATCTGAGAAAAACAAAGTAGGCTACTATACAAACAAAATGTGAATCATTACCAGAATTTTTATGGTGCAGCAGTAAGCCTTTAATCATAAAATGGTCTCTAAAACAACCATATAGTGCCAACTTAACTGCCCAATGAACCACCAAATAGAGTAAGAGCAGCTCTTACGCACTTAAGTGGATGCAAGTTTTGTTCGTTTAGCCAACTTGCCTAACAAAACGCATATCTAGTTACACCATAGCACAAAACTACTTCATATTCAAATCTTACCTGGGAACCAATCCTCGCTTGGATTGATGAGTGTGTAACCATTGGACCTCTGATACAATTGCTCAGGGGATAATGAAGAGTTATCATTTGACGAGTGAAGATAAGAACGGCCAATGCTTGTTAGAAGTTGATCCACTGTCAAGTCATCTTTAAGTTCACTGAGATTAACTACAGGTGCTGGAACACTAGCAGTTGCTTTGCTATCAATAGTCTGTAAAATTCAGAAAGGAACATTAAATGCAAGGATAATTTCATAACTAAATAATTTCCATTAAAATGAATAATAACACTCAACTGATTAGTTGTTTTTTAAAAATAAGCATAGTTCGGCATAGGTATACAGTAATTTTTCAATATATTTTTCATAATAAAAGTAAAAATATTCCGTGAGACAACTTCAAGTAATGCTTGCCTTATCTATTGTGTTTGGTGTTTTAGCAAGATTTTTTCCTTTTAGCCTAAGCCAGCTTAAAATTGTTCCAACAACTTTAATTGCCTCTGCAAAAATCATTTTCTCTGTACAAGTGCAATAATGAAAAATCTTAGTTGTTAATACTGTACAGTATACCTTGTACAATGTTTCTAAGCATTGCTACAAATGAAACTCTAACCGACAGTCAAATCTAGCGCAAAAAAATTGTAAGAATTGCTTCAAAATAAATACTAACCATCCGTCAAATCTAGCCCACAAATATATAACACGAATTCATTAATTTTGAAAACATAATTTTAGGATACTGTGCATTGCAAAAAT
>NC_090751.1:58502911-58505411 GCF_036898095.1 Palaemon carinicauda
TATATATATATATACATATATATATATTATATATATACATATATATATTATATATATACATATATATATTATATATATATATATATATACATTATATATATATATATACATTATATATATATATATATATATATATATATATATATATATATATATATATATATATATATATCCTCGTATCTTCAGAATAGAATTTCGGGTTAAATGTATTTTAGAATGGATACCCAAACATAAATCCGAACAATGACAGCCATTTTAAACGTATCCTTAAAAAGGAAGGCTATTGAATGGTTAAAATGCGGATACATACTTTTCTGGCATTTATAGCGCATTAAAAACGTTTTAACTAACAACCATTACTCGGGCCTTTGTAGTAATATAGGAAAAAAAAACTAAGTTGCCATGTGGTATCTAGTATCCATTTATAGTAGGCAATACGAGAGAGAGAGAGAGAGAGAGAGAGAGAGAGAGAGAGAGAGAGAGAGAGAGAGAGAGAGAATACTATAAAATAAATGGGTATAGGCAAAATTTTAAAATGAAATTTTGAATAAGAACAGTTGAATATTCCATAAAAAATAACAAATACAACACCCTAAGCCTACAGATTCTGCATCTGTATGGACTTTTTTTTCTTAAATGAAAAAAATGACATTAGAAAATCGGCTGTAACATTGCTGGTATAGGCTACCCCAATACATTCCAAATACCTTTAAATCGGAGAAAAAACTTCTTAAAAAATATTTTCAAGTAACATAACGCTAATGCAAACAATTTTATTACGCAATTAGTTTAATTGTCGCACCTTAAATACTTCCAGAAACATCATCAAAATCTTTCATTCCAATCTGCAAGGAAAATCCACAAGACTTTCATATTAAAGTTTGTTGTCAAGGCTACACTTTATCAAGAAATAGAACTTAAAAAACAAAAATTTTAGAAGGTCATTCTTTCATAAAGGAATTAAAAAAGATAACAGTATTTACAAAAGAGTTAATTCTTTATACAATATATGCTTTGATAGAATAACTATATACCTGTAAAATCATATGAAAACAAATGTCAAGAAAATTACTCATGAAAAGTTTGTATTTAAAAGTTATAGAAGTTAGTACTATAAACTTATAATTGTTCTTAATAAAAATAACTGCACATGATTAAGCTTCTGACATTCTAGCTCAGATTAATATTGTATGAAGTGTTTACATTAGTTGCCAAAATAACTAAGAAAGCTAGACCAGACCAGATCCCGTTAAACTACATGCTGTAAACTGTATATTTTAATTTTGATTTATATTGATTTTTTTTATATTTATTTTGTAAAATACTGTTTAAGCTCACATCTATATTTTTTAAATAGAATAATAGAAAGTAAAAAAAAAAAACCTTATACCTGTGTAACTCGGCTACAGTATATACAGTATTAACATTTATGGCGATGAGACATGAAAATATATTTTCAGTACTTCACAAGAATAGACTGGCAGGCCCTACTTGGGAGCTGGCAACTTATCGCCCAAGACGGTACCTTCTAAAACAGCCCTTCACGAGATTGCTAAAAATATCAGTCCTCATGGAGATCCAATTACTTCGCATAATAACAAAAATTAGTCAACTGCCGAGTAAACATGACAGTGAATGTTTAAAATGACCGGTCAGGTAAGAGATGTTTTACATAAGCATAACGCCGGCTACCCGTCAACTACTCCTTATACAACAGGTATTTCTGAGTCAAGTAAATAGAGAAATATAGAAAGATGTTCATACAGTTTCTACTGCAAACTTCCGCGTTTGTGTGATAATGTGGTGTACTCGAAATCATATTGAAGTTAGCAGATACGAATCGAAAGGACAACTTTTACGGCAAATTACAGATGGTGGTTAACAAGGTGCCAAAACGTGATATTCTTTGTATGTGGGACATGAATGCAAAGCTAGGTAATGATAATGATGGATTTGGTGAATGCATGGGTGACCAAGGTGTGGGGGAAGATGGATGACATTTGTGTCCGATTTGCCAGTTTTTGTTTAACTAATAAATGGATAATAGACAGTACATTGTTTGAACACAAGTATACTTGGAAATTCCGTGTGGAAAATACCGAAACCAAATTGAGCATTTAGCAATAAATAGAAAATTAAAAAACTCATTATTGGGTGCCAGATCTCGACGGGGCGCTAATATAGGAAGCGACCAGCAACTTGTCTCAACACTTTGATAAGTTGAAGACCAGGAAAGCTAATATAAACCTACCTCCCTTGTATGATATAAAAAGGCTAAGACAACCAAGTAGTGATAAGGATAATTACGTTATAGAGTGCACAAACAGATTTACAGTCCTAAGATTAAGAGGTTTAGATAGATGTCAACATTCACTGTAAAACACAAGTGAAGAAAGACGAAAGAAATGGATGACTATTGCGAAACATGAAAACTGATAAAAGAAAAGCATAGGAAACTTAATTCTGAATCTTTAAAGGAAAATACCCCACATCTGACCTT
>NC_090751.1:58510411-58530411 GCF_036898095.1 Palaemon carinicauda
TATACAGTCAAGAGAAAGACCGTGGCCATATTTACTATAGCCTGAATAGGTAATTATTCAGTTTATAGTTTAAATCCAATGTTTATAGCCTGATTTGTATTTAGCGTAACAGGATTATAATACTTGTAATGTCATTCAGGCTTTTGAACATTTCTATTAACTATTCACTATGCCACCAAAAGAGAGAGAAAGAGAGGGATTGTATGTAAACAGTCTTTATATAACTATTTTTGTTAAAATAAGATTTTTGTGCTAAAATCTCCATCAGACCAACCGTGTTAGCTATGTTTTGGGCATGACTGCATTTTATAAATAAATCATGAATAGTTTTAGGAGTTTTATTTGTATATCTAATGGGAATTTATAGAAGTGAAGTGAACATAATTCATTTATCCTTTAAAATAATTACTACATGTAGCAAAACAAATAGTAGTAAAGATGATAATGCAATGAAGGAATGATACCATACTTTATCTTTAGCTTCAACATCGGCAATAACATACCCAGTTGCCATAATTTGTCAGCTTAATGAAATAACCTATCATCTAAAGTTAAACTTAATTTCTGAGGAGGCCATGGCTTATTGCACAGTGAAAGAATATGACAAAGACTTTATGAATGGCGGAACGATACATAAATGTGGGTGGGGTATTTGTGCTAGCGTAGTAATACTACTGTACTGTAGCAGTAGTGCCGTAACAGTACTATACATGAATTAAACGTTTAGGCCAACTGCTGGGATCCTTGAGGATCATTTACCACTTCTTACAACTACTCGAAAAATTAGTTTTTATAGCCAGAATTTAAATTTTCTGATCCAACAATGCCCATGATAGCCTTCAGTGTTATCCTGAATTACAACGAGGCCGAAGTGGGTGGAGCCTCGTGAAGTCATCATTCTGACGATAATTACTGGTGAAGGTTTAAAGCCAAAATATGGTACCAGTTATTTATTTATTTTTGTTCTTTTTTACAGTAAATACGTAGGTAGCTAGACAATAAATAAAAATTACTGGACATTGGATATAGCAGTTATCAAATCAAGCTGGTCTACTACGTTTTTGAAAATTACCAACTAATCCATACACCTTGTCAATCTGATTGTGACCTATAAAGTAGACTGTAATTTCTTAGGAAACTTATTCTGGGAGTTAGACTAATAATCGAAGTGTTTTTGTATTTATTAACATATTTTGTTCGTTTGTTCATTATGACAATTCTCAGTGGAGAGGTTTCAGAGTTCATAAAGGTGTACTGCTTTGCTTTTATTTACACTTTTGTGTTATTGTTGGCAGAGGTATAGCCTTCGTTACGTATAACCAATCATCGATCGAGAAAGAGAGAAGAAATGCCGTCATAAGTTACGTAACGAGTGCGTTCGAGACCTTTTCTCTGAGTAAGTTGGCCCGTCTTCAAAAATCGTCACTTTTACTTAATAAAGTACCAAATTAATTCAACCTACGTAATGCAGAATATAGTCAAAATTTATGTGTAGATATAATGTGCATTCTGAATAAGCGTTATATTTATGAAATTCATAGAAAAAAAGTTATTGCGAAAAAACCGTGTTACAGAGGCCCTGAATCTCATAGTAGTCTATCCTTGGGCATTACCACCGACAAAAAACCATGTCTTGCTTCATAATTTTCGTTAGTTTCCTTCTGCACCAAATACACCTCTCAACTGTTACCTTCATATTCTTAGCAATCCATAAATACTCAAAACAGAGGATGATAGCGCAGTAAGGGTAATAAGCTTCCTGCTGTCCCAAGTGCACTTCGACATTTGACTCCCTAATTAATATAGGTTAGAAACTACCATATCTACTGTATTGAATACTTGTATCACTTCGGTCACAAAATAATACACCTAAAGCTTCAATAAAAAGTAGAAAGTTTAGTCTGTACAGATGCTTCATATAACATTGTGCAATCCTCACGTTCTCCGTTCTGTAAAATATATTGCCAGGTTGTTAACCCAAGGAAGTCTTACACTATTGGTTTTAAAGAACAGTGAACATGAAAAAAAGGGGGGGGGGACGAGAGGGTGAAAACTTTTAACCTCCTTTCTGGATGATGCAAGTGTTCAGAAGGCCATGCAGGTGTCATGAGTATTTATACTGCTGGTCAGAAAAAGAAAATATATTGAATCTGCGTTTTTTTTTATTATAAAATCAATATATTGGACAAAAGACAACTAACTATTATAAAGCAATCTTTTAGTCACTGTAAATAAAAAAAAATTCAGCGAGATATTTAAAACTGCTTCCGAAGAGCTCAAGAAAGAAATGGTACTGTAGTACCTCCACGTTAGAGAGGTTCCCAGTCACGTGTACAGCCCCACATCACACGTGGGTTACCAGTCCAGGTGGTTCCCATAAAAAAAAGGTTCCTATAGAGTCACGTGTACGGCCCACACCCACCCCGCGGCCCCTACATCTCACGTGGAGAGTCAGTGCTGGTGCTAAGGGGAGGGTTCTGAATGTAGCGTTCTTACCCCCTATCTCGACAGCATCCCATAAGCCTAACGGAAAAGCAGAAATCACACCACACCACAACACCCAAGCGCACCACCTATACAGGATCATTTCAGAATTTTTCCTTGGGGAATTTGATTCTTCCATAACACATACACTGGTTTACATACCAATGTTTCACAGCCGAAAATATGAAACATAACTTTTCCTTTATCAATGGCTACTTAAATTCCCACATGCAAATAAACTGTATGCTTGTACGACTATTCTTCTCATTTGCCAATAATACGGTATCATTCGAAATACTAGTGTGTATCATAGTAAATGCATACATTTTGGACTAAAATTTGTGGGTGAACCTTTCTTCAAAGGCTATAAAATCGATGTCAAACCCAATGAACAATACTAACAAAATCCCTAAATACGCTAAATCATTACAAAGTATGAATCTGAAGGAATATGTGTGTGTGTGTGTGTATATATATATATATATATATATATATATATATATATATATATATATATATATATATATATATATATATATATATATATATCATTACAAAGTATGAATTTGAAGGAATATATATATATATATATATATATATATATATATATATATATATATATATATATATATATATATATAGTATATATCATTACAAAGTATGAATTTGAAGGAATATGTATATATATATATATATATATATATAGTATATATCATTACAAAGTATGAATTTGAAGGAATATGTATGTGTGTGTATATATATATATATATATATATATATATATATATATATATATATATAATATATATATCGTTACAAAGTATGAATTTGAAGTAATATGTATGTGTGTATATACATATAGATATACATACATATATATATATATATATATATATATATATATATATATATATATATATATATATATATATATATATATATATATATATATCGTTACAAAGTATGAATTTGAAGTAATATGTATGTGTGTATATACATATAGATATACATACATATATATATATATATATATATATATATATATATATATATATATATATATATATATATATATATATATATATATATATATATATATATATATATATATAATATATATATATATATATATATATATATATATATATATATATATATATATATATATGTATATATATATTATATATGTGTATTATATATATATATATATATATATATATATATATATATATATATATATATATATATATATATATATATATATATATATATATATATATATATATATATATATATATTATATATACACATATATATATATATATACATATATATATATATATATATATATATATATATATATATATATATTATATATAATATATATATATATATATATATATATATATATATATATATAAATATATATATATATATATATATATATATATATATATATATATATATATATATATATAGTGTGTGTGTGTGTGTGTTTGTGCATGTGTACATACTGTATGTACTCATATGCAAATAACTATATGGAAATATATACCGGTACAGTATGTATACGTGATCGTGATCAAATCAAATATTCATGCACACACACACACTATCGTCCCACAATTTGATTAATGCTACCTGCTAGTACCAGACAATATTCAAAACATGGTGATAAATGAACTACACAATTGTAACCGGACAGGTAGGAATATATTTAAATTTTCTCTATGATTAGTTGTGCTTAATTATTAATTAAGGAAAATATTAGGATTCTCAAAAGATAATTTGGTATTAAAAAGGATAATTCTAACGAGCAGCGTGTAATAATAAACCCATAGCCATTGAAATATAGATGAGAAGTGTGACCATGTCCATAATTTCTAAAAACGGATTAGTTTCTCTTTTGTATAGCTTGGCTATGCCTATTTGCGAGTTGAATTCTCTTATCCTACAAGATACAATTTCTTTAGAACAGAATAAGGGCCTTTATTAGCTATAATTGTAGCAAGAAAAATCCTTAGATAATAAAAGCTGTGCTTGGATTAGAATGTTAGAATTTTAATAATAAGATACACAGGGGATTAGTATCCTACTGTCTTCTAACTATGTATAGACTAATATAATGTTACACGGGAGGGAGGGGGCAAAAAACAAGGAAATAGTTGTTAGGCAACTTGACCGGCGGCCAGTAGATTTCTCAATGTTGGTTTTAACGATGGAAGGTTCCTAAGAACAGTTTTATATTGAAGTACACGAATATGGAACTGGTGATCACAATTTAATCTTTGAAACTGCACATTTGAAGAATACCAGTGAATTATACTTTTATTTGTGTAATTCTAGTCTTAAACTAATCAGTAACCCCATTACTTTGAAAATTACTAATGTTGTGCTAAACCTAGGCTATCAAATATATTTGGTCGATTTTTTTTCTTCATAAAATTAAGTAATTTTCAAATTGTTACGTACATAAAACGTTGGATATAACAATTTCCCATCCCAACGACGTTTTAGTTTGTTTAACATACGTTGGGAAAATCAGCAAATTGACTCATATATTACCGTGCTAACTACACAAATGATAGAATGGGATATACTACGAATTTTGACCAATTGACCTAGTATCGGGGTGTCATTCGGCGCCAAGGAAGAAGGAACGGTATGTAAAGGCTAAAAATGTTGTGCTGGATAAAGCCTTTAGAAATGCTATTAGTAGCCACTTGATGTGCACTTTCCACCACTATACCATGAGGCAAAATTTCTCTACTTTTTGTGAATATACTCGATGAAAGTTAACTGAAACAGAAAACTCACTTCTGTGATAAGATATCAAAACATCTATAGGTCTCATGAAAGACAGATATTAGGTAAGGTGCGTAGTCATTCTTACAAAACCCATTCCACACTCTAAGCCCTAGTAACACTGCCAAAGTAATCAACATTTCTCGTAGTATGCACTCCCATGAGTATGATATTCATTGACCTATATCTCAATCAGCATCTAAGCTATATAATCACATGGTTTATGATGGTAATTACTCCTATGCATACAAAAATCATAACAATTAAAGTGTACTTAAAATACAGTTTGTGATGCAACATACTTGGCACACTTACCAAAAAAAAAAAAAAAATAAAACTCATGACAATAATGACGTATTAGAAGTTTCTTGTTTACCTTTTGATTTAGCACTCAAGTGATAATAATAATCACGTTAATATTTTTTACTTTTGCGAGTTATCAAATATATTCAATTTATCTTTACTGAAGTACTGTAAACGATGGATAAATTTTTTCGCAAAAAATGGGGGGATACAGACCCCCTACCCTTAAACCCGTTACAACACACACACACTAACTATATATATATATATATATATATATATATATATATATATATATATATATATATATATATATATATATATATATATATATTGTATATGTATATATATATTGTATATGTATATATATATATATATATATATATATATATTGTATATGTATATATATACATATATATATATATATATTTATATATATATATATACAATATGTATATGTATATATATACATATATATATATTTATATATATTTATATATATATATATATATATATATATATATATATATATATATATATATATATATATATATATATATATATATATATATACATACATATATATAAGTATATGTATATATACATATAATTATACATATATATATATATATATATATATATATATATATATATATATATATATATATGTATATATATATATATATATATATATGTATATATATATGTATATATATATATATATATATATATATATATATATATATATATATATATATATAAGTATATGTATATATATGTATGTATATGTATATATATATATGTATGTATATGTATATATATATATATATATATATATATATATATATATATATATATATATATATATATATATATATATATATATATGTATGTATATGTATAAATATGTATGTATATGTATAAATATGTATGTATATGTATATATATGTATATATATGTATATATATGTATGTATAATATATATATATGTATATATACATATATATATATATATATATATATATATATATATATATATATATATATATAGTACCCATACATAATTACATCCATGAACAGAAATCCGAAATATATTTCTTATATATCCGTCTATATAATTTAGAATATATATACATTTATATAAATATATTTGTGTATATATGCATACAAATATATATTATTGATTTACACACACACACACACACACATATATATATATATATATATATATATATATATATATATATATATATATATATATATATATATATATATTGCAAGACTTACTACCTGTGCAATTCTTTCTAAAATATGATAGTGCTTTATTAAAAAAAACTAGTACATGCAGTATAAGCAAATAAAAAAATCAAGACTAAGTGGAAGGCCGGGAATAATTATCATCAGCGGCCTCGGTTGCTACTTCCTTAATATCGCAATATCCTTGGATCTATTTAGAAAACTCCTGCCAAGGCCAAGTCTCCTACCTGTCTCTTGCTGTGAAGAAAGTACAGTTGAGATTTCCTTCGTCGTGGTACACTGTACCGCCACCGCTGTTGCGCCTGGCAACAGGTACCCCCGCAGACGATAGGTAGGGCAAATTGGCCTCGACCATAGGATTTTGGTGGCGGCCGATGACAACGCAAGGAGAGTTACGCCATAAGAAGAGTACTTGTCGCTTGTCAAAGCACCAATTTTTGTACATCCAAGCTTCGAATGCCAAGTTCGCAAAGACATTTGTTGATTGAGAGATGAAAACTACCCGTTTGAGGGTCTTGGGTAGTTTCGTTGTTTCTGCTGCACCTGCATCTTTGGTGCTCATCTGTCTCCTTTTCGTTACAACAGCAGAAGCAGCAACAGCTGCTGCAGATTGGGATGATACAGCGCCCCCATACAACTGGGGGAGGTGAAGGCCTAGCTTCCTCATTGACATCATGGTTGGAAGGTGTTTTCTTTCTTGGTGGGCTTATTAACTTTGTCACTAAAATTACTCAGATCTGGACTCTGCCTATAAACGCAGAAACTTCAGTAGTTCTATCTTTAGGGGGTTTTAACTAAAACGTTAACACCGAAACCTAAACCAACCCAAAAACACAGCGACCAGTAAAAATACGATTAGTGCTGTAGGCTTAAGTTATTTTTTTTATCAAAATATTTCGTAACAGCTAACAATAACAAAAAGTTCCTACTAGTTCTAAGACGATGTCTTACAGTCAGTTCCTACTAATTCAATAAGGTGATCGTGGAGATCCTGTGTCATATGAAGCCACTTGTATGTTTGGTGCAGTGCCCTCAAACCGTTGCAACGGAGACGAGTCTCGTAAGTCTGCTCTCTTATAGGCATTGGATGTACTCTTCTATGTCACTTGAGTTAAATAGCCCCTAAAACCACACAAAATTAATGATATAGAGTTTCTGAGAGGAAAGGGGACGATGATAAAGGCAGCACTAAAAGAAATATGATTGAGCACTGTCGTCAGATCAGAGAACCGCGCCTGACTGTCTGCTTCTCCAAACTTCTAAATCAGCTGAGCTGCCAGCACAGCTGGTTCCGTAGCGTGGACCATGATGCCACCATCTTCATTTACACTGTCGTACGGAATAAAATACTTTATAAAATTACCTAAAATATCATAAGAGTAGAGTCGAACTATGAATTATATATGAATGTAATGTGTAAAGTTAATATATTCCTTCCTTTGAGAAAGAATCCGAGCAAGTACACAGTTGTCGTACGTCGTGGCAGTGCCGATAATCACGACGTTTGCACGTGCAACAGCAGACTGGCTGGGGAGTAGCCCAGGCGTTGTCCCTCCCCCTGAGCAAGCTTATTGATCTCAACCCTGTCCATTTAATAAAAAGTTACATTTTTCGTTGTGTTTAACCAACAAGAAGTTATGAAAAACCAGGATCATAGTAGCCAAAAATTTGGTCTCGAATTATCCGTTTACTTTCTTGTTCCGATATCTCATGTGATTATAGAAAATTTACTTAGCGGATTTAAAGTCTAAGAAAATGCTACTTAATGAGTTACAAATATAAGAAAGACATGGAGACAGCTTTACGAGCCTATGCTTGGCGATGTGTAAAACAAAAGTTAGGTACTGAAACACATTTTTGAAAGCAAGGTTTCGTCAATGCAAGAGACCAATGTATTCTGCTTTCAGAAGGCAAATGCATTTGAAATGAAGGTCAAGGGATGTACCTCTGATCTCGTCTTCAAGGTGAGTTTTAATGAGTCTGCTTGGGCAGTGCTTCATCTTCCGGTCTTTAGAATATCAACGTAAAGACAAATAAAAAAATAATATTCTATTGGAACACTTGTTTGTTTTTTGTTCTATTTTCTTATAAATTTGTCATCAGTTCGTATGTGTGTGTGAGAGAGAGAGAGAGAGAGAGAGAGAGAGAGAGAGAGAGAGAGAGAGAGAGATCCTGGAATCCCTGGTACTTTTCCTTTTTCCTAATTTCAAGGTAGAATGTCATCCAGTTTCCCATAAGTATAGAGCATAGAAAATTCAAATCTATTTAGCATCATGCTCACCACTCTTATAACAACAAAGGTTGTAGCTCAACTTGTAATAATAATAATAATAATAATAATAATAATAATAATAATAATAATCTACGCATATTGAAGCAAATAATAATAATAATAATAATAATAATAGGTAAGTAGTAGGTTGACCTGGGCACCAGCCACCCGTTGAGGTACTACCCATAGAGAGAGATCCTTTGTCTGAAATTCTTTTGTCTACGTGGGAGCAGAAAATTCAGAATATCATCTCACGAATGAAGTTCATTGCATATGTAATAAAGCAAGGGGGAATATCTGCATTTCATAATGATATAAGATATTGCACAATCTCTCTCTCTCTCTCTCTCTCTCTCTCTCTCTCTCTCTCTCTCTCTCTCTCTCTCTCTCTCTCTCTCTCTCTCTCGTGCATGTAGCGGCGGCAAATCACGTGGTAAGAACCTTTCCGGCGACTCTCTCTCTCTCTCTCTCTCTCTCTCTCTCTCTCTCTCTCTCTCTCTCTCTCTCTCTCTCATTAGAGAACTCACGTGCAGGTCACAGCGGTGTATCACATGCTAAGAACCTTTCCGGCGTGTCTCTCTCTCTCTCTCACCCCAAATGTAGCCCAAACAGGCTGTTGCTAGGGAACTTTCCGGCTCAATGTGACAAGGAGAAAATTTAACCTTTAACAGGCCAAACCCTGTTAGTAAGAAACCTTCACCAGTTGCTTAAACCAGATGACTAAAGTAGCAAGTCCTAAGTAATATACTGAATATCCAAAAGATCAGAAGAGTATTCTCTAATTTCTTTTCATCTCTGATAACGGTTTAGATGGTTTTATAGAAAACGAAGGAAGTCTCGATAGACCGTGCTTGATGTTTGACGTGAGTAGAATAAAGTGTTAGTTTCTTGTTTCTTGTACACAGCCAATCTTAAAACAGCAAGATGGACCAACACATTTTTTTATATCAAACTCCAACTATGTTGGACCACTTCCAAATTATCTAATGCATAGGCAGGCACTTTTTAATTTTTACTTGCTTAGACTATTATAGTCAACGCGTACAAACGTACATAGCCTACTCAAAATTTTTATCATATAAAAACAATAACGATAACTGAAATTGAAAAGATTAAAAAAGGCAATACGGTTCAAATTTAAAGTCAGAACCCCTTCCATTACTTTCATCCATATTTGTTTTCAATAAGATTCAATACCTAATTTTAAAGAATTAAAACACACATCAATTAAGGACAGAAAAGATTTTCTGAATATTAGCCCCTCTTTATTTTCAATGTAACTTTTAAGCATATATTCCCAATCTTAGTTTATAAAAATTGGTTCTATTCTCTCTGGCCATTCTCTTATATTTATTTCATCTTTTCGTCCTTATCTTCTCTGTCAGCCTTAACCCCATATACTTCATCATCAACCGAAGTAAATTTAAGATATTGTAGTGAAAACATTTATTCTAATTCCTACCACTATATTTCAGCCAGACCTTCCTAACTCCCAGTTTGGTGTCCAGTCATATCTGCACTATCCAGGTACTGCATTGCAGATTGTGATTGTGATTGCAATTATTATTATTATTATTATTATTATTATTATTATTATTATTATTATTATTATTATTATTAGCCAAGTTGCAACCTTACCTGTAAAGCAAAAGGCCATAAGGAAATCTGCCTAGTTCGAAAAAAGGAAGATTAGATTATTAAAAATACATAAAAATTAAGAAAAGTAACATTGTTAAATGCAAAAGTAACATACTGTTATAAAACATGGCAGTCAATCTGTTGATTATTAAAGCATTTATACCAATTGTCAATTCAATATGTATACAAAAGAGAGAGAGTACCATTGTGATTATCGTAACATACGCTATGCCATTCTGTCAATGCAATTATAACTTGTATTTAAGCTACAACTTTCTTTGCAATACATATAAATGAGAGAGAAACCCATTCATAAATATACACTTCTAATTTCAACAAATTAAGAAAATTTCAATACACTTTAACCGGTGAAATTCTATCAAAGAATACCAAATACTTTTAAACTTACTGTTCTATAATTTTAAAAGAAAACATGTTTTCCCGAAGCTCTCCTAACTCAACAATCGTATAAAATATTATCAGCACTCATGTTTATAAAGTTCAATTATGAAATTATTTATCCCTTTTCTTTGTCACGTAACAAATACAATTTTTGCGTTGAATGAAAATTTTATGAGAATTTCATTGACTGACATATATATAGGTATCGGTATCATGTAACAAACCGCCTGTACTTAAAGCCTTCTCTTCTCTGTTCATCTTTGTCCTTTATGGAAAAACTTAGCTGAAACTTTAAAAAGATTATTTTCATGCTTGTATATGGCTTGAACAAAATTCAGTACCCTGTAACCCAGAAATGCATATCATCTGTAATTTTTAAAGATGCGGTTTTAACTTTAGGTGTAAATCTTTGTTTCGCAGAATGACATAGCTCTCGTCTAACAATTTTGCTGTTGCTTAGATACTTTAATTTGTTGTTTATCTTAACTTTCCAGTAATCGTATTGAGTATTTTTATTCATTGTTATTCCTCTAAATGTTTTATATTTTGAATACCTTAATTTGATTATTTCTATGTTATTGATTTTGTTCTTTTCATGTTCCAGTTGCTCTAGAGTTCATCTGTTGCTACATTCTAATTTTCCAAATAAAGTCAGGCAACAGATTCTGAAATTTGTGTTCTCTATGTAATCTAATAAACCCTTTTATAATCATTATTATTATTATTATTATTATTATTATTATTATTACATGCTAAGCTACAACCCTAGTTGGAAAAGCAGGATGCTATAAGCCCAGGGGCCCCAACATAGAAAATAGCCTAGTGAGGAAAGGAAACAGGGAAAAATGAAATATTTCAAGAACACTAACATTAAAATAAAAATTTCCTATATAAACAATAAAACACTTTAACAAAACAAGACGAAGAGAGTTTCCATTCTTCTGTTTAGAATAGTGTACCCGAGTGTACCCTCAAGCAAGAGAACTCTACCCCAAGACAGCGGAAGACCAAGGTACAGAGGTTATGGCACTACTCAAGACTAGAGAACAATGGTTTGATTTTGGCGTGTCCTTGTCGTTCAAATAAAATTTTCGGATTTCATAAACTTATCGAAGAATAATAAACCTTACCAAAGGTGTATAATACGTTTCGTAATCTCTGACCAATTATGATAAGTGTCTTATCTTAACCTGAACAGTAATTTATACACACATATCCCCAATACTCTTCTTGCTAAGAAAAAGAACTAAAGTAAAACGGCTTAGTAAGAAGAATAGTGTTAGATAACAGAAACCAAGAAAACAAAAGTTTTCAAACAGAAGAGAAGAAAAACCATTGAACTGTTCTATTGAAACATTGTTGATCGTCGCTATATAGTGGGAATGTGGTTACTAAGTAGACGTGAAAGGTCATCTAAAACCAGAAAATAGGATCTCACCTTGAGCTCAAAAGTAAGGGGTCTAGGGTGGTACCTGTAGAAAGATAGACACAGAAAGGTCACTTAATAAAGGAGGGAAGGGGACCTATGGAAGGATTTGATGGATGGTCTAATGAGTCATATCTGATTCTCCATTGGTAACACAAAAAAAAAAATAGTATGAGAGAATAATTTCATACAAGAACGCA
Source organism: Palaemon carinicauda (assembly GCF_036898095.1). Lineage (NCBI taxonomy): Eukaryota > Metazoa > Arthropoda > Malacostraca > Decapoda > Palaemonidae > Palaemon > Palaemon carinicauda. The sequence continues at coordinate 58,523,199 of NC_090751.1, forward strand.
CGATGAAATTACACATTAGTAACTGGGTTTAAGAGGAGGAATTACAATCATGGGATTGAAGTTGATAAAAGGGGAGTTTTTCAATTCTATTAAACAGAATAGTAGAAACTTGATTGGAAAGTGAAGCGATATATAAATAGGAGTAGCATCTTAGAAACTTTGATCTAAGACCTAATGAAAATGTTTTGGACTGAATGAAAAAGAAAATTAAAAGTAAATATTTATTCTATTTTACCATGTAGATAAGGATAATTATAAAGGAGATTAGGGGCCCCAAGATTATATAACCAGCTCCCACTTCACATCAGATTCATCAGAAGAACTGATGATATAAAGCCTTTCAAAATGAAGTTAAAGATTTCCTTATGATAGCGCAGATTTAACCATTAACGGGGATTATGCTATACGATTCTATAGACATTTAAAGAATGCATACGACAATCGAATCTTGTTGGTCATACAAGCACAGGTCTTTTCCATGCGTGACAGGGTCAGGAAAACAGCCCTTAAAGTAAAGTAAAAGTATGTAAGTTAAAGTATAACCAACTTGTCATGGAAAATGTTTGATATTACAAGGCACCAATTATAGAAATAAGTTATTCCACATACACGGTATTGTCCTATGTGAGAAATGACTTAAGATGCACGGATCATGAATATTCTATTCTGCCTTACTGTAATATTTGGTACAGTCAAGGTTTATAGGTCACAAGTCGTCGATGACCTGATAATGGCAGTCTTAAAACGAATAAATAATGATGGGGATTATGTTAGTAAAGTAAAAATCTAATAGAAAATGTTAATTAGTAAATCACCCTAAAGAAGATGAACCAAAATATCCAGAAGTCCTCGTACAGGAATTTCCCAATAAAAACATAAACACTGATGAATAACAATTGATGAATAACAATTGATGGAGATAAGATACAACTTAGATAATGGAGAGAGGACTTTCGACCCTTAAACCCCCCCCCCCCCCCCACAAGTGCTAAACGTATAAATATATCTTGGACGCATTCACGATGAATTTGAATATATTTATTCGAATATAACTATGGTGTTGGAGAATTATTTATTGAAAAAAAAAAAATTAATATCCGATTGTAAATGGTTGCAATTCTGAAATATCAAATATGTGCCAAGAGGAGGTTAGTTATTTTTGGTTGTATATTTGTCTTGCAATAATGAAGACACGGGCCCTTGCTGCCAAGCAACCAGTAATCAATAAGATAGTTTCTACAAAAATAAGCCTGACAGTGGTGGTAATTATTATGGTGATGACAATTATGATAACGACATGCAACTACAGTTTCTTGTAACCCATGTGTGCAATATTAATCGTACGCTAAGTAGTGTAAGAACAAAGACGTTCCTGATGTTAAGTAAGGATAAGTTTGTTCTAAAAATAGAAATAATAATGTCAATATAATTTTCACATACGAGTTCTAGGACTTCCGAGGAGATGAAAATAGGAAAACGGGTATGAAAGTCATTGCCATTTATTACAAAACCTAAAGGTGGAAGTTGCGATCGAGTGATGAAGTCAGTCTTCTGGGAACCATATTTTCTGGAATTATCCAGATTTAGTAAGTCTACTTTCTTGCCTCTCTATTTTGACATTGTGGGCTATCCCATCCCGTTCCGTCGGCCTAATTGGAATATATATATATTATATATATATATATATATATATATATATATATATATATATATATATATATATATATATATATATATATATATATATATTCCAATTAGGCCGACGGAACGGGATGGGATAGCCCACAATGTCATATATATATATATATATATATATATATATATATATATATATATATATATATATATATATATATATATATATATATATATATATATATTCCAATTAGGCCGACGGAACGGGATAGGATAGCCCACAATGTCAAGAGAGAGAGGCAACAAAGTAAACTTACAAAATCTGGATAATTTCAGAATAAAAAAAAATTCTACATCACTGAAATGGATCGATTGAATACTCGGAACTGAACAGCCAAGAGGATTGATTACTTCGCCGAAGCCCAAGTGCTGCTGGATGTTCCATGACGCGCGTCACGTAGACGACCGAGAGTGAGTGACTTGCTTTCTCTCCATTCAATGCACCAGTGGCCAAAACGTTGTAATACAAGGTGGATACCTATAATGGGTCTGGGGCTACTGGGGGTTAAATTAATACACAAGAGCACCTTTAATTTAAATATTTATATATTTCTTTCACTGAATTATTACCAAGAAGAGGAAGAGTAACATCTAAAACCTGACGATATTTCAAAATTGACAAAGCCATGAATATCATGCGAGGAGAAAATTAATCAGAATTAAAAAAAAATCAGTTGTCTGTAGCAGGTTTAGTATATGACTAAAACGTGATATATTTAATTACAATAATATATTTCAAGCGTACTCTTGAATATGACGTTTTCCCAGACTGTTGCACCCAGAATGCATGTGGAGAAAACAGCAATGGCCGTTGAGCTTCTCGCACTGTCTGATAATTAACCGGGTGGTGCAAAGTCCATTTTTTACTTGTATATGACAAGTTCCTTTGTGAATTTCCGTCTAATCACTTCTCTTCATTTTATCTTTTTCCCGCTGACTAAAGATTTTCATTGGAGTTAAAGGTCATAATGATAAAGCGATTCCTTTGAAAATATACATTTCGGATTTTGATATCAATTAAGACTGAGAAATTCCGGTTTTAATACCCTTCGATAACCAGTTTCTGGTCATTTTGATAGCCTGAGCAAATGCTCCCACATCTCTCTCTCTCTCTCTCTCTCTCTCTCTCTCTCTCTCTCTCTCTCTCTCTCTCTCTCTCTCTCTCTCTCTCTAGAATTTTCTTTCATTAGGGAGGACTCATTAGTTCTAATTACCTCAGCCAAAATTGAAAATTTAGAGAAGGCTATGTATTCACACCTGTCCGTTTGTTTGTTTATGAACAACTTTACACAAAAACTACTGCACCTATTTTGACCAAACTTGGTAGCCATATTGAGTATGACATAAGGATGAGTAACATTTTGGGTAATCATTTTATTTATTTATTTATTGGTTTGTTTGTAAGCAACTTTACACAAAAACTACTATACCGATTTTGACCAAACATGGGTATGACCCGAGGTTGAATCTGTAACATTTTGGATAAAGTACATGCAAGTACAAGTACGCAGCAATACTATGTAAATAATTGCAATGTTAATTTTCTTTATGAACAACATTACGCAACAATTATGGAATCACGTTCAACGAAACTTGGTGGCCATGTGGGGTATGGCAAAAGGACAAATCTATGTAATTTTGAAGAAAATACATCGTCGAAGTACAAGTACGCAGTAGAGTTAGAGCAAAATAAGGCTACTTGGCGTGGTGATGGCATAATCTCTACTGAATTCCCCTCTAGTTTATTATCTGTAAAAGATTCACAGGACTATCTTTACGAAAAGATTAACAGTTGTTTACCATCCACAATCTGTAAAGCATCTGCCAGCAATTCAAAATATAGTGTAATTTCTCTCTCTCTCTCTCTCTCTCTCTCTCTCTCTCTCTCTCTCTCTCTCTCTCTCTCTCTCTCTCTCTCTCAAAGAGAGAGAGAGAGAGAGAGGAGAGAGAGAGAGAGAGAGAGAGAGAGAGAGAGAGAGAGAGAGAGAGAGAGAGAATCGATTTCGAGGCAGTTTTTAAGGTTTTAACTAATTCTGCGTCTTTCGACAACGTATCTCTCTGGGTCTCTTATCTATAGATAATAAAATTTTTATAAGTCGTAGCCTCAGTGTCTCACCATCTGCGTAGTTCTAGAAGCACCCTGTCCTCCCAATCTCAGTCCCTCATCTTTTATCTTTTTGTATGTCTCTGACTCTCTCCCGTCCGAGGCACTTTAGTGACAGTGTCTGGAAAAATTGGTTACATTTTCATAACTACTGTAATTGAAGGACTAAATCAACTTGATAATTTTCAGTTGATATTATAATGGTAGGAGATGCTAGAATCCTAAATGAAAAGTTATGAAAAGGAAATAAGCAATTTAGCAAAAATACACACACGAGATCCAAACAAGGGTTATTGGCTAAGCCCAGTTCTGCCTGCCTTTGGCCTTGACTTCAGAGAAGTGTGTCCTGTGCTTCCAGACCGTTTAGATGCAATTCATCTCTAACAATAATAATCTTTTATTTTAAGTTATGGCAATTCATGGTAGTTACTAGCTCCCAGCTGCTTTTATTTGAATAACTGAGGCATCAGAAAAACTTCTAATAAGACATGCGTTGGGACAAAGAACAAAATGTACGTACATCTGAGGCCCATTTTCTCCACGTCGACCGGCTTCTCTCCTCTAGGGAAATGGAAATATATTTGATGTATGATGCTTGCATGGAGTTATTTTCTCATCTACTTTTCTCGTTCTCGTTATTTGCTTACCACAGGAAGGAATTTATAGACCGATGATTTTATTTATTAGGTATTCAAATTTTTTCTTAAATATGTGGGCGAATTTTTCATATACCCTCATATCATAAGAAATAAATTGCTCTGAGTCTGGCGTACTCTTTCCATCATTGTCCATTAGGTTTCAAGCATCCGACTGTCCGACATGACATTAGAGGGAGAATGAAAAGGGAGTTAATAGTTTATCATCTGAGACATCTCAAGAGTTCGTATTTTCCAACCATTTACAAGTTTACTCAGGTCCCGGATTCACTCTGTGGTTTTGGTTCACCAGGGTTTGTAAACAACATTGTTTGTTCCTTTCCATCTTTGAATATCTGATAAGTGCAATTAACCACTCGAGATTAAATTTTAGACTTGTCGCTGTTAACGTAAGGAGCACTGCCACGCATTCTCGAAAAACAAGATAAATATTTATGAAAGGTGATAAGATTAGTTATAATAATAAGCTCTATTATTCAACACATTCAAGTTGTCATTGACCTTGTTAACAAAGGACAATGTGCGTCATAGTAAATTTTCTTAATTCTAAGTTTTGATAGCCGTATAGTGTGAAGTTATTAAAAATATATATTTTTATAATACCCTAGTGATCACATGCTTTACCAGGCGCGTATAGGCTCGCTGCTGATATGGACGAACGCTATAGCGCATTAAATAATTCTAAATACTGCACCTCTCTCAACTGTCGTGATTAACAAAGGAAAAAATACAGATTAAAAAAAAAAACTAAATTCAGCATGTATTTGAAATTACCTTTGACGATGAGTACAATATTTGCTTTGGATATTTCATTATATTTGTACCTATCAATAATGACCGAAGTTATCTCTGCTTCGAAACCTTCGAAGAAAACCAAGTTGCAATAGGTGTTTTCAAGGATGAAAAATGCCTCCGTAGGCTAAAAATAAAACTTGCGCTGTACATAACCACAATTATAAAAATACTGATAATAATCATAACGACGATGAGGAGGAGGATTGCAAAGAAACTTCTGGTAAATCTTGCTTCTGAAAACCTGTTACGGAATAGAAGCTTTTTCTATGTCGATTGTCTATGAATGCGTTAGTTTTGTTACACGTGCCAAACTGCCAACAAACTAGCCAAACCTGCTTACAAAACCAGGATTAATCTTGACAAAAACGTGGTTGTCATGCCGGTGATATAAAATCTGACTGTGCTGTGGGTCGTCGACAACAGGCTTAGGAAAATGAGAAGAACACAGAGGATAACGAAAGCAGGTCTTGTGTGTCTCAGGATGCTTCTTGGAGGAAACCAAGGGAGGTTTAGACATTCTCTCTCTCTCTCTCTCTCTCTCTCTCTCTCTCTCTCTCTCTCTCTCTCTCTCTCTCTCTCTCTCTCTCTCTTACAGTACAGTACAACGAATTATTTTTCATCTTTTATTATAAAAATACAATTACATTTTATAAACTTACATTATTTGCGTAATTATTCTATTACGAAAATATAGATATGAACTCAAGTTATTAAAATCAGAAGGAAATTACTAAGGACATGGTGTCATTTCTTTGTAATAACCTGGTCATGATATAGATTAGTCTTTGTTACAAATTGGATTGATAGATAATAGAGGAATATATTTCACTGATTTGAAGGACATTGAGAGAGAGAGAGAGAGAGAGAGAGAGAGAGAGAGAGAGAGAGAGAGAGAGAGAGAGAGAGAGATTCCTCGTGTAATCATGTACATAGTTTTAGTAAGTTAATTCACCCTACATATACACATACTGTACAGTATATCTAAAACCCTGATTCGGTATCAGGATGAAATACTGGTTCGAACCAGTACAGACAGTAACTTTCAGTTCGCTAAGTAGGGCACAACGATTATCACCATACTGATAAGATCTACCTTTCTTTCTCACCAAACACCAAGAGAATAGAAAATAAGTTTCGTTTTGAAGATTTATCCTTCTTATGTTAACGTATTGACGATTTCAAGACTTGAAAATATCAACTGTTTTCATGATATTAAATAGTTATTGTTGATAATTTGAAAAGATTTTTTACTTAAAATGTAAAGCGTAAGCGTAACTGAACAGTTCAGAAACAGAGCTCATCAGAATTCAAAGGTGCACACTGTGATATCATTTGATTCTATAATATCGACTGAAAGTTTTCCGTAATCATATAGTAAAGTGAATTACTAACCTGTGTGACTGACCAGTGAAGACTTAAAAAATTTACAGATGCTTACTTATAAAACTAGAGAACATGCCTTCGCCACTCCAAGCAGTCTTGTACTTCAATGTATTTTCTTCAAAATCTAATGGATTTGTCCTTGCTCCTTTGGTCATACACACCACATGTAAACCATGCTTCGTTGAAATTGATTCAGTAGTTTTTGCGTAAAGTTGTACCACAAAGAAACTAACAAAATAATTGATATTTACTTAACGTTGCGATTATTTTCAAAGTATTCTTCATGTACTTTATCCAAATTTTATAGATTCTTCCTTGGGTCATACCAAACATGGCTACCAAGTTTGGTAAAAATCGGTACCGTAGTTTTTGTGTAAAGTTGCTCACAAATAAATAAACTAACAAACAGATGGGGGCAGGGAGTATTACATACTAATTGTACAGTACAAACGGAGCCCCTAAACGTAGAGGTTCATACTACAGTATAATTGTACAAACATCCACTCCAGACAAAAGCAATATATATATATATATATATATATATATATATATATATATATATATATATATATATATATAT
>NC_090751.1:58535411-58542911 GCF_036898095.1 Palaemon carinicauda
AATAAAAAGGAAATATTTGATAGCAAAAAATAAAATATGTATATTTTTCTTTATTCCAGGTAAGCTCGCATGAAGGCTACAAAAAAAGAATTAACCCTTTGCCCAAGTCATAGATATTACAAACGTTATTTCATTGCATTTAGGAATAAAACCTAATTACATTTATCGAAACATGACAAGAGCATGGAAAAAAAGTTTGATGAAGAATAAAATTGAAACTCAAAATAGTCCGAACAATTACTCTCAAACTTAAGTTCATTATGTAATTTGAAAATCTTCATTATTATCAATATTCAGTCGCAAAAGCTACCTTCTAATCTATATATGTCATATACACAAACTTGCTCAAGTGGTACACAGGGCACCTCTATGAACCTTAAAGGGAGTTATTCTAGAAGTTGTCCCTTATTCTAAAGTCTTGCAAAATGTCGGCGATATGATTTGTTCCTCTGGGTATTTTCAGGAAATGTCATCGACTCATAAAGTAATTAATTTTTTCCATAAAATAAATCATACTAAAATACCTATCGGTGAAAAAGAACCATGACTTCTACAGATGATATTTATCTATACTTATTCTAAAAAAAAAAGAAAAGAAAAAAAAAACTGGAAATTTGTATGGATTGAATGGGTTCTCAAAAACCGATCGATATGCCAAGTCGGAAAAAACAGCCGATTGGTGATCGTAAAAATGATTGGTCACCTGACAGGAAGAAAAGGGACTTAACGATGAATCAGTCTAACTAATTCACAATCTTCTGATTAAAATAGATAACCAATAATATTTTTAGTGACCAGACTTTCGACTGACTAATTTCCCCCGCCCAAAATATACTATCAGTTCATATTATCAGTAAGCGAAGAAAACAATACAATATTCTAGTTATGATCTGCTTTAATATTCAGGAACAGTTTTCCAAGATAATATAAACAATGATTATACGAATTTGTCCTCTGAATTACGAGCACAAAACAGGTATACATATAGTACTGTGTAACCCGCGAGAGGCAACTAATCAGTTGCCTCTCGCCGGATAAATTGGAAAATTATGTTGCAAATGTTGCTCAGCTGAGTTATGACAATTTAAAATGTTTATTTTCTTAAAGACAACTTTTTTAGAATAAAGTTATAGGGCCATGATAAGTATACCTAATAATAAAAAAAAAAAATAAAAAATAAGGAATAAAGAATAAAGAACAAAAAATTAAAAATTAAAAAAGAAAAAAAAAGAAAAAAGAAAAAAGAAAGAAAAGAATAAAAGAAAAAATAAAGAATAAAAAACAAAAAATAAAAAATTCAAAACAATAAATAATAAATAATAATAATAATAATAATGTTATTATTATTATTATTATTATTATTATTATTATTATTATTATTATTATTATTATTATTAGCTAAGCTACAACCCTAGTTAGAAAAACAACATGCTAAAAGCCTAAGAGCTCCAACAGGGAAAAATAGCTCAGTAGGGAAAGGAAACAAATAAATAAATAAGTTTCAATAGAAGTAATGAACAATTAAAATTAAATATTTTATGAACAGTAAAAACATTAAAATAGAATATTTTATGAACAGTAAAAACATTAAAATAGAATATTTTATGAACAGAAAAACATTAAAATAGAATATCTTATGAACAGTAAAAACATTAAAATATATCTTTCATGCATATACTATAAAAACTTGAAAAAAAACAAGAAGATAAATAAGAATAACATGCCAGAGTGTACCCTCAAGCAAGAGAACTCTACCCACGATAGAGGAACACCATGATACAGAGTTTATGACACTGCCCAAGACTAGCAAACAATTTGATTTGATTTTATATTGTCCTCCGAGAAGAGCTGCTCGAGGAAAATAGCCACCGAACAATTACAGTACAGTAGTTAAACACTTCAACGAAAAAGAATTGTTTGGTTATTTCAGTGTTGTCAGGTGTATGATGACAGAGAAGCATGTGGATAGAAAAGGCCAGACTATTCTGTGTATGTGTAGGTAAAGGAAAAATTAGCCGTAACCAGCGAGAGGGATCCACTGTTGTATTGTCTGGCCAGCCAAAGGACATAATAACTCTCATACGGTAGTATTTCAACGGGTAGCTTGTGCCTGGCCAACTTACTATCTATTTATCTGCCATCTCAACTTTACAGAGATGTGGAATAATTGATTAAACAATTTATGTTTTGAAAGTACAATTTTACCAATACCAAGACGGGCTTTTCCTGAGACACCATATTAGAAACGAAATATATGTAGATTTTGGGCAGCCATAAACCCCCCCCCACCCCCCAAAAAATGTACAAACGGCAGAAACACACCTAATGAGTCTTCAAAAAGTTTATTTGGTAAACTACTTTTTCCTTATCAAAGAAAATGTCATTCTACTTCCTAACTGTAAAAAAAGAAAAAATTATTATTTCAACGTTTATATCTTTAAATCTCCTAGATATTCGAAATGATCTTTGAAAACACAAATTATAGTAAGTTACATTTTCTTTGATAGTCACGTCACAAAATGAAATAATGATACCTAGGGGCGTACAAAATTACAAACGATATACCTGAAAAACTTGTCTTTGTTTCTAGACCAACAGCCCAACACCTGTCCACGTGATCCCGATCCATTTCCCACGTGGGCAGGAGAGGCGAGGAACCGGTCAGGTACTCAGAGAGCGCTGGCTTACGTCAGCTTGCCTTACGTGAGAAGTCATAATTGCTATTGTCATTCTTTACAATTCAGCATTACACTTTCAGATGGCGTGAATTTGAAAATCACGTGCTCAAAGTAAAAAAAAGCGAAGTTATGATAACTATAATGTAGATAAGAAAAACTATACATAGAAGCAATGGTTTATTAGTTTCTCTATTATATTAAAATTTCCTCCAATTTTCAAATAGACTTCGAATATAATCATTCCGAAAAAATCCACTGAAATATGCAGTGTAACTATAATAAACAACCAACCTAGAAATTTAGTTAGAAACTTTTAATTTGTCCATAGAAAATGAAAATAGATAAGCTGATAACATTCGCAAGGAAATCAAATTTACAAAATACTATACCAAGTGTCTAAACAAACTTTATGAAAATTTATTTACATTCTTCAAGAGTATTCAAAATAACAAATTTCCTTTAAGATATATCTATTGTACGGTTAAAATCAAAAGAATGCATACACTTGAGGGAAATCTTTCGTCAGATGTCTCTTAGTGTTCCCATGACAAAACAGACAAGGTGTTGCTCTTCTTACTACTACTATGAAATGGGTAGAGGATTCTGCAACCTTAGCGAATCAAAGATGGTAAAAGACTGTCTTTGTTAGCAAAAGCATACACAAGTTACAAATCGAGTTGTCATATTTCAATTCTTTATTATATTTGAGGTCTCAATTATCCACTGCAAATACAAAAAAAAAACACATTATATATATATATATATATATATATATATATATATATATATATATATATATATATATATATATGTGTGTGTGTGTGTGTGTGTGTGCGCGTGTGTATGTATATATATATATATATATATATATATATATATATATATATATATATATATATATATATATATATATATATATAATTATTTTTCAATTACTACTTTTTCGTAGGTGGGGCCAAGTAGGCATTCTCCAAGGAAGGGTCGGGGGGAGGGGGGAAGTCTCCTCTTCACCATTCCTTGCCCCGGCCATTCCGACACTGAGGAAATAAGGAAGTCATTTCTGTATTATGGGGTGTGGAGAGAAGTTAAATGAGTTTTCTTGATACAGCCTGTAAGATATTGTATCATTGCCTAAATATTATTTGATAACCGTTAATGTTCTAGTAATTATTTCTAATCATATTCATTATTGGTTGATTTGTAAAAGATAGCAGCAGTAGAATAAAGGAGCTATTGTTGTTGGAAGTTTGATAAATAACAAAATTTAAGTATCAACATTGTCTAATAGATAATACATGATGGATACAATAGATACTAATGACTTCATAGCACCTTGAATACGATCAGAATTTATTATGTCGTTCGAGAATAAGTTATATTGAAGTAATTTGGAATGCTATTACATTTTGGCAAAAGCTATCATAAATTTGTTTTTATTGACAAATCATATAAAAAATAAAAAAGGCTTTTCAGTATCAGAAAGACGTAATTTTCCGTAATTTTGTCATGAAACTATGATATACCAATGAACTGATCGTAATCATGGCGGCCGTGACTGGCCTAGTTAAGTGTCAACGGTCTTTGTTTCTCTTTGTGAGAGAAATATGGTTAGGCTGTGGGCCAACAAGTCTACTCTCGGTGAGTCGGTGGCCACGGTAAAAGAGCCTATAGGAGATGACGGACAGTCTTGTTTGGAGCCCCTTAGGGTGTGCCACGAAAGGGAGGGCCGAACTGAGTACAATTTTTCTGAGAGTATTTTCTTAGTAATTAAGAGCGCCCTTGTAAACCTAGAGAATATAGTCTGTGTAAAACAATCCACTCTGGTATTATGTATGCATGAAAACCCCCTCCATTCCTGTTTTCCTAAATTGATTTAACCCCAATACGACCCAGATCGGGTCACATTTTCCCAAAATGTAGTCTCTAAATTGTCGGAAAAATACATTAGCAGATGATATTAGCACACAATTATTCCCCATGCTAATACCCTGACTGCAAGTTATAAATGGTTATATAATTGCCAGTAGCTTTATCTAGAAAAATTACACTGCTTGCAGATCAAACTGACTTATCAATTTCATGAACAACGTTCTCTCAATCTTGATTAAAATAGGCTTAACTCTGTATGATAAAGTCCCTATTTACAGCGATCAAGTTGCCGAATTAGCACAGCTATGTGGTGTTATATGCGGGTCTTTGGACCGGGTGAATTACTCCAGGTAGATGGACGCTCAACAAGCAAAAAATACATTACTATCCGTGAAGCTCTAGTTCGGAGTGTTCGAGCAATAGCCATCCATACCAGCTCCTCAGCCTATCAGTGAAGTAGTTAAAGAATAATTTCTACAGTTGATGCAGTAAGCGGGAAAGGGAAAACCAAATATTAAAATATCTCGAAAATTAATGTTTGATTGTCCTTTTAATCGCTAAATCACACGGCTGAGGAGCGATGCCTTTGGATTCCTAAATATTTTCTCTCACTCTTTAGATTTTATTTTCTGAACTTCTTCCTCTATCCCCAGTCATGTCTTGTTAGGTCTTTATCCTTCAACATTTATGCTCCTTTCTTTCATTCTTTAGGCATTTATTCTTTACACATTTGTGTTCCTTATTACATTCTTTAACATTTGTGTTCCTGTCTTTCATTCTTTAATCATATATTTATTAAAAAGATTCTCAATATTTTTAAAATGAATGGCCTTTCCCTCCAGTGCTCGTCTTAGACTGTCAATATTAGCTCCTAGCTTCTTACTATCCCTCTTGAAAAGAAATCTCTCCCGAGCAGCAACATGAAACACCTTCACTTGACCATTCCAACCTGGAACTATGTGATATTTGCGTGAAGCCAAGACAAGATATTCATTAGCTGGATTCAGAAATAAGGCATTTGGAGCACTGTATTTCATTTCCCTTTATCTTCGATTTTAAGATCGCATTGTGAAGCATGCTTCCACGAATAAGTGGTGTCACTCGGATTTTTTATACAATATATGGCTCATTCCTTTATCATTGTTCCAGTAAAGGAAAATATTTTGGTTGATTTTAAAACAGACGGGAAAATCTTTCTACAGAGGACTTAAGGTATATGGAAGACTACAAAATATAATGATCCAACTACAGTATATCGAGCCAGACAAATGTTGGTATACGGATCAGTAGAAGCAAATCCCCCAAACACCCAAAAGACAATGACTCACTGATTACAGCTATTGATATTCTTAAAAAATCATCCACTATTCGGATCAGCGTTTAAATCCAACAAAATAATCCCGTTATCTATACCCTGTGATAACTATCTCCAGTTTTAACATTTGGCCTCGATAATTATCAAACGAACAAAGCTCTTCGGGTGAAGATTGAATTAGAAATGTAGCAAACATATTACTGTACATGTTTAAAGTTTTAGTTCAATTGTCAATGCTAACCATTCTTGGTCACAATCACAGACGGCGAGACGGGAAAGCTCAACGAAAAGGGAATGAAAAAAAAAATCATGAATAAAGGGCAAGTGGCTTAGGGTCTAAAGTATGACACGGACAGCATCTCGTTGAATATGAATGTCTTGGGAAATATTTTACAGTAAAATATCCTTACGTATTACGAGATGTTGGAATCTATGACACACACACACACACATACATATATATATATATATATATATATATATATATATATATATATATATATATATATATATATATATATATATATATATATATATATATATATATATATATATATATATATATATATATATATATTCATTAATTAATCTGAAATAACTTTCAGGTCCTTAACCATTTTTTACCAAGTAAGAAAACTCAGCTTTTCATGTTGCAGTAAAATTTTTTGTATGCAACTTCCAGTGCTATATGATTATGCAACAGAAGGCCGATGTCCCACCATGGTCATCAAAACATCTTCAGTTGTTAATTTTCTTGATCTCGTTAGAGCTTCATTACTCAAGTTAGGGACCAATTATAAACCGTTGGCATACATTGATTCACTGAGGGAGGAGGGAAGTTATTTGGATATCAGTTCAGGAAAGTAAATCCTAATCTGGGAATTATATCAAGTTATATCGTTGAAGGAGTAATATATATATATATATATATATATATATATATATATATATATATATATATATATATATATATATATATATATATAATATATAAATATATATATATATATATATATATATATATATATATATATATGCATGTGTTCTTGTGTATAAGTATATATAATATATACACATGCACCATATATATATGTATATATATAAATATATATATATATATATATATATATATATATATATATATATATATATATAAATATATATATATATATATATATATATATATATATATATAAATATATATATATATATATATATATATATATATATATAAATATATATATATATATATATATATATATATATATATATATATATATATATATATATATATATATATATATATATATATATATATATATATATATATCCCCTTATGGGGATACCTTAACGCTGTGAAAGAGCTTGTGCATTGTCATTATCAGCAAAGTTAAACTAGAAATGCGATGAAGAGAGGGAACTTTTTTATCCTATTAAGAAATGTAATCTACCATGATTTCGAAACTAATTCATCGAAATATTTTGTCATAACTTTTTATTTGAATTTTCCTATCCTATTTCTTTAAAAAAATTTCTTGAATACTATTGGAACAAACTATTCATATTAATATTCATAACACGGAAATATCCTTCGTTTGCATTTTCCTAAGCATCCCTCCCCCCTTCTCTCTCTCTCTC
>NC_090751.1:58547911-58550411 GCF_036898095.1 Palaemon carinicauda
AAGAGGTAAAATATCCCTTAATGCTAGAAATAAGACCTCAAAATAGAGGTTGAAAAAACCTTAATACTAGAAATAAGGCATAAAGATAGAGGTAAAAGAGCCTCTAATGCTACAAATAATGGACCTCAAAATTGAGGTCAAACAGCCCCTAATGCTATTTATAAGGCTCCTACAAATAGAGGTCAAAGAGCCTCTGATGCTATAAAATAAGGCACCTAGAAAGAGAAGTCAAAGACCCTCTTTTTGCTAGAAGTAATGCACCTCAAAATCGAGGGCAAAAAGCCCCTAATGCTATAAGTAAGGCACCAAAAAAGAGAGGTCATAGAGCCTCTAATGCTAGAAGTAATGCACCTCTAAATCGACGTCAAAACGCCCCTAATGCTATATATAAGGTTCCTAAAAGAAGAGGTCAAAAAGCCCTTAATGCTATAAATAAGTCACCTAAAAATAGAGGTCAAAGAGTCTCTAATGCTAGAAGTAATGCACCTCCAAAACGAGGTCAAAAAGCCCCTAATGCTATAAATAAGGCACCTAAAAATAGAGGTCAAAGAGCCTCTAATGCTAGAAGTATTGCTCCTCAAATCGAGGTAAAAATAAACCTAATGCTATAAATAAGGCACCTAAAATTAGAGGTCAAAGAGCCTCCGATGCTAGAAGTAATGCACCCTCAAATCGAGGTAAAAAATTCCCCAATGTTAGAGATAAAACACCTCAAAATCGAGGTCAAAACACCCCTAATGCTAGAGATAAGACTCCTCAAAATAGAGGTAAAAAGTCAGCTAATGCTAGAGATAAGGCACCTCAAAATATAGGTAAAAAACCCCTAATGCTAGAGATAAGGCACCTCAAAATAAGAGGTAAAAAAAAAGACTAATGCTAGAGATAAGGCACCTTGAACTGGTCAAACAACTTCTAATGCTAGAGATAAGGCACCTCAAAATGGAGGTAAAAAAAGTCCCTAGTGCTAGAAATAAGACACCTCAAAATAAGAGGTAAAAAAAGTCCCTAGTGCTAGAGATAAGGCACCTCAAAATGGAGGTAAAAAAAGTCCCTAGTGCTAGAGATAAGGCACTTAAAAATGGAAGTAAAAAAGCTCCTAATGATAGAGACATGGCACTTCAAAATATAGGTCAAAATGCCCCTAATGCTAGAGATAAGGCACCTCAAAATAATGCCAAAAAAGCCCTTAATGCTAGAGGCTAGAGATAAGGCCCTTCAAAATCAGAGATCAAAAAGCCCCTAATGCTAGAAATAGAGGTCATCTTCTTTGTCTGCATCTTTTCCCACTTTTATACGGGGTCGATGTTTCTGGCCAGCGTTCTCCATCTACCTCTGTCCCACACTCCATCACCGGTTAATAAAGGTCATAAAGCCCCTAAATCTATTGTTATGCCACTTAAAGATAAAAGAGGTAAAATTCCCTAATGCTAGAGATAAGGCAACCGGCACCTCAAAATCAGTGGTCAAAAAGCCTCTAATGCTATAGATAAGGCACCTTAAAATAGAGGTCATAAAGTCTCTAACGCTAGAGATAAGGCACCTCAAAACAGAGGTAAAAAATACCCTAATGCTAGAGATAAGGCGCGTAAAATTAGATGTAAAAAACCTCCTAACCTTGCTAATGTTAGAGATAGGGCACCTAAAAATAGAGGTAAAAAAGACCCTAATGCTAGAGGTAAGGCACCTAAAAATTGTGGTCATAAAGCCCCTAAATCTAAAGTTAAGGCACCTAAAAATAAAGGTAAAAAATACCCTAATGCTAGAGATAAGACGCCACAAAATCAGAGGTCTAAAAGCCCCTAATGCTATAGATTACGCTCCTAAAAATAGAGGTAAAAAAAGCTCCTAATGCTAGGGATAAGGCATCTCAAAATAAGAGGTCAAAAAGGCCCTAATGCTAGAGATAAGGCCTGTCCAAAATAAGAGGTAAAAAGACCCTAAAGCTAGAAATAAGGCACCCCAAAATGGGAGGTCAAAAAGCCCCTAATGCTAGAGATAAGGCACTTCAAAATAGAGGTAAAAAAGACCCTAAAGCTTAAGTTAAGGTACCTAAAAATAAAGGCCAGAAATCCCTAGTGCTGGAGATAAGGCATCTAAAAATAGAACTCAAAAAGCCCTTAATGCTAGAGATAAGGCGTCTAAAAATAGAGGCCATAAAGCCCGTAAAGCTAAAGTTAAGGCACCTAAAAATAGAGGTATAAAAACCCTAATGCTAGAGATAAGGCACCTAAAAAGATAGAGGTCATAAAGCTAAAGTTAAAACACCTAAAATAGAGGTAAAAAGGCCTTAATGCTAGAGATAAGGCACCTCAAAACAGAGGTCAAAGAACCTCAAATGCTAGAAGTAAAGCACCTCAAAATAAAGAGGTCAAAGAGCTCCTGATGCTAGAGGTAAGGAACCTCAAAATGTGGGCCAAAGAAGTGTTACAATTAAATACAGCATATACTTCAGGTATTTTTTCATGAATGAAATGACCCCGCTTCAGCCAAGTGAGTGGCG
>NC_090751.1:58555411-58582911 GCF_036898095.1 Palaemon carinicauda
TAAGGTTATTGACGCCAAACCAGATAATTTAAGTAAACAATGTGTTAATAGTTTAATATTTTATACCCTACATCCTATATACCACATCACCACTCTAATAATGCACCAATGAACTTTCATTACATGTCATTTCACATATTTTATTGTCACCAATCACTTCTGAAACAATATAAATTATGCTAACTGATGATGCATTTTAAATCTCCAACCTTAAACTAATATAATTGATATATCAAATAATAATATTTTATCTAAGAGGGCCGGAGCCAAGTAGCCTGTGACAAAAGCTGACCCCAACCACACCGAGCTACGTGGACTCATGAACGAAATCAAAGGAAAACACTGAAATCAACAACTAAACCTTTAAACTTCATTACCTTCGAAATTTTGAACAAAGGCCACTTATTAATGATTGGTGACCCAATAGGCTCTATTGGAAACGATACATTATTAGCCCCCACATATAATACGTAGGCCACAGTGTGTAATTATGTGGGGGGAGAGAGAGAGAGAGAGAGAGAGGAGGGAATTATATACTTAAGAAAATGCAAACGAAGGATATTTCCGTGTAATGAATATCAATATGAATAGTCAGTTCCAATATTATTCAAGAAAATTTTATATAAAAAATAGGATAGGAAAATTCAAATAAAAAGTTATGATAAAATATTTTGATGAATTAGTTACGAAATAATATTAGATTACATTTCTTAAAAGAATAATAAAGTTCTCTCTCTCCATAGCATTTCTTTGAGTGATATCGGTAATTTTCTTCCTCACATTCGAACCATCCTAACGATGTTTCGGTTGTTTAACGTCGGCCACCTTTCAGGGCAAGAGGGGGATGATCTTTCCAAGTCAGGTCTGGCCAGGCGACACCGGTTTTGTTGCTGGGTGTACATTAGTACGGAGATTTGAGTGAAAGATCAACTAAAGTACCGCAGAAACACTTACAGAAGTGGTTATATCCCTTACTGTATCTACTTATGTTGGCGTTGGCCGACTCTCTCTCTCTCTCTCTCTCTCTCTCTCTCTCTCTCTCTCTCTCTCTCTCTCTCTCCTGCCAACGACATTTGCTAATGACGTTTCTTTAAGAGGCTATAGCAATAGATGGATCTATTTTTGTTCGCAACTTTGTTCTCCTTTCACTGCCTTGAAGGGTTACGATGCAGCATATTACGGCAAACCTTTATATTTGTGTTTTCCTTTGTTTTGTAAATGACACCCTTGAAGTATACGATTATAACCGCATAGGTGCAAAATTCCTAATTAGATTTTTCTGCCTAGCACTAAAACATGTTAATTAGTGACCTCAATTAAATAATAATAATGCAATAGATTGATAATTACCACTAATATCCTATTTTCTACATGTTGCAATCTACCCATTAATCCAAATCATAATCTACATTGAGAACGTATAATTGATTCTTTATTGATTAGGTACATATGAAGTTAGTCACTGAAACTATTGAAATAATGTGACTAACCTGCATGTTAATGAAACCTAAATAAAGGCTAGTACTGTACTAAGAAACTCAAAATTATGCAGCGTACCACCTGGTTATGGCACAGCCCAAGGACTGAGAAAATTTTTATGGTAATTACCCATCTTAGGAAATATTATGAAACCCAGGAATCACAAATGGCGACGCAGATACTTAAATGATTCGTTAGAATTATTGAAAGAAAGGGATGTAACGATCTGTCAGCAACTAATTGGAACTCAGAATGAAAGTAAATTTAACTAAAAAAACTGGTATTCGACAAGAAAAAAATAAAACTAGACATTAGAGAAAGCAGACTAAAGGTCAATGATTCCTCAGTTTGAAAGACGGAGAAAGTGAGAGGTGAGGGTCATAGTAACTTCACCGACTATAAAGCGAATGGGGAAGAGGTGTCAACGTGAGAATAGGGACCTTAGCTTCGCCTAAACAGTTCAACGGACCTTTAAACAAAAAAGCAACCCTTATTAAAGTAGATTATCATTATTATTGCTAGTTAAGCTACAACCCTAGTTGGAAAAGCGGGATACATTAAGCCCAAAGGCTTCAACAAAGGAAAATAGCCCACTTAGGAAAGGAAATAAAGAAATGAATAAACTATATGAGAAGTAATGAACAATTAAGATATAATATTTCAAGAACAGTAACAATATTAAAACAGATCTTTCATATATAAACTATAAAAAGACTTATGTTAGCCTGCTCAACATATATATATATATATATATATATATATATATATATATATATATATATATATATATATATATATATATATATATATATATATATATATATATATATATATATATATATATATATATATATATATATATATATATATATATATATATATATATATATATATAAAAATTGTTGCATGTTTGAACTTTTGAAGTTCTACCGATTCAACTACCCGATTAGGAAGATCATTCCATTACCTGGCCACAGCTGGAATAAAACAAGAGAGAGAGAGAGAGAGAGAGAGAGAGAGAGAGAGAGAGAGAGAGAGAGAGAGAGAGAGAGAGAGAGAACGAAAAGGCATACCTGTTGTTGAGTCCTTTGTATTCAGTCTTGTCACAAGAAACAGAATACGAAAACAGCAAAGACATTTTAAAGCTTACGTAAACTAAATAAATATTTACATTAAAAGTAAACACTTACATTTTATTGATAGCAGATTATATATTGACATTTTCCTGCCATTTCATTAATAAATGTTTAAAACAATATGGGCCCCTAAATGTTTCAAGATGAGAATGGTAGAGACTGGTGTGAGAAAAAATGTAAGGGCACCGGTGTTCCAAATAAGGTCACACAGATCTAAGGTTAAAAAAAGATGGTTATGAAGATGAGAGAGAGAGAGAGAGAGAGAGAGAGAGAGAGAGAGAGAGAGAGAGAGAGAGAGAGAGAGAGAGAGAGAGAGAGAGCGGATTTTTGTTGAACACACAGACCAACTATTTGGAATTCCAAGCTAAGCAAGGTTCGGTTAGTGTAAAGTTTCTGATGTAAGATGGCAGCCAAAGGCAAAGCTCGCGTCTAGACAGGCAAGTAAGCTGTGTGGCAGTCGTTATGTCGCAAACCAATTCTGAGGCTCCAGAAATGTATATCTAAAAGAATTACTTTACCTTTATTCATTTTTTAGCACGTGCTTACAATCCATATACTGAAGATAACTAGCTTACAGACATATTTCTAGCCCCAAAATCTCTGAAGACACTTAGCAGATACAGAAAAAGTGTCCAATTATTGATTCATTTGCAATGTTAGCTGTGAGAAATTTTAACCAACATCTACAGTAAATGCGTTATAATACGGGGCAATATGAGGTGCATTAACATGAGATCTAAAAAGATTAATGTTAATGTAACTGCCATAAGTTACAGATATCTTTAAGGACTTTGCATAATTTCAATGGGAAATATTAGGACATCCAGTTATATATCTTTCAACCAGAGCCAGGTTTCATAAATTGTTTAACAGTAACAATCAAATAACACGAGGAAGAAGGGACGCTTATATTTGAGCCGAGATAAGCCTTACACTGTATCAAGATCATATTCAAGGATGATTAGATAAACACAAAATGGAAGCTAGTAAACAGAGGCCAAAAGTAACTAAAAATATCAATTAATATCTAGAGTATATTTGTTCTTTTCTGTAAAAAAGGTGAACCTAATATGCTCAAGATATATCTTACTGTCACGCATGAATCAATGGTTCTTGGGTTCTTCCCTTATTCTAGAAACAACAAACGGGCTAGGCAAGGACCAATATCTAGGGCTGGAACAAGTCCAATTTAAATTGAGTTCACATCACCGAAAATACTTAAAAAACATAAATTACTTAATTTACACCAAAGACATCACATTAGCATCTTAGATAGAATGTCCTATTGATAACCATTTTGGGATTCTTCATACAAAATTGTACTTTCAGGCATTCAGTTTTGCTGGTGTGTGCATTCAACACCTCCAGTTAGTTTTGAATCACCATTCCACTGGCAGCGAGTCATTTTCTTTATTATTATTATTATTATTATTATTATTATTATTATTATTATTATTATTATTATTATTACCTTTCGCCATTGTAGCCTGCTCTTTGCGAAGCGGCGGACCGCTATGGACTTGCGCGCCAGATGGCTATTAGAGACGACTGGCGAAATCTAACAGACGCCCCTTGCGTCAATAGGCGTAGGAGGAGATGATGAGGATATTATATATATATATATATATATATATATATATATATATATATATATATATATATATATATATATATATATATATATATATATTATATATATATATATATATATATATATATATATATATATATATATATAAAACAAGATCATTACACAAGTATAAGTAGGCTTACTGTTTGGGTATCTCTTGCGAATTTTACCATAATGTTAGAAAATCTAAAGAATAACGTGCACAGATAATTCCAGAACTACAGATGCTATGCGTAAACAGTGTTATTACAAACTTTCTATAATACTTAACAATATTTGAACCTCTCTAACCACGCTGCGCTATTCCTTTTCATCTTCCACGCACTATTTCCATTCCTAAACCCAATGCATCTTTCATGCCATCAATCCAACATTTTTATTCCATGTTCTGCTACGCCTAAAAATTCTGAATTTTGCGCTTTCTTTCTGACTTATCGACTATCCATTCTTACCATTGACAACACCACTTACCAATATTCTCATACACCATTTTGCCTAAGCTAACCTTATTAAAAAATAATTTACATATCTCCATATTTTTTACCTTAACATCTATACCCTCATGCATTCCCATTTTGGCTTCCACTGGCCATTTAAAGTCTCTTACTACCCTTTGCTCACTCCCTGCTGTCTTTCGCGATTCACCTACCTGTGATTCACCTCTTATCGCCATTCTTTGTATATCACAAATACTTACATGGATATCAAATATACATACATACATATATATATATATATATATATATATATATATATATATATATATATATATATATATATATATATATATATGAATGTTGTATATGTATAAATGATGTGTGTTTTATGAAAAATTACTGTCAAAAGAGAATTTGATCACAAATAGCTTGCTCATAAAAAGAGAAAAGAAGTATGCAGTATTGAATTATATTTCTAAAACAGCAGTTTTCCTCAAAGAGAAGGGAAGGGAAAACAACGTTAGGATTCCTACTTATTTAAGGTTTTCATGGACCTATATTTTGTGGAAAGGATTTGGGAGTTTATGAATGCTGGCATGGCAACGGAATAATAGATTATTGCGCTAACTTTTTGTGGATGAAGAATGACTATGAAAAAGTTAATTTTGAAGGTGCACAAGAGGTAATAGGGTTAGTGCAAGCGAAATGATGTGTCAGAGGGTTATGGGATGCCTTTGTCACAAGAAAGATGGCACACAATAGAAGGTTGAAAAGATCGTCTAGGTCGACATTGTAGAGAGGAGGAAGTTTAAGCACGGTTTACAAGCTACGATAAATTGTAGCGATTTATTGTAATGAACAGGTTGTTACAATTTGTCGCTACGTGTAAACAGGAGATCGTAGCGATTTATTGAAGTTGAAATTGGATTGAGTGGTTGGTGCCAGCAGGCTCAAATCTATATGCATCGTAACGACAAGTTTAAACGTGTAAACAAGGTTCCAATATACCGTTTCAATCTAGCTCATTTTCAGATTGACAGCTGAAGTGTGAAGTCCTGGTGCGCTATGTTTGTTCCATGACGGTCAAGTAAAGATTAAAAATATTGGATTAAAAATCGTTGCATGTAAACGCTCTTTCAATCCAATAGATCGTTACTATCTCAGTGTTCAACAAATCGCTACCATTTATTGTAGCGTGTAAACCGTGCTTAAGGCTTAGGAAGTATCGAACAGGTTTAATGGAAATCCTACTGGGTCACTTGTGGTAGCCTATTGGAAACGTCCCTGCCTGGCAATCTGTTGGACGTGAGTTGGAAACCCACATAAGCTCTGTAGTTTCTCGTAGTGTCTGCAAGTTCACCATCCTTGTAGGCTATGGATGGGGGTTTGGCAGGAGCCTTCTGAGGTGGCCTATTGGGAAGCGTCTGTGCCGGACTGGGGGTCGAGTCCCACTCAAACTCTATAGCTTCTTTAGTGTCTGCAACCTCGCCATCCTTGTGAGCAAAAAATGAGAGCAGTTTGGGGGAACCTATAGGTCTACCTGCTGAGTCATCAACAGCCATTGCCTGGCCCTCCCTCGTCGTAGTTTGGGTGGAGAGGAGGCTTGGGCGCTGATCATATGGATATATGGTCAGTCTCTAGGGCTTTGTCCTGCTAGCTAGAGCTGTCCCTTTCCTAAGTCAACAGCAGCTATTGCCTAACCCTTCCTGGTTCTAGCTTTATGGTGGGTGGGATGGGGTTTGAGGGCTGATCATATGCATATATGGTCAGTGTTTAGGGCATTGTCCTACTAGGGCATTGTCCTACTAGGGCATTGTCCTACTAGGGCATTGTCACTGCCCCTTGCCTCTGCCATTCTTGAATGACCATCAAACCTGTAAATGGATGACATGAGAGAGAGAGAGAGAGAGAGAGAGAGAGAGAGAGAGAGAGAGAGAGAGACGTACTATTTCGACTAGAGGTATGATGCCCAGCTGTTGAGTCGGCCATTCATGAAGGAGCTAATTATCGAAGTTTTCTGCATAGATGCTTATCCAAGTTTCAAGTTAAAGTAAACGAGTAAAAGCAATAGTATACGGGAATACATTCCTTTTGTTTTTAAGAAAGTTGCACTCAAGTAAATATTTTATTAATCACAATTGTGACGATAAGTTTAAAGATAATTCTGCTATGGATGTAAGAGGTGACTCAGTGGTAAAGCGTCGAGCCCGGCAACAAGGCTAGTTCTCTAAGGTGACACGTTTGGCAAATTTTATGTGTGTGTGTGTGTGTGTGTGTGTGTGTGTGTGTGTGTGTGTGTGTGTGTTTTAGGATGGGACCGCAGTCTGCTCCTAGAACTTCATGAATCAATGCCACGCCAGTAAAGAAAGTGGATTCTTGTATCTCAAATGAATATTCTATTTTTGGTATGAATAATCTTAGCCTTATCTAATAAATGCTGCAAGTTTAACGACTTCTAAATATTTAAGAAATTTTCGTAAATACAAGGGACTAAATAAATAATAACCGTACAAAAACGACATTTGATAGAGCACACTGCAATATGTTAATAAGAAAATAAAAACTCATTTATGAGTCCATTGTCAAAGTTTCAGTAGCAGCAGACAAGAAAAATTTTTTACTTCTTGAAAGAGATTTTACCAATAATTTATATTTGCCGTTGTGCGGTATATGCTTTGGAAAAGGTGTGTACTAGAAATTAATACTATGCTTACAAAAAAAAAAAAAAAAAAACTACAAGTGGTAAATAACAACAACAATAACAATAATAATAATAATAATAATAATAATAATAATAATAATAATAATAATAATAATAATAATAATAATAATAATAATGATAATAATAATGATAATAATAATAATAATAATAATATAACAAACAATGCGTCAATTGGCATAGGAAGGGATGATGATGGTGATAATGCTTGAAAATATAATAATGGAAATTAATAGATAATTCTAATAATGATACAGTTTTCAATAACTTTACAATTACACATGCTTTCTGTATTCACAGCTCACGTGAAAACATTCAGATGGAAATTAATGACTGAATTACGTGGATAATAACAGCGTTCTGGGCATAGGAACATATGCAAGAGATAATACTAGTTTATAGAACTATAAGAGAAAAAATTATTTTTAAACGTAGAAGAAATGTGTTTGTTTACTAAGTTATACGTATATTTCTAACCCAAATTACCCTTCTGTTCACGTACCTACATAATGGCTAAGAGACACCCAGAGATTAAAGATCAGACGTATGGAAGACAGGATAATCAAATTTCAATAATGGTTATAATTCTAAAAATATAAGAAAAATTAATTACTGAAAGTAAACTTTAATAGTATATTGATTAATCTACTATCAGAAGCAATTCAGTGCTTAATCTTAATTCGTGTCCCCTTTTCAAGAAGTAATATTTTAACTTTGAAGAGGTTTTCGTAATCACACCTCACAATGAAGAGACCAAGCGCACTGCAGGACCTACTAGATTGTGTTTGTCGCATACACCCTTAACCTGTTTAGGGAATCATATAGCTTAATTAAAACTTTGCTTAGTCCACGTTAATTATCACATCCAGATTATCATAACACTCTGTGAATAAGTAAATATTCAACTTCTCAGAAAACTTTGTCACCAGTCCTGTGGATGTCTGGTGGGAACACACTATACGATCTTGGGGCCGCATACTTTGACAGCTCTAGAACGCGCACTCGAGGTAGATCTAGCTCAAATATCTTTAAGCCACCCGTAAATAGTCTTGTGTAGACATTGTTGGTAGCACTATGTAGCAAATCTTATATATTTTTGGCTTCCACTTCTGATAAGTTGAGACATTGCCGTCTATATTGAGACGGCAATAGTGTAGATCAGTCAGTATAGGGGTGCGAACCCCTTTATCAACCTTGCTTTTCAGTTTGTTTATTATGTTTAGTAACTTCTTAAGTTGTATTTTGGACAAGCTGAATTAGATAAAGAGTTCGTCATCATCATCATCTTCTCCTACGCCTATTGACGCAAAGGTCCTTGGGTTAAATTTCACCAGCCATCTTTATCTTTAACTTTAAAATCAATACTTCTCCATACCTCATCTCCTACTTAACGCTTCATAGTCCCCAGCCATGTAGGCATGGGCCTTCCAAATCTAGTGCTTTCTGGGGGCCCAATTAAATGTTTGGTGAACTAATCTCTCCTGGGGAGTGCGAAGAGCATGACCAAACCATATCCATCTACCCCTCACCATGATCTCATCCACATATGGCACTCAAGCAATCTCCCATTAGTATAATTTCTAAACTTGTCCTGCTATTTCACTCCCAATATTCTTCTGAGGGTTTTTTTTTTCTCAAATCTACATCATCTGTTGGATTTGTTTCATTGTCATACTAAAACTCATGTCCATGCAGTAACATCAACCTCACTAAACTGCTATATAGCCTGATTTTTACATGTAATTTCAGGCGATTTGATTTCCAAATTTTACTTATTTTAGCCATTGTCTATTTGCCTTATTCAATCTTTCGTTAAATTCCAGTTCTAAAGAGTCTGTATTAGAGGTCATACTTCCTAATTATTCAAACGATTCTACCTTATTAATCCTTTCTCCTTCCAATGACATTTCCTCTTTCATTGCATATTCCGTTATCATCATCTGTCTTTCTTTTATTTATCTTGAGCCCAACCTCATGTGATATTTCATGCATTCGGGTAAGCAAGCTCTGCAAGTCCTGTGGTTTGCTGCTAATAGAGACAGCATCATCAGGATACTTTAGGTCTGCTAATTTCTTATCAACAATCCACTCTAATCATTCTCTACCATCTTCAGCTGTTCTATGCATTACAAAAGCCATGGGGAGGATAAACAACATAGGTGACAACACATTCCCTTGGAGTTCTCCACTGTTCACTGAAAATTTATTTGACAGGACTCCATCAACATTAACTTTGCAGTTACTTTGCTCATGAACAGACTTCAAATTTACATATTTAAGAGGAACTCCATAATGATGCAGAACTCTCCACAAAATTGGCCGGTGCACACTATCAAAGGCTTTTTTCATAGTCCACAAATGTCATCAAAAGTGGATTTTTTTATTCTACACATTGCTATAAAACATGTCTTTAAATGAAAATTTGGTCATTGCAACTCTTACCTTTTCTAAATCCTGCTTGTTCATCTCTCAGGTTTTCATCAATCTTTCTCTCTAGTCTCTAGAATAAGCCTACTATATATTTTCATGACAAGTGACGTAAATGTCATGCCTCTGTAATTATTACAATCCACCAGATCTTTTTTTTTTTTTTTTTTTTTTTTTTTTTTTTTTTTTTTTGTCATTTTCACCATCACTCCTAAATCCCATTCATCAGGTTTTGTCTCTTCATGCCACATTCTACAAAATAATCGAGTAAGTATTCTTTGAGCCATTTCATTTTCCGCTAATTTCATCTCAGCAGTTATTCCATCATAATCAGGGGCTTTCCATCTCTCGAGTTTTTTTAAGGATTGCTTCTACAAACACACTGAATTCATTCATGGGCACACCAAGATCTTCGTTAGCTTCAGGCATATTTATCAAATAATTTCAATCATATCTCCTATTCATAACCTCACTAAAGTGTTCCATCCAAGGTTGCCCTTCTTCATCTTCAGTTGTTATAACAGGTCCATCTCTTTTTGGTGAGTATACCCTTCTTCTTGCTCCAGTAGAGATTTCATTGATAATTCGGTGAGCAATTCTTACACCATAGCCACTTCCTGAAACTTTGTCAGCCTCATTTGCTTTCCTGTCTAAACATTCTCTCCAGTCATTTCTAGCTTTTCTCTTGACCTCACTATTAGTACTGGAGTACTTAGCATGCTCAACCTTGAAATTTTCATTACTTCCTCGAATACTTTCAGCAATCAATTTCTGTTTTGACTCCTTTCTATAGTATCCCAAGTATCATTTGATGTCCATGTCTTTCTCCTTGTAACTGCATGTCCCAAGACTTCACTAACAACTGACTGATATATGTTCTTAATATAACTCCATTCTTCATTAATTGTCTACTCTTCTTTTCTTATCGTCTCTAAGACTGCAAATCGATTCCTACATTCAATTGCAAGCGTTTCTCTGTGGTCATCTTCTAGAAGCTTAGTTGTATGAAACCTAAGTATTAAACCTAAGTAAGTTGGGTGCTTTCGTTTTAATTTCAGTTTGGCAATGAGGAGCTGGTGATCACTACCAATATCTGCACCTCTATATCTTCTTACATTGCTCAGAGTCCTCCTCCTCACTTTATCAATGGCTATGTGATAGATTTGATTTTTTTAATTGCCACAAGGTGAAGTCCATGTATATTTGTGAATGTCCTTGTGCTGGAAAAGAGTACCTCCAATAACAAGATTGTTTGTTGAACAAAAACTTATAAAATGTGCTCCATTTTCATTTGCAACTTCGCCAAGTTTCCTAACACCCATCATATTCTCTATACCTTGATTATTCTTTCCAGCTTTAGCATTGTTCTCTCTCTCTCTCTCTCTCTCTCTCTCTCTCTCTCTCTCTCTCTCTCTCTCTCTCTCTCTCTCTCTCTCTCTCTCTCTGCAGTTCTTCATGGTATTCATCTTTCCTTTCTTCAGGGGCATCATTTGTTGGTGCATAGCAAACAATAGTGATCATATTGCACTGCTTTGATTTAAACTTTGCAAGTAACAATTATTTGTAGCTCTCCATTCAGTGATGTATTTCTGCTCTTGTTGTCATCATCATTCCTAACCCTTCTCTTCCAACTCCATCAGTTCTGCTTAACATATTGCCTTGGTCTAAATTGTCTTTATCAATCCCCTTACAACGTGTTTCACTCAGGGCTAAGATATCCAAACTATATTTCATAAATTCACTCTCCACTTGCTTTAACTTTCCAATCTTATTCATAGTTCTAACATTTCAATTACCAATTTTAAATTTTTCTTTAGTACTTATAAAAAGGGAGAGTCTTAGCACCCATCTATACCCGGGATTGGGGGCCATTCTGTGGTTTCCTCTTTCCATAGACTGACTAAGTCCATAGAGAATTCATCGGCTAGATTCAGCAAAGGATAGCCAGTTCCTTGAGATGTGCAGTGCCTCTCTAACTGAGGAAAGTGACCCCTGCCACTCCATACTAATTCCAGTAAGATCATCCGTTGGGCATCAAGAGTAGAAGCCGACATGCGCGAGATTGTTCTTATTTTGGTCAGAAGCGGGCTAACCCGGTATTCTTTTAACCCTGATCTTGTCTATTGCCTTAAACCCAATCCGTCACCCTGCTGCCAGTGACTTCTTGGAAATTTAAAGGGGGCATTTCCTCCTCACACAATATTCTCGTTACACCACCAGGTTGCTCATTCGCTTACATAACCGTTGGCAAACCTGGATTGCTAAGATATACTGCCAGGCACGGAAATCAATTCTGGTAATAACACAGTTGATTAATCAGGTTTCTATACATAAGCAATGTTTCTTAGATGATGATGATGATGATTTATTGTTATTGTTATTGCTATTGTTGTTATTGTTGTTGCTGTTAGCTAAGCTTCAACCCTAGTTGGAAAAGCAGGATGCTATAAGACAAGGGCTCCGATAAGGAAAATGGCCCAGTGAGGAAATTAAAGAAATAAACTTCAAAAGAGGTAATGAACAATATAGAAGTATTTTACGAAAAGTAACATCATCAAATCAAATCTTATATATAAACTATACAAGCTTAAAAAAATAACAAGAGAAAGAAATAAGATAGAATAGTGTGCCCGAGTGTACCCTTAAGCAAAAGAAGTCTAACCTAAGACGTGGGAAGACCATGGTACAGAGGCCATGACACTACCCATTAATTATTATAATTATTATTATTAATAAAGTATCCTATAAATATAACAGTCTCTATGCTGACTGGTTAACAGGCAATACTTCGATTTTTTCCCCAAATAATAGACTAGTTGTGAACTTGAGTCCTGATAATCTACAACAAAACTACCACATTAAAATTATAGTTTAGGCCAGAGGGCTTAAGCTATCAAGATGTTTCCTATGTGAAATAACCATACACCATAGTTATGAAGAGAGTTAAAAAAATAAGTGCATTTGAATGCACTTTTTGGAGTTAGTGAATTACATATGTAAATTAATAGGTGATCCAACACATGGATAAGTAATTGAAGAGACGCTATAAATAAATTCATAAGAAAACCAGCTGAAGAGTTGATTGAAAAATTGCACACTTTCTGTGTATACAAGCACAAAACTAGGTGCTGGAGCCTGGGATGACATCCAATGACAAGGTCTAACTGTGGGCAACACCCCACTACGGCATCATGAATTAAAAACGAAAAGAGGCTGGATAGCAAAAAGGAAGAAAGTTAACAGGAAAATAGGTAAAGTAGACAAAACGTGGAAGCAACAAGAAAACTGAGGAGCGCTGTAACAAGTTTTTAGGGAGCCTTTGTAGTTTTTTGGGACAGAATCCAAAACCACGTTTTATGAAAAATAGATAAAAACACCACCTAACCTAAGGTTCCCCACCTAACGTAACCTAGGAGCCCTATCCCTACCTGCTTACCTATGCCCGCTGCATACCCTCCTTACACTACAGTATTCGTAGCTTAAACCGTCCCAAAGAACTAAATTCAAGCCACCTGTACCCTTTGGCATTACCTACAGTGCACTATGTAAGATGCTCTAATGGCACTACCCTACATACTAAGAAATAAGTTCTTTAGTCCTTGTATGATTTTTTCCAGCAAGATATAACAGAAAATATTAAAAAAAGAAAAAAAAAAAACTATGCAATATAAAAAAGATCCTATTTAATCTTAATATAGGTGTTATTGTTAACTGGTCATTCTAATTGTCCCATATCTTTTATTACTTATCATTATAATCAGATGAGTGTTGTTAACTATCCAATTCATTTTCGTATGGCCTGCAATACAATATATTTTATATTAGTCTCTGACGACATACGCAAATAAGTTTTCTTTAGAAGATTTCTTAAAAGTGATAATAGAAAACGTAAAAGAATATAGGATACTATAACATTCAGAACCTTATCCATTACGTTCTGCGAGATTTACTGCATTTCAAGTACCACCTTTTACGAACTTAAACAATAGTATCTGTTCACATGCATAAAACCAATCATAAAATTATTGTAGATACAAATGTTATGTAATATCGCTTCTAAGACATATGATGCGAAATATACGCACAGATGACAGTTATTCTGACTAATCTTATACACACATGTGCCCACAGCTGAAGATAACCATAATTACTAGGAAATTGATTAATATCTATGCTAAGGGAAATTGAGACAACTAAATAAAACTGTTAACTCGAATTATTAAGGCTCGAACAGTGCTTTGAAAAATTATAAAAATATTCAAGCTTCAAGCTTTATTCGCCGATATATCCATAAAAATACAGATTAAATAACTAACTAATGGGGGAATGATTTACTTATTAGGATAATACACAAAGACAAAGTATAGAATTGTCTAAATATTACATTTTATCTGCAATAAAGCAGCTGTGAGATAATCCAGCAGTTATTACCGTTATCCCTGCATTAAGGGGTTGTTTGCCTGGTGCGCTCTCTCAAATGCCCTCTATCAAAAGAACAATCTTCCAAAAAGTCTCCTCTATCCATATCATCCTTCACATTATCTCGCCATCTAATTCTTTGCTTCCCTCTTGATCTCCCCCCACCCCCTCGAACAGGTTCCTCCCAAGCGCTCCTCACATTCTTACCACTTCTGTAATCTTTACTACCACTGTCATTCTTCTTATTTCCTCAAGCAGTGATATTCCCATAGTCCACATCAACATTCATCGGTGCCGTTATAGTATGTGGCCTACCTTTCGAGTGTGGCCTACGGAATTTTGTCTCTGATATAGTATGTGGCCTACATACTGTTATTACGAATATTGATCATGTAAGTACACATGGATTTCAGTATTTAATTATGTAGTTAATGTTGATGTTGTGTAGGGGGGGGGGGGGGCGGCTCCGCGGCCCCCCCCCCCCCCCCCCCCCCGGGTAAGGACATGGCTTTTAGCATAGGTTAGGTGGGTTTTTTAAGTTAGCTTCTCCCGTCGTACTCGTAGGTAAGGACACGGCTTTTAGCATAGGTTAGGTGGTTTTTTTTTTAAGTTAGCTTCTCCCGTCATACTCGTAGGCAAGGAAACTGTTCTTTTAAAACTGTATTGTTAGATATTAAACAATTGTGAAAAATAATTGATTTCATTACATATATATACAAACTCTTCCTAAGGTAGGACACAATCAAACCGGGTAGGCCACATACTATAACAGATCCAAAAAGGTAGGCCACATACTATAATGGCACCACACCCATTCATCTCTGTTCTATCAAACTTTGCTTCCCCTTTTGTCTTAGCACCCTGTGTGAAGAATTATTTTCACTCGTTATTTTCATTTATATTTTATTTTCATTTATCTCATGCATGATGTGGTCTAGTTATCCTTTTCTGTTTTTCGTTTTTATTTACAGTATTTAGCTACCCTCTCCATTTCCTATCCTATCTATCAAGATCTCTGTGTATGACGACATGGCAGGTAGAATTCTTTAACCGCAAAATTGGAAATTCTCAGTAATTTAAGTGGACAGCTTATGTCTTCAAGAGACACACACGGACTCAGCACCACTAAAAATGCTAGGCATCTATTTGGCAATCTACCATCCAAACCCTATCCCTGGTAGCGTAATATAGGTTAAGGAAAAAACCTTTATCGTGAATAGTGTTGAGCTATCAGATGAGGGGATGGAGATACACCTAAACAAAAATAGCTGCAGTAATACCTAACGCAGTAGCAAGAAAACACTCTTAATGGAAAGCCATATAACATAGAACGAGGGCATCTCAAAAGAATAAAAGACGCAATGAAACATGCCATGTAAGAAAAATAATGAGTTGGAACCATTCACTGTTGAACTTCAAAAAGCCATGAAAAATCTTAAAACCTGAAAAGCTGCTGGGCTAGACGCCACTACATCTGAGATAATACTGCACTTTGGCAGCAGAATAAATCATGGCTATTGGCACTTCTTAACTTTTGTAGGTAGTAGGTTGGCCAGGACACCACCCGCCCGTTGAGATACTACCACTAGAGAGGTATTGGATCCTTTGACTGGCCAGACAGTAATGCATTGGATCCCTCTCTCTGGTAACGGCTTATTTTTTCTTTGCCTACACTTACACAGAATAGTCTGGCCTATTCTTTACATATTCTCGTCTTTCCTCATACACCTGAAAACAACGAGATACTAAACACTTCTTCACCCAAGGGGTTAATTACTGTACTGCAATTTGTTCAGTGTACTTTCCTCTTGGTAAGGGTAGAAGAGACTCTTTAGCCATGGTAAGCAGCTCTTCTAGGAGAAGGACACTCCAAAATTAAACCGTTGTTCTCTAGTATTAGGTAGCGCCATAGCCTCTGTACCATGGTCTTCCACTGTTTTGGGTTAGATTTCTCTTGCTTGAGGGTACACTTGGACACACTATTCTATCTTATAATTTTTTTTCTTCCTCTTGTTTTTTTGAAATGGTGTAATGGGCAGGCTTAATAGAAGGGCCATGGATGCCTGGTGGTTTATCAAGAGGTTGTCTTTTCCTTTTTCTGATTCTTTTTCTTCTCAAAACCATCCTTACTGTCCCCCCTTCAGTTGAAGTGGCTATCCTGGAGGGTATTTAGCCTTGCATGGTGTATCGGTTCCTCCATGTTGACCAGTTTTTCCGACTTTTTACTATAGTCTATGGGTATCATCAATCACTTTATTTATATTTATGTACATATTATTTTTGTTATAATTCTTGTTAATCTAGTTTTTAAGTATGATGTCTCTTTTATATTTCTATTAATTCTTATGCTGTCTGGAGACATTGAGCAAAATCCGGGACCAGTACGTCCTAGATTTCGTCAATGTCGTCTTCTGAATTACAATATTCGTGGTCTTCACGCAAATATTAAAGACCTTACAGTTGCGTCCAGACAGTATGATATGCTTTTGTGCTCAGAAACTTTGATTTCTAATATGAGGCACTCATCTGAGCTCCTTATAACTGGTTTTAAGAAACCGATAATGCTGAAACGTGATGCCATCCCTAGGGCCAGGGGAATGGTGATGTATATTAGGACCGAGTACCCTGCTTCTCATAAGTCCTGCTATGAATGTGGATGTCATGAGATTCAGGTAATAAAAGTTTGTGGCAGGCATAACTTTTACTTGTGTTCGATCTACCAGAAACCAGACATGGATGATTCTATCTTCGATTGTCTTTTTACCATTATGGCTAAGATACAAGATGATGATAGAGAGGCTTCTTCTGTCTTTGTTGGTGATTTTAATGCTCATCATAGGGAGTGGTTAAGTTCTATCTCTCCTACCGATCGCCATGGCTTAAGAGCTTTAAGCTTTGCCTCTGAATCAGGCTATGAGCAAATCATAAATGAAGCTACTCACAGGTCTAGTAATTCCTTCGACCTCGTATACACTGACTTCCCTGGTGTTATAACTAGTAGGTTGGTTCTCCAGTCGGGACATCTGATCATGCCTTGATTTCATTAGTAGTGAAGACTGAGCATCCTGTCACTGATATATCATACTCATGTAAAATTTATATGAAATCCCAAGCAGACTTGAATGGGATTTTGCATGATCTTTGGTGCTTGAATTGGTCACAATTATATAGTAGTGTAGATCCTGTTGTCCCTTTGAATGAGAATCAAGTCAACATAATTGATAAGCTTATCCCTTCTAGTGTGCTACGGTACCGAGTGAAGGACAAACCGTGGTTCAATGATGATTGTAGACGCGCTTATTTGGAGAAGCAAGAGGCCTATCATCTTTGGAAGGGTAACAGATCAGATTTGACCTGAAACAACTATACTCAGCTTCGAGCTTTTGCTCAGAGAGTTTATGCCTCAACTGAAAAGGAGTTCAATTTAACCATAAAAGAAACCCTTTCTGGTACAACTCAGGAACATAAATGGTGGTCTACCCTTAAATCTGCACTCTTTGGTGTAGATGCAACAGTTCCTCCTTTACTTAAACCAGATAGCTCAGTCACTCACTGTCCAAAGGAAAAGGCAACCCTTTTGGCTGATGTTTTTAACTGTAAACAGAGTAATGAAAAACTTGAACTTCCTCATTCCTGTTTTTCTGAGGCTAAACTAACAGTTTAGCTTTTCGATCTAGTGAGATTAAAGCTCTGTTGATGGACCTTGATGCTTATGGAGGTGTAGACCCAAATGGTATTTTTCCTTTGTTTTTTATAAAGACAGTAGATTTCTTAGCTCCAAAGTTATCTGTTATTTTGCACAAGTTAGCAAGAAGAGGAGCTTTTAGCACTTGTTGGAGAATTGGTAATGTTACTCCTCTATGTAAATGTGTTTGTGGTAGCTCAAGTCCCACTGATTACCGCCCCACTTCCATAACTCCCATATTATCTAAAGTTTTTGAACGTCTTCTGGCAAAACGTCTTAATAGGTTTGCTGAAGGTAATCATCTACTCCCTAGGTAGCAATTTGGTTTTCGTAAAGGCCTTGGAGCATGTGACGCCCTTCTTACAATCTCCAATGCTGTACAAAAATCCCTTGATTGTGGTCAAGAAGTTCGTATGATTGGCCTTGATTTTAGTGTTGCCTTTGACCGTGTTAATCATGAAGCCCTTGTTTTCAAACTGAAACAGTTGGGAGTGGGTGGGTCGTTTCTTAGCATTATTATTGATTTTTTAAGTAATAGATCTCAAAGAGTTGTTGTTGATGGGCACCATAGTGAGTATAGGAATGTGATATCCGGTGTTCCACAGGGTAGTGTTCTTGGCCTATTACTTTTCATACTATATACACATGACATGTGGTTTGACCTAGAAAACAAGCTTGTTACATATGCAGATGATGTTACTCTCTTTGCATCAATTCCATCCCCTGAATGTAGATCTGGGGTTGGTGAATCCCTTAATAGAGATTTAGCTAAAATTAGTGCATGGTGCAAATTATGGGGTATGAAGTTGAATCCTAACAAAACTCAAAGTATGATTGTAAGTAGGTCAAGGACAGTGGCTCCTCAACATCCGGATCTCAGTATTGATAATGTTTCTTTAAATTTGTATGACTCTTTCAAAATTTTAGGTGTGATTCTTGACAGCAAATTTACTTTTGAGAAACACGTTAGGTCTGTGTCTTCTTCAATTGCACAAAATATTAGCTTATTGAGAAAGTCTTACAAGATTTTCGGTGATCAATCTATTCTGAAGAAGTGTTTTAATTCTTTCATTCTACCTTGTTTTGAGTATTGTTCTCCTGTCTGGTGTTCAGCTGCTGATTCTCATCCTAATTCGTTGGACAGAAACTTACGGTCTATTAAATTTCTGATTCCTGATCTGGATATTAATCTTTGGCACCGTCGTTCAATTAGTTCATGATGCATGTTGCATAAGATTTTTCATAACTCCGACCATCCTTTACATTCAGATTTCCCTGGACAATCCTATCCTGTTCGTAATGCTAGGCAGGCAGTTAATTCTAATAGCCAGGCCTTCTCCATTATGAGGCTCATTACTACACAGTATTCTAGAACTTTTATTCCAGCTGTTACCAAGTTGTGGAATGATCTTCCTAATCGGGTAGTTGAATCAGTAGAACTTCAAAAGTTCAAAGTTGGAGCAAATGTTTTTATGTTTACCAGGCTGACATGAGTCTTTTTATAGTTTATATATGTTTTTGACGTTGTTAATAGTTTATATAGGATATATCTGTTATGACACTGTTACTGTTTTTAGAATGATATATTGTTACTTTATTCTCATCATTTATTTATTTCCTTATTTCATTTCCTCACTGGGCTATTTTTTCCTGTTGGAGCCCTTGGGCTTATAGCATCTTGATTTTCCAACTAGGGTTGTAGCTTGGCTTGTAATAATAATAATAATAATAATAATAATAACTGTGCAAGAGCCTTCCAGATCCCAAAACTATGGAGAAGAGCTAAAGTTGGGGCCTTACCTGGCAAAGACCCAATGATCTCTTAGAGTTATTGGCCAGTATCTCTCCTCTGCATCTTATAAAAACTGTATGAACAAATGATGACGGGCCGCAGAGCTCCTACAGTCAAAGAACAACTGACACTAGACCAGGCTGGCTTCAGGGCAGGAAGAACCTGCTGCTCCCATGTACTTGCCTTCACTCAGTATATTGAAGATAGCTTTGAGATTTGGAAAATCACAGGGGCAGTATTTGTTTAACTAACAGCAGCCTATGACACTATGAACCATAGGATGTTTCTGTAAAAATTTGCAAAGTTATTCACAAGTCTAGCATTGTACATATCATTCAGTCCCTGCTGATTTTTCTTTGTTGAAATGGATGGCCGGACAAGCAGATGGCAAAAACAGAAGAGAGCCTCCCATAGGGGTCTGTGTTGGTCCCCATGCTTTTTAACATCGATACCAACAATCAACCACAGTTTAGAGATATCCGTAGATTTACATATTATTATATGATATGGCTCCCGTGGTATGGACACTAAAATATATTATACTATGGCTCGTGACCGGGAACAAAACTTATAATATTACATATATTAAGGCTGGCAAGTTACTTAACCTATCAAATTCCAAACTCACTTGTTTGCTTTTACATTAACATTTTTTTACTTTAAAATATTAATATACTAATTATGAGAAGGTTAAATAACTCCCAGACAGAGATATATAAAACACTGAATATCCAAAGGTCTTTTAATTACAATCAAACTAAACTGGGTAATCACTCTTCAGTATTAATTATGACTTACTGTGGTTCTTAACAGGATATGAACGGAACCTGATTCTAAGGAAAATGGTGATTGGAATAATACATTCTTTACAAAAATAAATATATTCTCTATAAATTACAACACTTTGAAAGAATTTACATAATAACAAAATAAGTTACTCGAAAAAATCAAGAGTGAACAAAACTTAGATTGAGACAAAAATGTTACGATCTAAAAATTATACGTTAACTTGACTTGAACAATTATATTTGAATAAACCTTAGACTAAGAAAAGAAATGAAGCAATGTAAATTATACAAAAGCTTGAAATTAAATCTGAATAATACGATATTCAAGTTTGACACTTAATGAAAAATAGATAACCAGATCACAATACAAATCTCTAATCTTACTACAGGGCCAATTACAAAAAACTTTATACAATGCCAACACTCACCCTAATACAATGAATTCAAAATCGCCGTTTCGTCTTACATATATTTTCGACACACGATTTGCTTTGAGGCAGAGTCACTTAGGAGAGGACACACTAAACGTACTGAACACTTTCAACAACAATACACTGGGTTGCGTGCGAGAGTGAGAGAGAGAGGTGAGGAGATGTCAATCTTAAAGCTGGTAATCTCTATCTATCTGTCTGTCTATTCCTGGTGGTCACCTTATAAAAGAGATTTGGCTAATTCCAGGAGATTCCAAAGGATTTGGAAAGCGTAGGGGCCTTTGCCTAAGGGTGTCAGAGTTGCAAAGTATTGCTCTCCCAAACACTGTACTCACGCCACGCTAGACGGCTCTCTCAGTCAGCTAACTCTGCCCACTCTTTGTCCCCGAAAAAAAAAAAAATCCTATTACCAGGCCTTCGCGACATTTCTAAAGCATGTGGTATAGAATTTTCCAAGGCACATGTTACTGAGCTTTCTCTCTTAAACATGATGCAATACCTCATAAAATATAAAAGAACATTACCAAAGCACTTGTTCATATCTCGCACGCATCCCACTCAAATAGATTACTTATGACTTTTTCGTAACAAACATACGTGAAATAAAAAGTTAATTCTTGAAAATAACGTAAATTTACATACACTAATTTTAATAGAAAATACAATGAAATTAACAACGAAAGTCTTATGTAACCTACATATAAATCTTAAATCTACACAAGATGAGCTCATTTTACGGGGTGGGTATCATCTCTTCAATGTACAAATGAAATATAAATAAAATATGAATAAAATACGGTATCTACACTAGACCAGCTTCGTAAGAATATGCAGATGATCTGTGCCTAGCCATTCTATCAGATTATTATTATTATTATTATTATTATTATTATTATTATTATTATTATTATTATTACATGCTAAGCTACAACCCTAGTTGGAAAAGCAGGATGCTATTAGCTCAGGGGCTCCAACAGGGAAAATACCCCAGTGAGGAAAGGAAAAAAGGAAAATAAAATATTCTAAGAAGAGTAACAACATTTAAATGAATATCTCAAATATAAACTATAAAAACTTTAACAAAACAAGAGGAAGAGAAACAAGATAGAATAGTGTGCTGCTCAAACAAGAGAACTCTAACCCAAAAGAGTGGAAGACCATGGTACAGAGGCTATAGCACTACAAAAGACTAGAGAATAATGGTTTGATTTTGGAGTGTCCTTCTCCCAGAAGAGCTGCTTAACATAGCTAAAGAGTCTCTTCTACCCCTACCAAGAGGAAAGTGGGCACTGAACACTTGCTGTGCAGTAAACCCGTGAGTAAAGAAGAATTGTTTGGTAATTTGTGTTGTCAGGTGTATGAGGACAGAGGAGGATATGTAAAGAGTAGTCCAGACTATTCAGTGTATGTGTGTAGGCAAGGAGAAAATGAACTGTAACCAGAGAGAAGGATCCAATGTAGTAAGTACTGTCTGGCCAGTCAAAAGACCCCAAACGCTCTAGCAGTAGTATCTGAACGGGTGGCTGGTGCCCGGCCAACGTACTACCTACTATTGAGAGCAAATTATCAAATGTTTTGAAAGATCTTAATGAATACTACAAGCAAAACTTCCTAAATGCCAACCCAGACAAAACACAGGTATGTGTGCTTTCTATCTTAAAAACTACCAGGCGAAAAGGGTGTTGAACATCTCGTTGAATAAGAAACTGAAGAATGATAGCTTTCCTGTCTATCTAAGATTACATTAGACCGAACATTATTTCTAAAGGAGCATGAAAAGAAAGTAAGGGGGAAGGTAGTTACCAGAAATAACCTCCTAACAAACTTGACAATTCAAATTGGGGAAAAAAATCCTCCACCCTGAGACAAACAGCTCTGGCACTCAACTACTCCACTGGCAAATACTGCTCACCAGTCGGGGAAAGGACATGTCATTCCCATAAAAATGACGCCGAACTCAATCAACCACGTAACATAATTACTAGTGCCTTACGACCAACACCCCTTCAATTACTCTATAGATTTGCACACATTGCACCACCAAACATCTTCAGACCACCCCATTCAAAGACCCCAAAATATAAGCAAGAGAACGACGAAAGGCACCTGCTTTATGATCAAAGTGTGGTTAGACAAATATAGAAATCCTACAAGAGCTTCATAACCACCACTAGCCTGTATCCCGTGGAGTCGCCAACATACCGCCTTGAATGCTCGAGAGAAACAGACCCCTGTACACCTGGTGAAACAATCCAGAGCCCATGGGAGTCTCTTCCCAATGGAACAAACCTCTAGAGAGTTCTGGGGTCCTTTGACTGGCCAGACTACTACATTGGATCCTTCTCTCTGATCATGGTTCATTTTCTCATTGCCCACACATTCATTCTTTATATATTCTCCCCTGTCCTCATACACCTGATAACACTGAGATTGCCAAACAATTCTTCTTCACCAAAGGGTTAACTTTTGCACTGTAATTGTTCAGTGGCCACTTTCCTCTTGGTAAGTGTAAGAGAGACTCTAAAACTATGGTAAGCCGCTTATCTAGAAGTACACTCCAAAATCAAACCATTGTTCTTTAGTCTTGGGTAGTGCCATAAATTCTGTACCATGGTCTTTCTCTGTCTTAGGATAGAGTTCTCTTGCTTGAGGGTACACACTATTCCATCTTATTTCTCTTCCTCTTGTTTTGTTAAAGTTTATATAGTTTATATAGGAAAAATTTATTATGATGCTGTTACTGTTCTTAAAATATTCTATTTTTCCTTGTTTCCTTTCCTCACTGGTTATTTTTCCTGTTGGAGCCCCTGGGCTTATAGCATCCTGCATTTCCACTAGGCTTGTAGCTTAGCAAGTAATAATAATAATAATAATAATAATAATATACATACATATATATATATACAGTAATTTATATATATATATATATATATATATATATATATATATATATATATATATATATATATATTACCATGCTAGGAGGTATATCTTAGCAATCCATGTTTTCCAATGGTTATACTCGTACAAGCGGATGAGTAACTTGGTGGAGTAATGAGAGCTTTGGGTGTGGAAAAAATGCCCCCCTTATTATCTAAGAAGTCACTGGCAGCAGGGTGACGGATTGAGTTTAAGGCGATGGACAAACTGTCTCTTTGGCTTTACTCATGATGCCTGGCGTTTGATCTTACAAGAATTAGTATGGACCGCCAGGGGTCACTTAGATAGGAACTGGCTATCCTTTGATGTATTTAGCCAATGAATCCTCTATGGATTTAGTCAGTCATGGAAAGAGAAGAGGAAAGAATGGCCCCCAGTCCCGGGTGTAGTGGGGTGCTAAGAATCTTCCGGTTTATAAATACTAAAGGAAAATTGAAAATAGGTAATTGGAATGTTAGAACCATGAATCAGATTGCGAAGTTACAGCAAGTGGAAAGTGAATTTATGAAATATAGTTTGGATATCTTGGCCCTAAGTGAAACACGTTGTAAGGGATTGAGAAGGAAACTTTAGATCAAGGCAATATATGAATCTACTCAGGAAGGGGTTGGAAGAGGAGTAGGAATGATGATGACACCAAGAGCAGAAAAGGCATTAACTGAGTGGAGAGCTGTAAATAGGATATTGTTACTAGCAAAGTTCAAATCAAAGCAGTGCAACATGAGTATTATAGTTTGCTATGCCCCAACAAATGGTTATACTGAAGAAAGGAAAGATGAATACTATGAAGAACTGCAGTGTAATAGAGGAGATCCAAGAGAGATATATGAAAATTGTTATTGGCGACTTCAATGCTAAAGTTGGAAGGAATAATCAAGGGATAGAGGATGTGATGGGTGTCGGTGGTCTTGGTGAAGTTGCAAATGAAAATGGAGCACATTTCATAAGTTTCTGTTCAGCAAACAATCTTGTCATTGGAGATAATCTTTTTCAACACAAGAACATCCACACTATAAAAAGGAGACAAAACCAGAAGTTGATTGTTGAAAGGTTTCGAGGAAGTAATGAGAAATTACAAGGAAGAACATGCTAAGAATTCCAGTATTGATAGCGAGGTCCAAAGAAAAGTTACGAATGACTGGAGAAAATATTTAGACAGTAAAGCAGATGAGGCTGACAAAGCTATGAATTCAGGAAGTGGCCATGGTGTAAGAATTGCTTATAGAATTATTAGTGAAATCTCTATGGGGGCAAAGAAGAAGCATATACCCATGAAAAAGAAAGATGGATCTGTTATAACAACTGAAGATGAAGAAAGACAACGTTAGATGAACACTTTAGTAAGGTTATGAATAAGAGATATGAAGGGAATAATTTGCTTGATATACCTGAAGCTGATGAAGACCTTGATAGGCCCATGAATGAATTCAGTGTGTTTTAAGTTGAAGCAATCTTCAAAACACTGAAGAGATGGAAAGCCCCTGTATACAATGGAATAAGTGCCGAGATGACATTGGCCAAAAATGAAGTGACTCCCAGAGTACTTTCAAAATTATTTTGTAAAATTTAGAATGAGAAGGCAAATCCTGATGAATGGGAGTTAGGAGTGTTGGTAAAAAAAAAAAAAAAAAAAAAAAAAAAAAAAAAAAAAAAAAAAAAAAAAAAAAAAAAAAACATGACTGATTGCAATAATTATAGAGTCAGTTGTTATGAAAATATATAGTAGGCTTATTCTAAAGTCTGGAAAGAAAGATTGATGAAAAGCGGAGAGATGAACAAGCAGGATTTGAAAAATGTAGAAGTTCCACTGACCAAATTTTCATTTTGAGACATGTCGTACAGTAATGCGTAGAATATAGAAATCCACTTTTGATGGCATTTGTGGACTATGAAAAAGCCTTTGATAGTGTGCACCGGCCAATTCTATGGAGAGTCCTGCGTTATTATGGAATTCCTCCTAAATATGTAAATATGATTAAGATTGTTCATGAGCATTGCAAGTTAAAAGTTAAGGTTAATGAAGTCTTATCAAATGAATTTCCAGTGAACTGTGGAGTACCCCCAAGGGAATGTGTTGTCACCTATGTTGTTTATCCTCCTCATGGATTTTGTAATGCGTAGAACAGTTGGAGATAGTGGAGAA
Organism: Palaemon carinicauda; assembly: GCF_036898095.1. Lineage (NCBI taxonomy): Eukaryota > Metazoa > Arthropoda > Malacostraca > Decapoda > Palaemonidae > Palaemon > Palaemon carinicauda. Next base: position 58,581,438 of record NC_090751.1, read on the forward strand.
GGATTGGACTGGATTGGTGATAGTAATTTAGCAGACCTAGAGTATGCTGATGATGCTGTCGTTGTTAGCAGAACACCACATGATTTGCAATGTTTGCTTACCAGAATGCATGAAATATCACACAAAATTGGGCTGAAGACAAATAGAAGAAAGACGGAGATGATAAGAACGGAGTATGCAGTGGAAGATGAAAAATCATTGAAAGGCGAAAGGATTAATAAGGTAGAATCATTGAAGTATTTAGGGACTAGGATCGCCAATACAGGGTCTTTAGAATTAGAGTTTAGTGAAAGAAAAAACGCAAATCAGACAATGGCTAGAATAAGTAAAATTTGGAAATCAAGTCGCCTGAAATTACATATAAAAATCAGACTATATATCATTTTAGTGAGATCGGTGTTACTATATGGACATGAGTCGTGGTATGATAATGAAGCAATCTCCAATAGATTTAGTACATTTGAGAACAAAGCCCTCAGAAGGATATTGGGAGTTAAATGGCAGGACAGGATTAGAAATGAAACTATAAGAGAGATTACACGAGTGCCATAGGTTGATGAGATCATGAGGGGTGGATGGACATGGTTTGGGCATGTTCTTCGCTCTCCCCAATAGAGATTAGTTTACCAAACGTCCAGCTGGGCTCCACAAGGCAGTAAAAGAGTTGGAAGATCCAGACCTACAAGGTGAAGACAAGGGCCTCCGACAGGTCCTTATTTGTGTCTGGGGTTTTGCCAGTTTTCATCATCACGCTGGCCAACTTCTGATTGGTGATGGGAGATTTTTTCTGATCACTCAACGCAAACCAACCTAGTAATGGTGGCCCTGACTAGTACAGCTTTGCTGTTCATGACGATACTCCCTTTCACCACGTTAAAGTGTGTGTGTGTGTGTGTGTGTGTGTGTGTGTGAGTGTGTGTATGTGTGTGCAATATATGCTTATAAACCAATATAAATTATGAAAATCTACAGTATATATTACATATATACATATGTAGATAAAATGTACATACACACAATCACACACACATGCATAAATTTTTGCTTTAAAGGATGAAAACGGAAACATCAACAATGGAGATTGAGTAATAAAAGTGATAAAAATACAGAGGATTTCTATACAATGCTTTACAATAATGATATATGAAACAAATTTGCCAAAAGAAATAATGAAACACTTGAGTCGGTACCACACGTAACAGTAGAATAAGTAAAGACAGAATTACAAGGCGTGAAAAGATGCAAAGCAGCAGGAGAAGATGGTCTAAAAATTGATTTAGAATAGACGAAGGATATTTCATAGCAGTAAAACTCGCTGAACTTTACACAAAATGTCTGTAAGAATGCCCTACTCTATACCTATGGCTTAGAAAAACTTATTATTATACTAATTCATAAAAGGGAGACAACAGACCTGAAAAATTACTGCCTAATTAGTTCACTCTCTCTAATATATAAAACGTTTACAAAGATC
>NC_090751.1:58587911-58612911 GCF_036898095.1 Palaemon carinicauda
CTGCTTACTGTGATTGGTAAAGAGCTAATGCAGGAAAGCAGTACCGGACAAATGGTTAAATTAAGCGTTTTAAGTTATTGCCAGTAACTAAAGACAATGAAGAAAAATATTTTTTCTGTGTTAAGTAGACAAAAGGAAATAGATTTGCATAATTTATTTTATTCCATAGTAACAGTAAAATGCGGAGATTTATTTACAGGAAACTATGCTAGGTTATAAACCTTATAATTTAATTAAACACACGATATAAAAACAAGTGCATGGACAAGCGTAAAGTTGCCGTGATTGCCGGAAACTGGGCCGGTACCTCCAGAGTGTATTAATGGATTTCATCCCTTACATAAAACACCCGCCTTATGAATAGGGAATTATAAGTTTGTAATTACCGAAATGAAAGACAGACTAAGCCAGTTGACCCTAAAGTGTGTCACTTCCAAATAGCAATTGCGCAATTGTAAAATGCACCAGATGGCAAGCCTACGGTCTGGCTGATGTCGATTGAAGTTGCAAGGAAGATCCTATCCAGACATGAAAGCAATACAACATGCAAGTAGAGATACCTCACATAGACTTAGCAGGCAGTGTTCAGAGGAAAATTCCATTCAGGACCAAGCCAAACTTCTCAGAATCGGGATGAACCAGTTATGATAGTATTTGCCTATAGGCCTAAAATGACTTACATATTTTGAACGTCCACTTCTGATAACTTTATGAGTCATAGTACATATCTTAAAATGTATTCTAACTTTAATAGGCAGAAAGTGTATTTCAGTCAGTACAGGGGCAATTTTTTCTCGGGGCGGAATACCTCTTATAAATCTTGCTCCTGTTCATTATGTTTTATAACTTCTTAACTTGTGCTTTGGGCAAGTTGTAATAGAGTAATTCAGCGAGCAATTTTATTAATCAAAAATTTCACACAGTAACTTTCTTTCGAATATTTCTTTATAAAAACAAAGTTTTTGAGATGATATCCAGTGATACTACATTATCTATTTGAGTACTGAGAGACAAATTACAGTCTAGTTACACAACTACAGTATATAGGTCACGAACTCAAAAAGATAACAGGGACCAAATTTTTTTTCCACCACCATAACTGTTTTTTTTTTATTTGGTTTCAATTGTCGTAAATAAACGATGAGAACAAAATTAACAATAAATTATTTTAAAAACAGTAACAACATCAAAACAGATATGTCATATATAAACTATAAAAAGACTTATGTCAGCCCGTTCAACTTTAAAACATTTGCTGCAAGTTCGAACTTTTGAAGTTCTACAACCCGACCAGGAAGATCATTCCACAACTTGGTCACAGCTGGAATAAAACTTCTAGAATCCTGTGTAGTATTGAGCCTCATAATGGAGAAGGCCTGACTATTAGAATTAACTGCATGCATGGTATTACGAACAAGATGGAACTGTCTAAGAAGATCTAAATGTAAACTATGGTCAAAATTATGAAAAATCTTATGCAACATGCATAATGAACTAATTGAACGACGGTGCCAAAGATTAATATCTAGATCAGGAATAAGAAATTTAATAGACCAGTAGTTTCTGTCCAACAAATTAAGATGAGAATCAGCAACTGAAGATCAGACAGGAGAACATTACTCATAACAAGGTAGAATTAAAGAATTAAAACACTCCTTCAGAATAGATTGATCACCAAAAATCTTAAAAGACTTTTTCAATATGCCATTTTTTTTGTGCAATTGAAGAAGACACAGACCTAATGTGTTTCTCAAAAGTAAATTTGCTATCAAGAATCACACCTAAAATTTTAAAAGAGTCATACAAAGTTAAAGAAACATTATCAATGCTGAAATCCGGATGTTGAGGAGCCACTGTCCTTGACCTACTTGCAATCATACTTTGAGTTTTGTTAGGATTTAACTTCATACCCCATAATTTGCTGCATGCACTAACTTTAGCTAGCTCTCTATTAAGGGATTCAGCTACCCCAGATCTATATTCAGGAGATGGAATTGATGCAAAGAGAATAGCATCATCTGCATATGCAACAAGCTTGCTTTGTAGGCCAAACCCCATGTCATATGTATATAGTATGAAAAGTAATGGGCCAAGAACACTACCCTGTGGAACACCAGATATCACATTCCTACACTCACTATTGTGCCCATCAACAACAACTCTGAGATCTATTACTTAAAAATTCAATAATAATGCTAAGAAACGACCCACACATTCCCAACTGTTTGAGTTTGAAAACAAGGGCCTCATGATTAACACAGTCACAGGAAGCACCAAAATCAAGGCCAATCATACGAACTTCCTGACCACAATCAAGGGATTTCTGTACAGTATTGAAGATTGTAAGAAGGGTATCACATGCTCCAAGGTCTTTACGAAAACGAAATTGCAAAATAGGAGGTAGATGATTAACTTCAGCAAACCTATTAAGACGTTTTTTCAGAAGACGTTAAAAAACTTTACATAATATGGGAGTTATGGAAATTGGGCGGTAATCAGTTGGACTTGAACTACAACAAACACATTTACATAGTGGAGTCCAACAAGTGCTAAAAGTTCCTCTTCTTGCTAACTTGCGCTAAATAACAGATAACTTTGGAGGTATGAAATTTGCAGTCTTTATAAAAAAACAAAGGAAAAATACCATTTGGGTCTACACCTCCAGAAGCATCAAGATCCATCAACAGAGCTTTAATTTAAAGCTACCGAAAAGCCTAACTAGTTAGTATAGCCTCAGGAAAACAGGAATGAGGAAGTTTGAGCTTCTCATTACTCTATTTACTGTCAAACACATCAGCCAAAAGGGTTGCCTTTACCTTTGGACAGTGAGTGACAGAGCCATCTGGTTTAAGTAAAGGAGGAACTGTTGCATCTACACCAAAGAGTGCAAATTTAAGGGTAGTCCACCACTTAAGGATACAGGGTTATACCACAAAGGGTTTCTTTTATGGTTAAATTGTATTCCTTTTCAGTTGAAGTATAAATTCTCTAAGCAAAGGCTCTAAGCTGAGTATAGTTATTCCAGGTCAAATCTGATTTGTTACCCCTCCAAAGATAATAGGCCTTCTGCCTCTCCAAATAAGCACATCTACAATCATCAATGAACCACGGTTTGTCCTTCACTCAGTACCTTAGCACACGAGAAGGGGTACGCCTATCAATTATGTTGACTAGATTCTCATTCAAAGGGACTATAGGATCAGCACTACTATAAAATTGTGACTAATTCAAGCCCAAAAGATCATACAAAATCCCATTCCAATCTGCTCGAGATTTCATATAAATTTTACATGAGTATGATCCTTCAGGGACAGGCTGTTCAGTCATCACTACTAATGAAATCAAGGCATGATCAGATGTCCCAACTGGAGAACCAACCTTACTTGTTATAATGCCAGGGGAGTCAGTGTATGCAAAGTCCAAGCAGTTACCAGACCTGTGAGTAGCTTCACTTATGATTTGGTCACAGCCTGATTCAGAGGCAAAGTCTAAAGCTCTTAATCCATGCCGATCGGTAGGAGAAACAGAATTTAACCACTCCCTATGGTGAGCATTGAAATCTCCAACAAAGGCAAAAGAGGCCTTCCTATCATCTTGTATCTTAGCCATAATGGTAAAGACAATTAAAGATAGAATCATCCATGTCTGGATTCCGGTAGATCGAACACAAATAGAAGTTGTTATGCCTACCACAAACTTTTATTACCCGAATCTCAGGACATCCACATTCATAGCAGGACTTAAGAGAAGCAGGGTACTCACTCCTAATATACACCACCATCCCCCTTGACCCTATGGATGGCATCACGTTTCAACATTATTGGCTTCTTAAAATCAATTATAAGGAACTCAGATGAGTGCCTCATATTAGAAACCAAAGTTTCTGAGCACAAAAGAATATCATACTGTCTGGACGCAACTCTAAGGTCTTGAATATTTGCATGAAGACCACGAATATTGCAATACAGTAGACGACATTGACGAAATCTAGGACATACTGGTTTCGGATTTCGTTCATTGTCTCCAGACAGCATAAGAGGTGATGGTAATAAAAAAGACCCACCATATTTAAAAACTAGATTAACAAGAATTATAACAAAAACAATATGTACAGAAATATAAATAAAGTGATTGATCAAACCCATAGACTATAGAAAAAAGTCGGAAAAACTGGTCAACATGGAGGAACCGATACACCATGCAAGGCTAAATACCCTCCAGGATAGCCACTTCAACTAAAGGGAGGAGAGTAAGGATGGTTTTGAGAAGAAAAAGAATCAGATAAGGAAAAGACAACCTCTTGATAAACCACCAGGCATCCATGGCCCTTCAGTTCTCAATCTGCTGCTGCTGCTGCTGCTGCTGCTGCTGCTGCTGCCTCGACTGCTGACCCCTGCTGCCTCCCCTGGGATTTTAGCTGCTGCTGACTGCTGCCGTTTGCTGCCTTCTCCACGTAACTGATATTTTCGGCTGAGATTCTCAGCTGAAATTTTCAGCTCCCCTGCAGAGATCGCCGCTGCTGCCAATGATTTCGCCAGGATACCTGCCTGTAGGGGCTGCCTTGTGCTACCCCTACCGTGTAGGCTGCTGTAGGGCGCCTTTCAGCGCCACTGTAAAGGGCCTTGCCCTCAAATCTGGCTGATCTTCAGCCCCCTTTTATAAGAAGATATTGACTTGCTAGGCTTTTTTCTCCAACTATTCTAACCTTTCTCACTTACTAAAAGATCCTCCTGTGGAAAATCCAGTAGCCATTGTGGTCTCAAAACTCTGGTTGAAACAGGACTCGGGGTCAAAAACTTTCCACTCTCGCCGTCTGTGGCAAGTGGCATAGGGCTGCTAGGCTTGGCGCCTATAAGCCAAGGATAGGGATAGGTACTAGGTGATAGGATCTTGCTAACCTGGCGTAGATAAGCTGGGAATTCAAAAGACAACAGTTTCAATAAAGTAATAGGAGTGTACTTTGTTTTATTCTACCCTAAACCTCCCTACCTGCAGGAGTAGACTGCTGGGCTGTCTTAGTGCTTGGAAAGCAGTAAGGACGCTCCCAAGCTGCTATTTGTGCAGGTTAGTATTTAGATAAACAGAGAAAGTTTCTGCACTGCTCTACTAATAGGCTAGATAAGGCCTCCCCCAATTAACCGTTCTGTTTCTAATTCTGTACTTTTCATCTTTCTAATTCCTACTATAACTTTGTCTGGGGCCCTAAGGCTTAAAGGGTTGGACAACCCGACCAGGCACACTGTCTAATTTCGACCTCCTCCCTTACAAGGACTTGTCCTGTATAAGATTGAACTAGAAGCAATGGCAGCTGCGGAAGTTGAAGTGCACCCGGACTTGACCCTCTGTATGACCGAACCCCAGAACCGGAAAAGGACCCAAGAGATAACTGACTCTGACAATCAGGAATGGACTCAGGTCAACTGAAAAAAGAAGCAGCCAAGAAGGAACAATCCCAAGAGTGAAAACAGACCCAAAGCACGTCCAGATGGCGAAGGAAGAAATACTGAAAATCAAGCAATTGCAAAGAATTACTACTTCAGAGTAGTAGCCAGTAACTCTGCAGAAGCCTTCAAGACCATAAGCGTTTGAGAGGAAACACAAAAACCTCAACATTGTTGCTAAACCTAACCGTCAAGGGCAGTGGACAACCTCCACTAAGGATGCACGAGCCCTAATCACACTAAGAAGCACCTCAGACATCAACTTGAGAGAACTCAAGGAAGAGGAAAAAATAAAGAAAGCCGTAGTTGTGGGTTACCCCACAGATATGATGGAGAGCCATCTAACCGATCTGCCAAATATTACTGAGGCAGAGAGGATGACAAATAAGGCTGGCTTCCTTACAAAAGACATCCTTGTAACTTTCAAGGGGCCTCACCCCAAGAGGGTAGACTATGGTATCTTTGGTAGCTTTGGGGTTAAAAAAAATTACCTAGACCCACTGAGATGCTACCACTGTCAAAAGTTTGGCCACCACAAGGACCAGTGCCAGGTTAAATTCCCCACCTGTGCGGTGTGCAGCCAGAGGCACCCTACACAGGAATGCATTGACAGAAAGGCGGCAGGAATCCCAACTACGTCCAAGTGCCCCAACTGTAAAAGGGGCCACACTGCCATGGCTTGGGGATGCCCTGAAAGGATGAGTGATTGCTGCCCTCCCCAAGGAGAAGAGAGTAGAGCCTCGAGGAAGAGCAGCTCCCAAACCTCTGCCAAGAAGGAGGTACTATACTCAAGAGGAGCTCAGAAAAAGCTCAAGAGCCAGATCCTCCTCGAGAGCACCAACCACCACACCTCAGGCCCCAAAACCTCTCCCCAGAACAATTTTCATAAAAACCACTGTTCTGAGGGAAAAGCTCACTAACCTGGTCACACAGGCTGTGACTGGAAGAATAAGCGCTGATACAATAGCAGCCAGCATTGAAAAGGTCCTCATGGGTTTCCTCTCCAAACCTAAGTCCTTCCCCCCACCCCCACCCCCTCTTATGCTATCCAGGAGATCACCTCTCATGCCACATCATTATCACCTCCCACTCCATCTCCAAAATCACCCACACCTTCCACATCCGCCACACCAGACACCATCCCCATCATCCCACTTGCCCCATCCACCATCACCTCATCCACTCCCACCTCATCCACCCCATCCACTGAGGTCAAGACAATTGTCTTCGCCGCCAGGGACCCTAGACAGTTTAGTTCAGCGTACACTCAGGAATAAGAGTCCTAAATTGGAACTCGGCCATAGTGAGGCCAAAAATATCCTCCCTAATTGCAGTATGCAAGACGGAGGAGATAGATGTCATCCTATTACAAGAGACATTCCTAACAACGGGTAAAAAACTCAAAATTGCAGGTTACAACGCCTACACCACACCGCAGATAGGCACAGACAAAGGCTTAGCTACATTAGTTAGAACAACAATACCAACAACAAGTTTACACAATCCAATTCCTTGCGGTACCAATGTAGAAACACTAGCAGTAACAATAACACTGTTGAATCAAAAAATGGACATATATAACATATACAGGAAAATAAACAGGGAAGACACAGGAGAGCTGCAACTGACACAACTATTTGCTCATGCAGAAAGAACACCAACACTTATATGTGGGGATTTTAATGTACATCATCCCATATCATCCCCATCAATGACAAACCCTGCAAGAGAACACATAGCCTTCGCCCTGGAGGAATTTGAAGGAGTTGCCCTACTAAACACAGGACAACCCACATACATAAGAGGAGGCAGACTAGATCTTACTTTTGTCACAACAGCAATAAGACACCTAACCAGATGGCGAGTGCGCTCAAACCTAATTAGTGACCACTTTGCCACAGTAACAGAATTGGAGATACAGCAGCTTCTTCCAATTCCACCACCTCCACCAAGATGGAATCAAGACCTAGCAGACTGGATCTGCTTTAAACAAGCCATAGAGGAATGGGCAGTAAGCTACAATCCTCCAGAAGACATATATCAACTAGAGAAAGACCTAGTTGATGCATTTCACAATGCAGCTGATAAAGCAATGCCACTAAAGGCAGCAAAAGGAAACCACACATACAAGGACTCCTGGTACTACAGCCCAGAAGTCAGGAGACTAAAAACAAGACTAAATAGTGTTACAAAAATCTACAGAAGATCCACAGTAGAAAACATTGAACTACTGCAAATAGTTAATAATGAAACAATAAAGAATCCATGAAATAAGAATAGAAACATGGATGGAGTGGTGTACAAACCTGTCACACTACACAAGACTCGCAGAGCTATGGAAATGGCTAAACAGAGTAGCTGGAAGAAAGAGAACATCAGTTGCAACACACCTACACCTGCAAGAGGAGGCCGAAAGAATAGCAACAGCCTTTGCCAACAGAACATTATCAGCTAATCTCTCCCCTGAAACCAGAATGCTGCAAGAGCAACTGGCACCAGCCAGGTGGGAAGAGATCAACACAGCCTGCCAGCTACAGTCGAGGAACTGAGAGCAGTACACAAAACAGGAAAGGACACTATGCCAGAAGCAGACAGGATCACCTACACAATGATCAAACACATGGGTCCACCAGGAGAAACCACATTCCTGAGGTTGATAAACAGAATACACCTTGAACACACAAGGCCTCAAACCTGGAGGTAGCAAGATACACAACCGATCCCCAAGCCAAAGCATCCAGGAAATCCCGGACCGATAGCCTTAGTATCCTGTATGGAAAAGACAGGAGAAAAAATGGTCCCAAATAGAATGAAATACAGAATTGGCCCCCTACACAAGCAGCTGTATGCATATCAGGAGGGAATTGGCACTTCTAAATACATTACTGATGTTCTAAGCTACGTCAATCAAAAGAAGGCTACAATAGTCTTCATAGACTTTGAAAAGGCTTTTGAGCTTGCAAGCCCAGCAGCAATGCTGCAATCAGTGGCCAAAAAAGGAGTTAAAGGTCACCTACTAGCATGAACTACAAACTACGTGTTAGGAAGGCAAGCCAGAGTCAAATTCCAAGGAGTGATTTCGTCTTTTCATGACTTGGAAAATGGCACACCACAAGGAGGGATTCTCAGCCCCCTCCTTTTCAACATACTCATGGAAAAATAGCCTCACTCCAGCTTCCTGAAGGAATAGAGATATTTATCTATGCTGATAATGTATGTGTAGTTGCCTGAAGACCAGTCAGGATGTGCAAAATGCAAAGAGCAATGAATGCTATCAGTCACAAGTCCAAATAAACATTGGCAAAACCAAGGCTATGGCAATCAAAGCCCCAAACCCCCTGCATCCACTCGCAATAGGAATGGAATCCCTAGAGTGGGTGAACAGTTACACATACCTAGGAGTTATAATAGACAAGCAACTCACCTTCAAGGACTGGCAGCCATGAGATACATGACTAAGCTCAATGACGGAGCGAATGAGCATGTACAAAAGAAGTATTATCTAGCCTGCTCCAGAACGCTAGTGGAATATGCTGCTCCAACCCTCACAAACTTGACAGACACCCAAAAAGACTCAGTAGAGGTTATTCAAAACAAGGCCATGAGGCTCATGCTAGGAGCCCCAATATGGAAAAGACTTTGCAACCTAAGGATGGAGACTGGATTACCATCCCTTGAAGACAGGATTGCACAAAGAAATGCATCCACAATTGCAAAGATGTTCCTCTCAGACAGAGACTCTATAACCAAAAAGAGGGTGAGAGAGGAACTATCAAAGCACCCTGAGGTCCAAACCCCAAGCTCCTATGGCAAAGACTATAGCGACAACATAAAGAACCTGGGCCTAACTGAAGATATCATGTAGCTAAACCAAGACTCAGCACAGGGTGCACTGCACATTTCACCTTGGAAGAAACAAGTAGCAACCTTCAGATATACAAAGCTTCCAAGAGCAAAGGAAAACTGTACAATGGAGGAACTTAGAAATGCAGCCTAGACAGCAATCAGCTCAACAGAAACAGCATGGGCACAGATCTACTATACTGACGGTATAGTAGACCCTGGAACCCAAAAAGCAGGAGCTGCAGTTTTCTCCAGTAACCTCACAACCTGCTGGAGGACATCCAACAATGTCTCCACCATGCAGACAGAGCTTGTTGCAATAAAACAAGCACTACAGTACTCTATTGAAAATGGAGAAGGACCAGTAGTCATACATACTGATTCACAATCCTCAATGCAAGCCTTGCAACGGGAAATGAATAAGGAAAACAAGGCTCTGCTAGCTGATATCAAGGCACTTCTGTATCAGCATAATGAAAGACAGACAAGTAACCCTAAACTGGATCCCCAGTCACATCGGGATACCAGGGAATGAGAAGGCTGATGAACTAGCCAAAAGCACCAGACACATACAAAATGTACAGGTGCACATACAGCCTTCACTACAACAGATAAAAAACAAAATAAAAACACAGCACAAAGACAATTTAATCAAGGAGCTACACAAGGGGATAGGAAATGGCCCTCCCTCCGCTACATGGTACAAATGGGCCACGGGGCTAGAGCTTCCACCCTTAGATAGATACACCCCAAGGGAGCAGGCTGTATGCATACACAGGCTCAGACTGGGATACAAGGCTAACTGGGAAATCGTGGACAACACTCAAAGACCCTGTGAACACTATGATGTCACACCACAACAGGCCCTCCTACACTACCTACTAGAGTGTAGAGAAACAACTTAGCTGAGAGGTGATTTACAAATAGACACCAACTCACCGCAAGCCTGGAAGGCAGCGGCCACACTGGAAAAAGCAATTGTTGACAACATAGAGAGAGACAGACAATTGCTCACAAGACTGCCTCCACCAAGGTAATGACCTAAAAATAACTCATCAAACCATCACATCCCCTCATCGTAAGGTCCTATCCACATCATCTTCTGTATGCTTCTGAACTTGCTCTACTACTAAAAACTTTCCACAGGGACCCTAGGGAGTAAAGGGTTGAACAACCCCACCTGCAACCTTTTCCCTACTATTCAAAGGCCTTACACCCCAATTTTCTAACTACCACTATCCGTGAAATGATGGCCCCCTCTTACTACTACCATCATCCTTACTCTGTCCACAACTATCTCTACTACTGAAAACTTTTCAAATTTCCTCTTACATGATAAACCTACCTTAAAATATATTTTGAGGTAACCTACGGGCCGACCAAGGGAATGGCCCGTGCCAACAAGAACTGTTGGCTTTAATCCAAACAACAACAACATTGCCCTTCTATTAAGCCTGCCTAACACACCTATCAAAAAATCTAAGAGGAAGAAAAAAAAGTAAAAAAAAAAGTAAGATAGAATAGTGTGCCAGAGTGTACCCTCAAGCAAGAGAACTCTAATCTAAGACAGTGGAAGACCACGATACAGAGGCCATGGCACTACCCAAGACTAGAGAACAATGGTTTGATTTTGGAGTGTCCTTCTTCTTGAAGAGCTGCTTACCATAGCTAAAGAGTCTCTTCTACCCTAACCAAGAGGAAAGTAGCCACTGAACAATTACAGTACTGTAATTAGCCCCGTAACCGAAGAAGTGTTTGGTAATCTCAGTGTTGTCAAGTGTATGAGAAAAGACGAGAATCTGTAAAGAATAGGCCAGACTGTTCGATCTATGTGCTGACAAAGAAAAATGGGCCGTAACCAGAGAGAGGGATCCAATGCATTACTATCCTGGCTATCCTGGAGGGTATTTAGCCTTGCATGGTGTATCGGCTCCTCCATGTTGACCAGTTTTTCCGACTTTTTACAATAGTCTATGGGTATCATCAATCACTTTGTTTATAATTCTGTACGTATTGTTTTTGTTATAATTCTTGTTAATCTAGTTTTTAAGTATCATGTCTTTTTTTTATTTCTATTAATTCTTATGCTGTCTGGAGACATTGAGCGAAATCCTGGACCAGTACGTCCTAGATTTCGTCAATGTCGTCTTCTGTATTGCAATATTCGTGGTCTTCATGCAAATATCCGAGACCTTACAGTTGCGTCCAGACAGTATGATATTCTTTTGTGCTCAGAAACTTTGGTTTCTAATATGAGGCACTCATCTGAGCTCCTTATAACTGGTTTCAAGAAGCCAATAATGTTGAAACGTGATGCCATCCCTAGGGCCCGGGGAATGGCGGTGTATATTAGGACCGAGTACCCTGCTTCTCATAAGTCCTGCTATCAATGTGGATGTCATGAGATTCAGGTAATAAAAGTTTGTGGCAGGCATAACAACTTTTATTTATGTTCAATCTACCGGAATCCAGACATGGATGATTCTATCTTCGATTGTCTTCTTACCATTATGGCTAAGATACAAGAAGATGATAGAAAGGCTTCTTTTGTCTTTGTTGGTGATTTTAATGCTCACCATAGGGAGTGGTTAAGTTCTATCTCTCCTACCGATCGCCATGGCTTAAGAGCTTTAGACTTTGCCTCTGAATCAGGCTGTGAGCAAATCATAAATGAAGCTACTCACAGGTCTGGTAATTGCTTGGACCTTGTATACACTGACTCCCCTGGTGTTATAACTGGTAAGGTTGGTTCTCCAGTCGGGACATCTGATCATGCCTTGATTTCATTATTAGTGAAGACTGAGCAGCCTGTCCCTGATATATCATATTCTTGTAAAATTTATATGAAATCCCAAGCAGACTGGAATGGGATTTTACATGATCTTTTGTGCTTGAATTGGTCACAATTATATAATAGTGTAGATCCTGTTGTCCCTTTGAATGAGAATCTAGTCAACATAATTGATAGGCGTATCCCTTCTCGTGTGCTAAGGTACCGAGTGAAGGACAAACCGTGGTTCAATAATGATTGTAGACGTGCTTTTTTGGAGAAGCAGGAGGCCTATCAACTTTGGAAGGGTAACAGATCAGATTTGACCTGGAACAACTATACTCAGCTTCGAGCTTTTGCTCAGAGAGTGTATGCCTCAACTGAAAAGGAGTACAATTTAACCATAAAAGAAACACTTTCTGGTACAACTCAGGAACATAAATGGTGGTCTACCCTTAAATCTGCACTCTTTGGTGTAGATGCAACAGTTCCTCCTTTACTTAAACCAGATGGCTCAGTCACTCACTGTCCAAAGGAAAAGGCAACCCTTTTGGCTGATGTTTTTGACAGTAAACAGAGTAATGAAAAACTTGAACTTCCTCATTCCTGTTTTCCTGAGGCTAAACTAACTAGTTTAGCTTTTCGATCTCGTGAGATTAAAGCTCTGTTGATGGACCTTGATGCTTATGGAGGTGTAGACCCAAATGGTATTTTTCCTTTGTTTTTTATAAAGACAGCAGATTTCTTGGCTCCAAAGTTATCTGTTATTTTGCGCAAGTTAGCAAGAAGAGGAGCTTTTAGCACTAGTTGGAGAATTGGTAATGTTACTCCTCTATGTAAATGTGTTTGTGGTAGCTCAAGTCCCACTGATTACCGCCCAATTTCAATAACTCCCATATTATCTAAAGTTTTTGAACGTCTTCTGGCAAAACGTCTTAATAGGTTTGCTGAAGGTAATCATCTACTCCCTAGTTTGCAATTTGGTTTTCGTAAAGGCCTTGGAGCATGTGATGCCCTTCTTACAATCTCCAATGCTGTACAGAAATCCCTTGATTTTGGTCGGGAAGTTCGTATGATTGGCCTTGATTTTAGTGCTGCCTTTGACCGAGTTAATCATGAGGCCCTTGTTTTCAAACTGAAACAGTTGGGAGTGGGTGGGTCGTTTCTTAGCATTATTATTGATTTTTTAAGTAATAGATCTCAAAGAGTTGTTGTTGATGGGCACCATAGTGATTATAGGAATGTGATATCTGGTGTTCCACAGGGTAGTGTTCTTGGCCCATTACTTTTCATACTATATACACATGACATGTGGTTTGGCCTAGAAAACAAGCTTGTTGCATATGCAGATGATGCTACTCTCTTTGCGTCAATTCCATCCCCTGAATGTAGATCTAGGGTTGGTGAATCCCTTAATAGAGATTTAGCTAGAATTAGTGCATGGTGCAAATTATGGGGTATGAAGTTGAATCCTAACAAAACTCAAAGTATGATTGTAAGTAGGTCAAGGACGGTGGTTCCTCAACATCCGGATCTCAGTATTGATAATGTTTCTTTAAATATGTATGACTCTTTCAAAATTTTAGGTGTGATTCTCGACAGTAAATTTACTTTTGAGAAACATATAAGGTCTGTGTCTTCTTCAATTTCACAAAAAATAGGCTTATTGAGAAAGTCTTTCAAGATTTTTGGTGATCAATCTATTCTGAAGAAGTGTTTTAATTCTTTCATTCTACCTTGTTTTGAGTATTGTTCTCCTGTCTGGTCTTCAGCTGCTGATTCTCATCTTAATTTGTTGGACAGAAACTTACGGTCTATTAAATTTCTTATTCCTGATCTAGATATTAATCTCTGGCACCGTCGTTCAATTAGTTCATTATGTATGTTGCATAAGATTTTTCACAACTCTGACCATCCTTTACATTCAGATCTCCCTGGACAATTCTATCCTGTTCGTAATACTAGGCAGGCAGTTAATTCTAATAGCCAGGCCTTCTCCATCACGAGGCTCAATACTACGCAGTACTCTAGAAGTTTTATTCCAGCTGTGACCAAGTTGTGGAATGATCTTCCTAATCGGGTGGTTGAATCAGTACTACTTCAAAAGTTCAAAGTTGGAGCAAATGCTTTTTTGTTGACCAGGCGGACATGAGTCTTTTTATAGTTTATTTATGACATATTTGTTTTTTATGTTGTTGATAGTTTATTATATGACATGTCTGTTTTGACGTTGTTTCTTATTTTAGAATGATTTATTGTTAATATGTTCTCTTCATTTATTTATTTCCTTATTTCCTTTCCTCACTGAGCTATTTTTCCCTGTTGGAGCCCCTGGGCTTATAGCATCTTGCTTTTCCAACTAGGGTTGTAGCTTGGATAGTAATAATAATAATAATAATAATCTGGCCAGTCAAAGGATCCAATAACTCTCTAGCGGTAGTATCTCAACGGGCGACTGGTGAAATTAAGAATGAGGTTCAAATTCACAGCTGTATAATCATTTAGGAAGTAAAATAGCTTAAAATTTACTCCTATTACTAAAGACATTGGCATCCAATCAATCGCGCAACTGGTTTACTTTGTTCTTTTAATAATCCTGATAACATCATCATTTGTTACATTGTTGAATCTGGTTGATGTTATTTTGGAATAGCCACGAAAGATATTGGTTACGATAACCATCTGAGAGCCTTTTTTTTCCATTCACATTTCCCATTGGATCATTTAGAAAATTACAGAAGTCAATGATGTCTGATGCTATTTCTCGTATTTTTGCTGATAATATACAGATTTTTTCCCTCCATAATAAATTATTACATAGGCATTTTACGATTTTTTCCCTCCATTCGCTTAATTTTATTATGAACTCCATTTTCTTTCTTTAAGTTTTTTTCACTCCTTTTCTCTAAAATATCTTCCTCGAACCAAGATCTGTCCTTAGTAGCAAAACTCTTTTCCATCAATGGCACATACTATCATATTCCTTTTTATTTACCCCATTGTATGTAGTTATAAGGCAACCAATACGTATAGCCTATTAATCCTAAGTTACTACAAACACAAGGAATATTTTCAACAATATTCATTTTCATAACTTCATCAGTAAACACACACGAAGAGAAATCATTTATTTCAAAAACTTGTTTCTTAGTAATCTGCTTCCGAAAAAAGACTCCTCCACACTAACATCCGATTTAGTCAAAACTAAATCTAACGTATGCCAGTCAACACTTTTAACCATTTGATATGAATCCAGGAGTTCACTAGAAGCGACTATTCCTTTTCAAGATGGTTATACCTTTTGCAGTGGAAGCAGGTGATCGTGTGATACCTATCACGTATGCTGTACGCACCCCATAGAAACATAACCTTTCCTGTTTTCATGGATAGCCTTTCGAATTTCAGGCTCACATTTTAGCACCCACCAGACGCAATTTTTTTTTAATACCAGACTTATCCTCTCCTTTATCTTTTAAATATATAAAACTATAGATATATGTCAACTAAAACACCTGCTAAATCTTTTTCTTCACCGTATAAATTTCATATAATTATTTTTGCTTTTATTTTTCCAGTATTTTTGTTTCAGTAACCATGTTCCGCATCCCACTAACTCCCTCGTCTCTAATTTTGTCGTCAGTGAAATTTCCATTTAACGTAGATCTTGTATCAATAACAAATATTTTTTCTTTTATTTCTTTTCGATCTAATTTTTTTTCTCAGTGATTTTGGCTGAAGCATGTGTGGATTTTATTACCAAAATATTCTTTTTCTTAATTTTGTCAGCATATTTCATACATTTTTCTGAGCTGTCAAATTTCTTTTAGTTATTTCATAATTGATTCAAAACTCTTCGTGTTCCGTCTCATGCTGAAGTTCAACTCCAACTTCTGCCATTTGCATCTCCAAATTTTCCTGTTTTATCTTTGCTAGTTGCATCTAGTTTATGCGATCAGGACAAAGCTATGGCGTTTTCTCTATATATTCATTACTGATGCTAAAATCATTACATACATTTTTTGTGAGGATAAACCTCGCAAAAATCGTATTCAATCCAATATTTGTCTTTTCATTTACCACGTTTGCACTTGAGGCAAATAATTGTTCCCGCCATTTAATTTAAATTATTTTTCTTTTTCAAATCTGAGCACTAATAATTTCGCTACGAATATTACCGTAATTATTGAGAGAGAGAGAGAGAGAGAGAGAGAGAGAGAGAGAGAGAGAGAGAGAGAGAGAGAGAGAGAGAGAGATCCTTTGGGGATTAGGAACAAAAATTGAAGCGTAAATCATCCGTTTGATTTTTAACGCACATCAATCTCCTTCACTAAAACCAGAACGCCACAGTTCAGACGAATAGTTCGTTTTATACAACTTCCGTTTCTCATAGAATTGTTCAACTTTAATAAATCTCCCACTGTCTTATTAATTCCTATATTAGTTCCTTGGATAATTCTCCTGTATCCTATTAATTCCTCTATCAGCTCCTAGAATAAATTTCCTCTTGTCGTCTCGACACGAGAATAGTTACAAATGGTTTCAAATTATTGGAACCTAGATATATGTCTACTGTAGGCTCCAGGGCCTTTAAATATGCGGCCCCGAAACTATATAATCTCCCACGAAACATTCGAATGATTGAAGACATTAAGGCTTTCAAGAGGAAACTGAAGAATTTCTTATTTCATGAGTCTTTAGACAGTGACGATTTAACAGTATGTGAACAATACGCGAGCTGAAACGTTAAATTCTCTGAACAAACATGGTAAAACGACAGTGGAGGTCCTGTAGAAAGTGGGGTTCCCCTGCTGTATGGGACCGGAAAAGCAGCCATCAAAGTAGTGTCTGATTAATTCTTATATCAGCTCCTCGGATAAATCTCCTCCTATGTCTTATTAACTCCTATATCAGCTCCTTGGATAAATCTCCTCCTGGGTCTTATTAATTCCTATATCAGCTCCTTGGATAAATCTCCTCCTGTGTCTTATTAATTCCTATATCAGCTCCTCAGATAAATCTCCTCCTGTGTCTTATTAATTCTTATATCAGCTCCTTGGATGAATCTCCTCTTGTGTCTTATTAATTCCTATATCAGCTCCTTGGATAAATAATCTTCTGTGTCTTATTAATAACTATATCAGCTCCTCGGATAAATCTCCTCCTGTGTCTTATTAATTCCTATATCAGCTCCTTAGATGAATCTCCTCCTGTGTCTTATTGATTCTTATATCAGTTCCTTGGATAAATCTCCTCCTGTGTCTTATTAATTCCTATATCAGCTCCTTGGATAAATAATCTTCTGTGTCTTATTAATAACTATATCAGCTCCTCGGATAAATCTCCTCCTGTGTCTTATTAATTCCTATATCAGCTCCTTAGATGAATCTCCTCCTGTGTCTTATTAATTCCTATATCAGCTCCTTGGATAAATAATCTCCTGTGTCTTATTAATTCTTATATCAGCTCCTTGGATAAATCTCCTCCTGTGTCTTATTGATTCTTATATCAGTTCCTTGGATAAATCTCCTCCTGTGTCTTATTAATACCTATATCAGCTCCTCGGATAAATCTCCTCCTGTGTCTTATTAATTCCTATATCAGCTCATTGGATAAATCTCCTCCTGTGTCTTATTAATTCCTATATCAGCTCCTTGGATAAATCTCCACCTGTGTCTTATTAATTCCTATATCAGCTCCTTGGATAAATAATCTCCTGTGTCTTATTAATACCTATATCAGCTCCTCGGATAAATCTCCTCATGTGTCTTATTAATTCCTATATCAGCTCCTTGGATAAATCTCCTCCTGTGTCTTATTAATTCCTATATCAGCTCCTTGGATAAATCTCCACCTGTGTGTTATTAATTCTTATATCAGCTCCTTGGATAAATCTCCACCTGTGTCTTATTAATTCCTATATAAGCTCCTTGGATAAATCTCCTCCTGCGTCTTATTAATTCCTATGTCAGCTCCTTGGATAAATCTCCTTCTGTCTTATTAAATCCTATATCAGCTCCTTAGATATATCTCCTCCTGTGTCTTATGAATTCCTATAACAGCTCCTCGGATAAATCTCCTCCTGTGTCTTATTAATTCCTATATCAGCTCCTTAGATAAATAATCTCCTGTGTCTTATTAATTCCCATATCAGCTCCTCGGATAAATCTCCTCCTGTGTCTTATTAATTCCTATATCAGCTCCTTGGATAAATAATATCCCGTGTCTTATCAATACCTATATCAGCTCCTCGGATAAATCTCCTCCTGTCTGATTAAATCCTATATCAGCTCCTTGGATAAATCTCCTCCTGTGTCTTATTAATTCCTATATCAGCTCCTTGGATAAATAATCTCCTGTGTCTTATTAATACCTATATCAGCTCCTCGGATAAATCTCTTCCTGTTTCTTATTAATTCCTATATCAGCTCCTTGGATAAATCTCCTCCCGTGTCTTATTAATTCCTAT
The DNA here is from genome assembly GCF_036898095.1 of Palaemon carinicauda. NCBI lineage: Eukaryota > Metazoa > Arthropoda > Malacostraca > Decapoda > Palaemonidae > Palaemon > Palaemon carinicauda. The sequence continues at coordinate 58,606,432 of NC_090751.1, forward strand.
ATCAGGTCCTTGGATAAATAATCTCCTGTGTCTTATTAATTCTTATATCAGCTCCTTGGATAAATCTCCTCCTGTGTCTTATTAATTCCTATATCAGCTCCTTGGATAAATAATCTCCTGTGTCTTATTAATACCTATATCAGCTCCTCGGATAAATCTCTTCCTGTTTCTTATTAATTCCTATATCAGCTCCTTGGATAAATCTCCTCCCGTGTCTTATTAATTCCTATATCAGCTCCTTGGATAAATAATATCCTGTGTCTTATTAATTCCTATATCAGCTCCTTGGATAAATCTCCTCCTGTGTCTTATTAATTCCTATATCAGATCCTTGGATAAATTTCCTCCTGTGTCATATTAATTCCTATATCAGCTCCTTGGATAAATCTCCACCTGTGTCTTATTAATTCCTATGTCAGCTCCTTGGATAAATCTCCTTCTGTCTTATTAAATCCTATATCAGCTCCTTGGATAAATAATCTCCTGTGTCTTATTAATTCCTATATCAGCTCCTTGGATATATCTCCTCCTGTGTCTTATGAATTCCTTTATCAGCTCCTCGGATAAATCTCCTCCTGTGTATTATGAATTCCTATATCAGCTCCTTAGATAAATAATCTCCTGTGTCTTATTAATTCCCATATCAGCTCCTTGGCTAAATCTCCTCCTGTGTCTTATTAATTCTTATGTCAGCTCCTTGGATAAATCTCCTTCTGTCTTATTAAATCCTATATCAGCTCCTTGGATAAATAATCTCCTGTGTCTTACTAATTCCTATATCAGCTACTTGGATATATATCCTCCTTTGTCTTATGAATTCCTGTATCAGCTCCTTGGATAAATATCATCCTGTGTCTTATGAATTCCTATATCAGCTCCTTAGATAAATAATCTCCTGTGTCTTATCAATACCTATATCAGCTCCTCGGATAAATCTCCTCCTGTGTCTTATTAATTCCTATATCAGCTCCTTGGATAAATCTCCTCCTGTGTCTTATTAATTACTATATCAGCTCCTTGGATAAATCTCCTCCAGTTTCTTATTAATTCCTATATCAGCTCCTTGGATAAATAATCTCCTGTGTCTTATTAATTTGTATATCAGCTCCTTAGATAAATAATCTCCTGTGTCTTATTAATACCTATATCAGCTCCTCGGATAAATTTCCTCCTGTGTCTTATTAAATCCTATATCAGCTCCTTGGATAAATCTCCTCTTGTGTATTATTAATTCCTATATCAGCTCCTTGGATAAATCTCCTCTTGTGTATTATTAATTCCTATATCAGCTCCTTGGATAAATCTCCTCCTGTGTCTTCATTAATTCCTATATCATCTCCTCGGATAAATCTCCTCCTGTATCTTATTAATTCTTGTATCAGCTCCTTGGATAAATCTCCTCCTGTGTCTTATTGATACCTTTATCAGGTCCTTGGATAAATAATCTCCTGTGTGTTATTAATACCTATATCAGCTCCTCGGATAAATCTCCTCCTGTGTCTTATTAATTCCTATATCAGCTCCTTGGATAAATCTCCACCTGTGTCTTATTAATTCCTATATCAGCTCCTTGGATAAATCTCCTCCTGTGTCTTAATAATTCCTGTATTAGCTCCTTGGATAAATCTCCTCCTGTGTCTTATTAATTCCTATATCAGCTCCTTGGATAAATCTCCACCTGTGTCGTATTAATTCTTATATCAGCTCCATGGATAAATCTCCTCCTGTGTCTTATTAATTCCTATATCAACTCCTTGGATAAATCTCCTGTGTCTTATCAATTCTTATATCAGTACCACCTCCTTATCTATTTCTAAAGGTAATGCCCAAAAAGAAGGAAATCTCGTTCCCACTCAAGTGTGTTTCTTGTCGACATATACAGTAGATAATAAAGGTCATAGTCCAAGATTCAACCTTCTTTGGCGTTGCACCAATTCATCTCTCAACACTTAACGCAAAATCCTATATTTTCTTGGCTCGAAAGTCACACGTGAATTAAAAGGAAATATTAAATTCTACAGGACTCGTCCAATCATTATCCATTTAACAAAATAATGCACTAGTACGAAAAAATATGAAAATATGGATATTTTAAGATACATTATCTGGTAATACCTCGCCATATTCTCAAAAGGCATCGTCTTTAAAAAGCTACATCTTAAGTACAAAATCGTAGGTTTAAACCAGCAGATAAGTGTACCCAAGGCAACTGTGGTTAGATTGGTATCTAATGTATATTACTGGGTACCACTCATCCTCAACTTAAAACCGATAAGGCATTAGGTTTTTAATGATGATAAGTCACGGCGAGGGATTTATATTAAATATCAGTCACCCAAAATCATCATCATATACACATCATATGAGAGAGTCAAACCTATATTAATTAAAATGTTATTCATTATTTAGGATACATGATTTGATAAGGATTTTCTAATATCAACGGTCGAGTTGCCTACTTATGATTTTGCTGCCCCACTCTCATATCATACTGAAGTAGAGCATTAAGCACTTCAGTTATTATCTAAAGATAAAAACGTAATTATTTATATACTCGTTACTGCTCTCAAGATCTTTGACTTGATTGCTCTTAGCCTCTGTCATACGGCGAGCCTTCACCTTATGATAAAAAACCACCTCTAATGATGGCAATTAGTTTGCAAAATTATAAAAGTTTAATTACCAATATGATCAAGACATTCATTCCACCTCGGATAATTCTGGCTGTTTGTAAGCATTGAGTAATGTTAATTGAAGACTGTAATGATCTACGTTTTCAGTCCTTGTCATCTGATGTAATATTCATCACTAGAAACGTCTAGAGGCTTTCTAGGCTAAGGGCTTTTCGTCACAATAGGTCCCTAAGTTATTCGCTTTCTATAGTGATTAGTGGTGTTCGAGTCATAAAATTAATTCGTCAGGTGTCATGAAACTGAAAATTCAATGTGAATCGAGAATATAAATGAAATTCGGGCTAAGGAGTAAAGGCCTTGACACGTGGTGGTAAAATAGATTTTCCTATTAGTATATTCTGGACGTCCACTATTTTTTTTTTCTTTTTTTTTTTTTTGCATGATCGGCAATAAGAGACTCAAAACGAAATATTTTCTTTATATTTTTACTTATTTCAATTGTACTATAATTTATGATTTTTCCAACCATTCGGGGTGTTCTTGGTCAGATATTTAACAAAATTCTTAGCTAGATCGTGTGGCACATTTTTTTTTTTTTTTTTTTTTTGACATTTTCTTCTATGTGTGAAAACAATTAGCACGATAGCCGTTATCGTACGTCTGGTAACTGGTAAAATTTCCACCTACTCTACTTTCTTATGAAGGTTTTCTCAGCTCTACACAACGTCTTTTTGGAGGCTGGCCATCTCAATATTTCCTACAAGTGGTACCACGTAATTGAATAAATCTAGTCACACATGACAAGACCGAACTCTGATTCTGGAGCTCTGAATTATGTTTCTGTCTGATTTCTTTGCTAATGAAAGTCTGCACAGAGTTTATATTTAAATAAATAAGGCTGTCACTTGTTTCAGCTCATATTGTTTGATAGTACTTTATCGCAAGTAATCATGGCCAATGAAACTAGTGTGGGCATTGATAACAGTGTCCTGATTAAATTCTAGCTCGATTCTAGTGTACATCAGTACTTTCTATTTTGTGCCGAATCCTTTGTTGTATCATTATAAGTCCCCTGATACTATTTCCATATCGAATCTTCAAACTTGAGAATATCATGTATAGAGACAAGTAATGCTAAAGCTGCTGGCATAGAGGATGAGGAAATTGTGGAAGATAATTAGCAGTAGTAGTAGGAGGAATAAGAGGAAGATTGAAGAAAATTTATTGGTGAAGACAAGCTTTCTTAAGGCTAAAAATAACCCGAGTTCAACGTTTCTTTTGTAACCTTGAACAAGATATATTCAGCCAGGAGGGCATGGGCCTCATGAGTCATGAGGCCTCCTGTTAGGGGGCCATCAACACAACATATGATTTATTCGATTGTGATTCTTCTATGACATAAATAATTAAAGTACCATGCTAATAAGGACGTTATCTCTCATGTAAGATAAAGTATATTTGAAGATATTTTCAGATAAACAAGGCCCCCCCCCCAAAAAAAAAACTTGACTTTCTTTGCTAAAGATAAGCTAATTATTATCAATGTCATTAATTACATAAATAATGATAAGATGTCGACCCACTACTCTGCGTGGCTACAAGATTACCAATACGGTCTCCATCAGGAAATACCGACAGCGAAATTACATGAATTATCAGTTGATTGTTATCAATGCTTTGAGTTAAATGATTTCATTGACATGCAGTCATACGCTATAATAAAAAAAATCTTTTGTCGAAACATGCTATCAGAAGAAAAACCCCCAAAATGGGAGAAAGGTTGTCGTTGAATTAGTTCCAAGCAACTTCATATGTTTCTTTTTGTAGAATTTTGCTCAGAGCAAATAAAAAAAAAATGGGGGTTGGGGGTAGAGAAAAGTTGTCGTTGAATTAGTTCCAAGCAACCTCAAGGTTACCGCGTATAATAATGTTTTCCTAAATATATTGAAACTTGCGTGGCAAGTGGAAAGTGACGTAAACTTTATTTGTGTTTGGATGGCACATGTTCGGGTCACAAGCGTTACAGGTGTCCTCGTAACTTCCATGATTAATACGTCTGTTGTGAGCAAGTGTTTCTTTCTAGAGTTCACACGACACCACAGATATAACAAAAAAGATATAAAAATGTTGAAATTGGGTCCTAGCCATACTGGTTGTCATAGGTCTTATTTTGCTCTTCAGCAACAATATTAATTAATAAGATATATTACTGCATTACCATCGAAAGCTTCTTAAGACTTTCCTCTTCTGTACGGTTAACTGTCCCATTCCTCCAACTTGATATTAACATAAGAAAGTACTGTTCTTCAAATGCCATTACCATCACGATCACGTGATGATTTGTTTGCCTTTCCCAGTGACTCAACATGCCAGGATCTGGTCTCGGGGATATTCAGATCCGCGTCACATGAAACACTCCCTGAACGAAAGCTTGAGAGATCGTGGTCGAGTTAATTCATTCTATTGCATAAAGTTTCATCTAATCACGTGATCTTACGACGAATGTTAATAAAGAAAGTATGGCGAGTATTTTCCTCTACAATTAACTTGTAAAACAAACTGAAGTATTAGTACCTATCTATAAATCTCTCATTGTGTCTGAATCTTTCGTTCGCTTCCCACATGAAAGTTCTCACCTGTGCTGCCAGACACATCGTGGTACGGGGAAAATATCGTACTTCCGAATTACTTTTGCAATATAGCGCTAAGTTTTCATGAAAATTGATGTGTCAGCAATGCAAAAGATGATGATTGTTGCCAAAATGACTACGCCAATACGCGAATTAATACGAATTTTCAGAAAAACAGTCATAATAAATGGGAAGCTGTGTTTGCCATATCAGAGTAACTTTGAGGTCGCAGTAAGAGCGACTCCTACTCATCACAGACACAGCAGTCGCAGTTAAGAAAAGTGTGTGGTTCAGACTAGTGTTAAACAAGTGTCTGCTCGTAAAGACTGAACGTGTTTTTACATATAAAATACAATCGATATATATCAATCAGGTATGATGTGCTCTTAGAGATTAAATGTTTAAAACGGTCATAAAAAAGTGAGTGTTCAGCGTTAGGTTGTGATTTCATTCATGTGACAGACAATTCATTGAAGAGTTGATTCAAATACCAGTAGTAATATTAAGTGCAGCGTGGATGATTAGATTGCGAAGTTAGCCTGAAGCCTCTCAAAATATTGACAAACTTCTGAGGTTGAAACTTTAGGAAAGTTTTTACTCGAAACTCTACGTTTTAGTTTGTAAGTCTTTTCAAGAAGTGGAAAGAATTATAAGTTTGAAACATAATTTTCCGAGTACAGAAGTCAATTGCATTTTGTTAAAGCAGGTGTCACAAAGGTAACAAAAGAGTTTAAGTCAATGTTTATTTAATGAGTTTTCATAAAGCTAAGAAACAATATAAAAGTTAAAATTGTTGATTTTTAATGATTCAGGGGAAAGTTGTGACTCTCGGGGGCCTTCAATAACCATAGAAATATAATTAAGAGAAATGAAGCAACTGGCGCTGTTTGCCCCGGGTCGAAGATGGGTCACGGCTCACCTGCTTGCTCTTCGTTCCAGTGAAATGGATCCCATTTCACATTACCTACTCCTATAAACACTTACTTCCCTCAGCTGTTCTTAGTTCAAAAATGAGTTTCAAAGACGATGTGGTACGATATATTCTGCCTGTCTGTATTACAAAGCTTGAAACAGAAACGCTCTTAACGCCATTACCGATAACACTATTAATTCACAAGATGCATTTCTGCACGGGTTTACTTCAAACTGTAATTCGTCTTTTATTTCGGATTCTAAAGTCTGCCAAGATTTCTTTATTTCAGACCGTTTTACTCGGT
>NC_090751.1:58617911-58625411 GCF_036898095.1 Palaemon carinicauda
CACATACATATATATAAACATATACATATATATATACATATACATATATATATATACATATACATATATATATATACATATACATATATATATATATATATATATATATATATATATATATATATATATATATATATATATACACATACATATATACATACACATACATATATACATACACATATACATACATTATATATATATATATATATATATATATATATATATATATATATATATATATACACATACATATATACATATATACATACACATATACATACATTATATATATATATATATATATATATATATATATATATATACATATATATATATATATATATATATATATATATATGTATATATATATATATATATATATATATATATATATATATATATATATATATGTATATATATATATATATATATATATATATATATATATATATATATATATAAAACATTTGAAAAAAGTACAATATATGCATTCTTATTTTTTTTCAAATGCTTAGGGGTATGTGTGTTTACTTCAGCTTTGGTTATAAATCCTTAATTATTACCTTTCCCAGTAAACTTTGTCATCCGACATCTTAATATTCTTGAAGGCTAACAAAATCGAAATATCTCTCCTCAATGACTGGTATATTTGCAACATTGTCATAAAGTACATTTTTCATAACAAACAGCAACCAAGAGCACAACCTGATAGCTTACACATCTAACACCCCTAATATTTTCATAATTACGATTAATTGCAATGTTTACAGTAAAAATTCACTTGCCCAATATATATCTTCCATAACAACTCAAGAGGGTTATAGAAGTCCTCTTCATATAACCAACATAATATTTCTGTCATAATAAATACTCATGCTGGTGTTTGCTTAAATTACAACGAATAAAAAATCTAAAATTACGAGTAGAATGAGACTTGAGTTCAAATTTAATATGAAATTATGAAATTTAATTAATTTCTTATATTTTCTAGAGTTATTAGTGCCCAGGGGAACAAATAGTAAAAAAATTAAAGAATATACAAGTACTCCAAATTTCTGCATTTGAACTTAACTACAAGTATGAGTAGCCTATACCACAAGCTCTCACACTCGAGACCCTTCCTTACAATGGAAAAACGAGTTTTTCGAAGGTGTAGAATAACAATGCTCCAGCGGAAATTCCTTACCCACAAGACCTCAAGCAGGCAGGAAGCGTGATGCCCGTTTATACAACTTTTTTATCAACGTCTGGTGATGTTATTGCTAGTTTTTTTTACTTCCAAGGTAAAACTTTTGCCAGGAATGTTGGTATTCCAAAATTTCAACAAATTACGAACATAATTGCAAAAATATAACAAGACAAAAAAGTCTACAAAGTTAAAAGAGAGCAATCAGAATCCAATTTAAGATAATTTACGGACTTAAGACTTCGTACTCTATGTACACCATGAAATCACACGTTGCTTGACGACGAAAAACTTTAAAATCTGTTCAAAATGGGGACCTTGGTTGCCGATAACTTCGCAATTATTGCAAGAAGAAAAACGATAATGTGAATATACAACAGGCGAGTAAGGAAGTTGAGAGGAGGATACAGGAATGAAAATGAATAACACCTGAATATATTAGCAATAGTCATTGGTATAGCAATGTGTGTTAGGTAAACCAGTCAGTATGGCAAAAGGTGTACAACGAATACAAAGCACCGGGGTTTTGTCCTGTGGGTGAGGGGGCTTTCGACGAATGTTATACTCACAAAGGCATATTGCGTATTTTCTTTGCAACGATTCATTAATGTAATGATGCTTCGTACAAAGGAGTTGTTAATATCATGATATATTGTTCTGGGGTGTGGTAAAGTCTAGAACTAATGGTTATCATTATTATTTTTTCCTTTTATCATTTTAACGTGGAACCTTTCGCTTTTGGCAATGTTGGACGTGCAAAGTTTGGGATCTCCCACTATCTTATTACTTGGTAGCCAATATATCCATATCTCGTATTGTTGATAAAATTACAGTCACGTGTACTCGTGTTTTGGTAAAAACGTTGAATTGATTTTAATTTAACACCAACTTACAAACACATACGGGTTTCTTATTAAAAACAAAATTGGAGGCAAATTAATAACTTAACAAACCCATTGATGATTGATTAAAGTTTTGGGTCAATTATTGGGATTGGACACTTTCATGTAGTTAAAGTTTGCAAATGATGACTAAAATCCAGAAACCATAGAGGCCATAGAACGCTGAAATTCACTTATCAATTTCACTTACTGCAGGTAGTGCCAAGAGTTCACACCCTGACATTAACCTTACCGCGAAGAGTCGTTTTCAAGGTTCCTGGCCAAAAGGTTAGCCCTCTATACCCTTCCTAACGACATACGCGCACACACGTATGCAAGCACACACTTATATGAACTTCCAGAGAATAAAGTTCAAGGTAGTGAAAATCAGAGCTTATTGAGGCTTCCTCTTCCAAGACATATAAGCAACTGGATATCTTTTGGGAAGACTATGGATTATAGAAAAACTTATAATATTGAAATCTCTCAGTATTGCAACAGAACAGTGGAAAAAGAAGCAGGTATTCGAATCAAATTGAGAAAATAGCAGTTATGGATTTAGGAATCTAGGCGGTATAGGCCTGTGGGGCTATTCAGAAGCGGGAGTAACCCATGGCTACACTGCGAACTACAAGTTAAAATCGGTTGAAATACTAAATGGAAGAAAGAAAAGCACAGTAGAAGGCTAAAAATGATAATGCTGGTCGGGGTCAAGGGGACCTAAATACCCTAGAGTAACAATTATAAATCTTTGTTTTTTAATTCCGTGTAAACGCAGAACTAATATCAAACGTTAGCATGAGCATTCTGATTAGATGAATGCCAAGCATGAACAATCCTACGAGCGTTGATAATTATGAAATAATAAAGTACTCTGAAAATTTTACCTGTTATTTAAGAGGTTTGTTATAGCCATAAGTAAAACAAAAACGTCGGGAGTAGGAGGGTCTTTTCTTAGCAGAATTATTGAATATATATAATATATTGCAAAGAGTTGTTGTTGATTAGCACCATAGGGATTATAAGATTGTAATATCGTGTTACTCAGGGTAGTGTTCTTGGCTTATTACTTTTCAAAGCATATACACAAGATATGTGGTTTACTCCAGAAAACATGCTCGTTGCATTTGTTACTCTCTCCACATCAATTACATCCCCTGAATGTAGATCTGGGTTGCTGAGTCTCTCGATAGAGATCTTGCTAAAATCAGAGCATTGTTCAAATTATGGGGCATGAAACTGAATCCTAACAAAACTCAAGGTATGATTGTAAGTAGGTCAAGAACTTTTGCTCCTCAACATCCGGATCTCAGCATCGATATTTACTTTTGAGAAACATATCCTGTCTTTTTCCTCAAACGCAAAAAAAAAAAAAAAAAAAAAAAAAAAAAAAAAAAAAAAAAAAACAATGGTTTATTGAGAAAGTCTCAAGATTTCCGGTGATCAATCTCTTCAGCTGCTGAATCTCATCTTAATTTGCTGGACAAGGACTTGTCTGTTTAAATTTCTTACTCCCGATCTATATTAATCTGTCACCGTGGTTCTGTTAATTCTTTATGGACGTTGCATAAGATTTTTCATAATTTTGACCATCCTTTGCATTCAGGTCTTCTCAAACAGTACCATCATGTACGTAATACTAGGCATGCAGCTAATTCTAACAATCATGCCTTCTCCATACTACACAGTATTCTAGAAGTTTTATTACAGCTATTACCAGATTGTGGAATGATCTTCCTAATCAGACAGTTGAATTTTTGGAACTTCAGTAGTTCAAGCTTGATCGATTGTTTTTAAGTAGACCAGGCTTGCATAACCCCCTCTCCATTGATTACCTATTTCAACGTTGTTATTAACTTTAAATATTTATATTATTCATTACTTCTCACGTAGTTCATGTATTTCCTTATTGCATTTCTTTATGGGGCTATTTTTACCTGTTGAACCCCTTGGGTTTATAACGTCCTGCTTTTTCAACTATGATTGTAGCTTGGGTAATAATAATAATAATAATAATAATAATAATAATAATAATAATAATAATTATAATAATAAATAATGATAATAATAATAAGGCAATTGAATCGGTGGAACTTTATTAGTTCAAACTTGCAACGAATGATTTGATATTAAACAGGTTGACACAAGTGTCTTTTTAGTTTATATATGATTTATCTATTTTAACGTTTTCATAAGTCTTAGGATCTTTTACATTCTTTATTCATTACTTCTCTTACATAGTTTACTTATTTCCTTATTTCTTTCCTCACTGGGCTATTTTCCTTGTAGGAGCCCTTGGGTTAAACATCCTGCTTTTACAAATTGGGTAGTAGCTTAGCTAGTAGTTGGAAAAATAATAATAATAATAATAATAATAATAATAATAATAATATAATAATAATACTAATAATAACAATAATAATAATGATAATATGCTTGTGGGTTTAAAGCCTGTAACTAATTTAAAGTATTCTGCAGTCAATGCAACGACCCCTATTAGGAAAAAAAAAATCCTTCCACTATGCCTTCTGACCATAAGGATACGGCAATTTAAAACAGGGTATATAATGAAAATTAGTTTACACCCCCTCATCATCTATCAAAGAAATGATTATGGTTTTCGCTACCCCAGATATAATTAATTTTTATCTGCTGCAAAATTAAACCGTGAATTGATAAATTGATGCCGGAGAACTATGCAGACTTCCACCAGAGTTAGACCTCAATGGAGAATTCAGTTGTCAACTTGTCAAGGATCAGATGTTAAACCAAGGCATTGGTAAAACGTCCTTGTCAGCTTATAATCTACTAACTGATTGATAGATTTTATAATCACGGTTAAGCCAAAATGACTCTTAGTGTTCATCACGTGATATACGTCCGTCGTTTTGTCGATGCCACAAGAGGGTTCTCTCATCAAATATTTAAGCCCTGATTTTATTGATAGATTTTGGATGAATCTGACCACGCAAAGGGATACTTGGCCTGGATAAGAAGGAACCTATTTTCTCTAAACGGAACTATTCCCTACAAAAGCATCTTCTTATGCTCATCCAATTGAGTATTAGTAAAGTGATCATGGATGGAGCATTATTAACTTATGTTTCTAGTACATTTTTTTATAAAACGAAGATGAACTATATTATAGTTTCCTGTTACTTTACTGTCTCTTTTAAGATATTTGGTGTATAAAATTTTATTCATTTTCTCTGCGCTTGATATATAGCAGTATATGCTATGATGACATATCGAAACAGGATGTGAATAAAAATTATAATTTAATTCTCATACTTTTATACTATTAATATTAATGGAGAATCTAATCTCCTTCTGGTTTAATAATGGTGTAAACAAACTCGTGTATATCAATACTTCCATATAATGTTATTTACATAATATGTGATTTTGTAATCATAAAATACAAGTACATGCAGAAGTATGTAAAGTAGCACCAAACTTCTGCAACTTTTGTTAGGAAAAGTAGTATTATGAGCACCAGAAGGGAACGAAACTACAAACAATGGGACGCATAAGACCTATTATTAAAACGAAATAAGAATAAAAGTACCAGACGTAACCAAATTTCCTAATAAAAACATGACATGACTAACCGTCATTATCTCTCCAATAATATTCAGATTCGACACTTCAACACAGAATTGTATGCAAGAAGGAAATTGATACTCTTAATGTGACGAAGACCGTGAAATTAAGGTATCTACCGATATCTTCAGAAGAGATGTTCGATCATAAAAATATCGGGTACCTAGCAAAACCAGGTCATCCATCAACTGACATCATTTCCAATGGCCAAATTCATGACATGGAATAAGACTTGCTGACCTCTGAGGCCTCATGTATACATTTTTCTTTCACGATCGAGAAGGCAGTTAGTGGCTTATACATCCGTTGCTATCTATAGGCGCTTCGTGTCGTGAAAGATGTGTTGTTTATACTTGAATCGCGGATACTAATGCATTACTAATACATCTCACCCAGGTAATCCTTGGAATGAGAGACAAACTTTGACCTAAATAATAGCTAGAGATGCAAGGGCTATAGGGCACACTAATAGCACCAGCCACCCGTTGAGATACTACAGCTAGAGAGTACTACATTGTACCCCTCTCTCTGGTTACGGCTCATTGTTTATTTGCCTCCGCATACACCGAATAGGCTGTCCTATTCGTTCCACATTCTCCTCTGTCCTCATACATCTGACAACACTGATTACCAAAAAATTCTTCTCTGAAGGGGTTAATGTTAACTGCTGCATTGTAATTGTTCGGTAACTAATATCCTTTTGATAAGGGTAGAGGAGACTCTTTAGCTATGGTAAGCAGGTCTTCTAGAGAAGGAAACTCCAAAGTCAAACCATTATTCTCTGATCTTGGGTAGTGCCATAGCCTCTGTACCATGGTCTTCCACTGTCTTGGATTAGAGTTCTCTTGCTTGAGGGTACACTCGGGCACACTGTTCCATCTTATATCTCTTCATCTTGTTCGCTTTTTTTGAAGTTTTTATAGTTCATATATGAAAGATCTAATTTATTGTTGTTATAGTTCTTAAAATATTTTATTCTAATTGTTCATTACTTCTCTTGTAGTTTATTTATTTCTTTGTTTCCTTTACTCTCTGGGCTATCTTTTCCCTGTGGGAGCCCTTAGGCTTATAGCATACCGCTTTTCCAACTAGGGCTGTATCTTAGATTATGATGATGATAATAATAATAATAATAATAATAATAATAATAATAATAATAATAATAATAATAATAATAATAATCTGTGGAAGCAACCAAAAATTAAAATACTGATTCAGAATTGACAAATATAGAGATAGCTCTTTTGCTATCTGGACAAACGGCGGGGAAGGAAAAGGGAAAGTGCATTTGGCAGAGAAAATTTGGTCAGATCAAGATTTAACTTTGTGTTCCATGGAAGTTAATGATTTTTCTTGATTTCTTTTATATCTCTGTGGATCTACCAGCACAACTGCTTAAGGTCCGACTATAACAGTGGCAGCAATTCATAATAAATTGCAAAGATAACTTCATATAGATCACTGCAATACCTTCCAGAAAATCTAGTTTAATACGCAGGCCGCCAATTACCTCATGAGCTTTTGATATAAAGTCTCACTAGTGGGACATTAACTCGTCTGTCTTCAGTCTGTATTTTGCAGCTGAGAAAAATCAGATAATTTCGCCAAAATAAAGTTAAATTAAGTTTATAAAATATAATTAACATCAGTATAGTTGGTGCCATTTTCTTGCAGACAATTCTAAATTGATCAAGCAAGACATTTATCACAATGTTCAACGTTTATGAAAGGTTTTGATTTGAAGCTATGGAATATAAAAAACATACGTGCACACACAACACAAAGGTACCTCTGTATAGACTAAACCAGGATTTGTAGTGAATTGAG
>NC_090751.1:58630411-58640411 GCF_036898095.1 Palaemon carinicauda
ATAACACAAAAGTGTAAATAAAAGCAAAGCAGTACACCTTTATGAACTCTGAAACCTCTCCACTGAGAATTGTCATAATGAACAAACGAACAAAATATGTTAATAAATACAAAAACACTTCGATTATTTGTCTATCTCCCAAAATAAGTTTCCTAAGAAATTACAGTCTACTTTATAGCTCACAATCAGACTGACAAGGTGTAGGGAATAGTTGGTAATTTTCAAAAACGTAGTAGACAAGCTTGATTTGATAACTGCTATATCCAATGTCAAGCAATTTTTATTTATTGTCTATCTACCGATCTATGTACTGTAAAAAAAAAAAAAGAAAAAAAATAGCCGGTACTGTATTTTGCTTTAAACTTTCACCAATAATTATCGTCAGAATGATGACTTCATGAGGCTCCACCCACTTTAGCCTCGTTATAATTCTGGATAACACTGAAGGCTATCATGGGCATTGTTGGATCAGAAAATTAAAATTCTGGCTATAAAAACTTATTTCTCGAGTAGTTGTAAAAAGTGCTAAATGATCCTCAAGGATCCCAGCAGTTGGCCTAAACGTTTAATTCATGTATACTTCCTCATTCCTGTTTTCCTGAGGCTAAACTAACTAGTTTAGCTTTTCGATCTCGTGAGATTAAAGCTCTGTTGATGGACCTTGATGCTTATGGAGGTGTAGACCCTAATGGTATTTTTCCTTTGTTTTTTATAAAGACAGCAGATTTCTTAGCTCCAAAGTTATCAGTTATTTTACGCAAGTTAGCAAGAAGAGGAGCTTTTAGCACTTGTTGGAGAATTGGTAATGTTACTCCTCTATGTAAATGTGTTTGTGGTAGCTCAAGTCCCACTGATTACCGCCCAATTTCCATAACTCCCATATTATCTAAAGTTTTTGAACGTCTTCTGGCAAAACGTCTTAATAGGTTTGCTGAAGGTAATCATCTATTCCCTAGTTTGCAATTTGGTTTTCGTAAAGGCCTTGGAGCATGTGATGCCCTTCTTACAATCTCCAATGCAGTACAGAAATCCCTTGATTGTGGTCGGGAAGTTCGTATGATTGGCCTTGATTTTAGTGCTGCCTTTGACCGTGTTAATCATGAGGCCCTTGTTTTCAAACTGAAACAGTTGGGAGTGGGTGGGTCGTTTCTTAGCATTATTATTGATTTTTTAAGTAGTAGATCTCAAAGAGTTGTTGTTGATGGGCACCATAGTGAGTATAGGAATGTGATATCCGGTGTTCCACAGGGTAGTGTTCTTGGCCCATTACTTTTCATACTATATACACATGACATGTGGTTTGGCCTAGAAAATAAGCTTGTTGCATATGCAGATGATGCTACTCTCTTTGCATCAATTCCATCCCCTGAATGTAGATCTGGGGTTGGTGAATCCCTTAATAGAGATTTAGCTAAAATTAGTGCATGGTGCAAATTATGGGGTATGAAGTTGAATCCTAACAAAACTCAAAGTATGATTGTAAGTAGGTCAAGGACGGTGGCTCCTCAACATCCGGATCTCAGTATTGATAATGTTTCTTTAAATTTGTATGACTCTTTCAAAATTTTAGGCGTGATTCTTGACAGCAAATTTACTTTTGAGAAACATATAAGGTCTGTGTCTTCTTCAATTGCACAAAAAATTGGCTTATTGAGAAAGTCTTTTAAGATATTCGGTGATCAATCTATTCTGAAGAAGTGTTTTAATTCTTTTATTCTACCTTGTTTTGAGTATTGTTCTCCTGTCTGGTCTTCAGCTGCTGATTCTCATCTTAATTTGTTGGACAGAAACTTACGGTCTATTAAATTTCTTATTCCTGATCTAGATATTAATCTCTGGCACCGTCGATCAATTAGTTCATTATGCATGTTGCATAAGATTTTTCATAACTCTGACCATCCTTTACATTCAGATCTCCCTGGACAATTCTATCCTGTTCGTAATACTAGGCAGGCAGTTAATTCTAATAGCCAGGCCTTCTCCATCATAAGACTCAATACTACGCAGTACTCTAGAAGTTTTATTCCAGCTGTTACCAAGTTGTGGAATGATCTTCCTAATCGTGTTGTTGTATCAGTAGAACTTCAAAAGTTCAAAGTTGGAGCAAATGCTTTTTTGTTGACCAGATGGACATGAGTCTTTTTATAGTTTATATATGACATTTTTGTTGTTGACGTTGTTAATAGTTTATATATGATATATCTCTTTTGACATTACTTTTTTTAGAATGACTTATTGTTAATTTGTTCTCTTCAGTTATTTATTTCCTTATTTCCTTTCCTCACTGGGCTATTTTTCCCTATTGGAGCCCCTGGGCTTATAGCATCTTGCTTTTCCAATTAGGGTTGTAGCTTGGATAGTAATAATAATAATAATAATAATACTACTGTTGCGGCATTACTGCTACAGTAGTATTACTACGCTAGCACATATACCCCACCCACATTTATGTATCGTTCCGCCATTCATAAAGTCTGTGTCATTTTTTTTTCACTGTGCAATAAGCCATGGCCTCCTCAGAATTTAAGTTTTATATTAGATGATAAGCTATTTCATTAAGCTGACAAATTTATGGCAACTGGGTATGTTATTGCCGATGTTGAAGCTAAAGATAAAGTTTGGTATCATTCCTTCATTGCATTATCATCTTTACTACTATTTGTTTTGCTACATGTAGTAATTATTTTAAAGGATAAATGAATTATGTTCACTTTACTCCTATAAATTCCCATAAGATGTACAAATAAAACTCCTAAAACTATTCATGATTTATTTACAAAATGCAGTCATGCCCAAAACATAGCCAACACGGTCGTACGGCCTAAGAAGAAGAAGAAAAAAATTATATCGGATGATCCGTTGGTCTGATGGAGAGTTTAGCACAAAATTCTCATTTTAACAAAAATAGTTATATCAAGACTGTTTACATACAATCTCTCTCTCTCTCTCTCTCTCTCTCTCTCTCTCTCTCTCTCTCTCTCTCTCTCTCTCTCTCTCTCTCTCTCTCTCTCTCTCTCTCGGTGGCATAGTGAATAGTTAATGGAAATGTTCAAAAGCCTGAGTGACATTACAAGTATTATAATCATATTACGCTAAATACAAATCAGACCATAAACATTGGATTTAAACTAGAAACTGAATAATTACCTATTCAGGCTATAGTAAATATTCCCATGGGATTTCTCTTGACTGTATAAAGTTGCAAGTCGTAAGATAAATGCATTTTTGCAACCACATGGGCAATTCCAAATCCTGCTAGCCATTCTTGACTGTTATGGGTTCCAGAGCCGATGGAGGAAGGTGAATGGGTGTCCGGTGGATGGGCGGGGCAAAATTTTGTCAAAAGGTGTTTACATTGCTTACGTAATGAATGTTTTTGACTCTTGGCTCGTTATCACTGGCCAGGGCGTCGGCTAGATCATTTTTACTCTATTAAAATTAAAACTATCGGGTTTAGGTTATTGAAAATGCTGACAAAATTTGTGTGTGGTTGTAAAATATACATATGTCAACTTTCAGCTACATCCGATGCCTTGATAAGGAGCAAAGTCCAAAAAACCGTGTTACAGAGGCCCTGAATCTCATAGTAGCTATCAACTCCATTAGTCGAGTCCTCACAGGCATAGTTTCGGGTAAGAGGCTTGCGTTCGAATCTCTGCGTAGCCAGAAGCTGTCATCATAAATGAATTCCAGTGGATATTCATTCCTAGAGGTAGAATTCGATGTTAAAAGTCGTTGTGTTTGATATTATATATATTATATATATATATATATATATATATATATATATATATATATATATATATATATATATATATATATATATATATATACACCGAGCTGAACTTTACACACAATGTCTGCAAGAATGTTCTATACCTAATGCAGGGAAAAACTTTATCATTATACCAATTCACAAAGAAGGGACACACAAAAGAACTGGAAAATTGCCACTCAATATGTTTACTCTCTGTAATACATAAAATATTTACAAAGATCATACTAGGCCGAATAAAAAGACAGCTGGACTTGAATTAACCAAGAGAACAGACAGGCTTTAGAAGTGGGTATTCAATAACTGACCATATCAATGTAATTAGGCAGCTAATGGAAAAATCAATGGAGTTTGACAAACCACTATGTATGGCATTTATAAACTGTGGGAAAGCTTTTGATTCTGCGAAAAGCTCAGTAGTAATGAAAACCCTTCAAAGGCAAGGAATAGATAAAGTTTACGTTAGAACACTTAAAGTTATCTATACAGAAAGCCCAGCAATCCCAAAACTACATAAATATAGAAAATTCCGATTGTTACAGGTGTCAGACGAGGAGACGCCATCTCTCCTAAATTGTTTACATCATGCGATGAAGTAGTTTTTAAATATTTAGATTGGGAAAATGTAGGAATTTGTAAGAATTAATATTAATGGGGAATACCTTAACAACTAAAGATTTGCATCTGACATATTTGTATTTAGTGAATCATGGGAGAAATCGCAAAAGACGATGGAAGAATTGAATAGAGAAGGCAGCAACTTAGGACTGAAAATGTACAGAAACGATATGGAGGAACCTTTAGAAATTGTGAATGAATGTATGTACTTAAGACAGACAGTAGGCGTTTCCCAAGGACACAGAAATTAAGAGAAGGATAGGCATGGGATGAGATTTTGGTAAACAAAATGGGATTATGAAAGTAAATTAACACTTTCTCTAAAAAGAAGTCTTATCAGATGGTCCTACCAGTATTAAGTTATGTAACAGGAATTTGGAGCTTTACTAAAGCCTGAGAACATAATTTGGTTAAAACTCAAAGAGCAATGGAAAGACTAATGATGGGAATAACACTAAGACAGAAAAAAGCACCATGGATACGATTGCAAACTAAAATAAGAGGATATTCTAACATGTATGAAAAAGAAATGGACATGAGTAGTATATATAATGACAGATAATAGATGGACAATAAGAATAACAGAATGGGGCCCTAGCGATTGCAAAGAGGTAAGGGAAGGAAGAGAAGACGATGGATTATCGAATTAAGAAAGTTTGTGGGTGTGGACTGGCATAGAAAGATAATAAACATACGTAAATGGAAGGACATGTCTGAGGCCTTTGTTCTCCAGCGGATTAGTAACTGCTGATGATATATAATTAGGATCGAAGTGATATGAACAAATTCAAGCTTTCAATTCAGACATATTTAGACAAATTTCAATTAATCTTATCGCGGAGATGAACATGAAGTTTCTGCGAATTCTGGACTTAGTATCCTTATTACAATTATAATAAAAACTTTATTTTTAATATATTGCCAAGTAAAGAGAGGCTAAAACAAGATTTTTGTAATAAATTACGAAATAATCAACATCCATCTTGTCAAATAATATAAAATTCTAAGCTCTAAAATCTTTGACCTATATAAGTTCTTTTTAATATTCTTTAATGTAAGCATTTCCAAACACACACACTCCATAGTATCTACACTACATTTACGGTGAAAACCCTGAACCAAAGTTCATGGCCTTTTATATAATAACATGGTTGCTAAGCTGTTAAATCATATGAAATTAAATTTAAATATCACACTTGCTAAATGAAGTGTACAAATGTACGCTAAAAATATAGTAAAATCTTATATTCCCACAACACATGTGACAGTTCGTTCGTTCGTTTTAGATTGCCTTTACCTTACGTAAGACAAGGGCTCGTGCTTTGGCAGCCCGTAAGTATGACAGCTATTGAGAGAGCTACACTTTTATAGCTGGGCTGTAATCATCTAAACGAACAACAAATCAAGTTCTGTCAGAAACATAAAAAAGTTAATTAAATTATTAACATCCAGCAATAGATAGAAGCCACATTTTTGCATAAATGATGAAAACTGACATCTGACTTTAGTACACCAATCAGCAGGTCATGAAAATAATTCAAGAGAAAAAGAACCCTTACCGCTTCAATCTAAACATAAAATAGATAATGGATTTCGAGGGAAAAATCTTCCATGGAGAAATAATTATAAATATTAACTTGAGGCCATATTTACATCAAACCTTTTGATTTTACTGTTTTAGGAAAATAAATCATCCGTATGATATTCATAGCTTATTCTCTCCGTAAATTATCACAAGATCTATTCTATATAATTTCAATCTAATATTAGATAATGCAGCTGCATTCTCGACTTCGAAGAATAAAAAGGACAGTTTATAGGCATGTTCAAAATCTATCTTTTGAATAAGTAAAATGAAATGCGACGATTTGCTATTTCTAACCAGATTCTTTAGTACTCGTTATAGAACTTCAGTCTCCAGTAACAATAGTAATAAAAAAAATAATAATTTGTTTCGGGGAGAAAATTGGCGTACCACCATATACAGGGGGATATTAAAGGTTCATTGAAATCTATGTGAATTAACATAGAAAATGTTTGATCTGCGCTTCCGCTTCTGCAATCATAGAATTAAATCAGAAATGCAATGATGACGATGTGCATGTAATACCTGGTTTCATGAATTGTCCTGACACCCACATTCCATTACAATCACTTAGGTACAAACAGTTATATCCATAATATTGTATTGGTTTATTTTTATCGCAAGCCAAATATAATCGACACTTCTGCTAAATCATTTTCCATAAAAGGAAGAGGAGGGTTTAAAAGAACATCCTCCAGTTCCTATTAAGGGACACGCCCCGGCCCAACAACTCCCTCCTCCATTTATCATTACTTCCCATATTGCCTTTTAACAATTCCAGTATCATTTCATCACCCGGTATACCAACTTCGCTATTTCAATTTGCACTTTCCTTATTTGATTGCATTTTCATCTCCATCTATAATTGTTTTTATAATAATCTGTAAAAATTCACTAAGCGATTGACCCAAATATCTTATTCAATATACCAAAGATCTAGGCAGGTGAAATTATAAGTACTGTATATACATTATATATATATATATATATATATATATATATATATATATATATATATATATATATATATATATATATATATATATATATACTTACATATACATATATATACATATATATATACATATACTTACATATATACACATACATATACATATATATACATATACATACATATACATACATATACATATACATATATAAAAATACATACATATACATACATATACATATACATATATAAAAATACATACATATACATATATATATATATATATATATATATATATATATATATATATATATATATATATATATATATATATACACATATATTATATATATAGACATGTAAATACATATATATATACTTACATATATTTATACATATATATACATATATATGCATATATATACATACATATATATATATATATATATATATATATATGCATATATATACATATATATATACATATATATATATATATGCATATATATACATATATATATATACATATATATACATATATATATATACATATATATATATAAATATATATATATATATATATATATATACATATATGTATATATATATATATATATATATATATATATATATATATATATATATATATATATATATATATATATATATATATATATGAATAATCATAGGGAAATGGAAGCAGTGACCTAAAACTGAAATGGTGAATACGTTCGGAACTGTGATATATATTTAAACCAATAATACCAGTAGCTTCTCGGTGATTGATCATTTGTGGAAGAGTCTAGACATGGCGTGAAAAATATCACAACGAAACAACTACACCTTGATAAAAGATTTAAAACTTAATTAAAGAAGCAATATAAATATAATATTGTAATTTCAAAATAAGTATTAGCGCTGCAGTATATGAAGTTTGTTGAAAGGATTAAGGCTAAAAATTGTTTTAACCACAAGGCATTGAGCCACACTTTCGTAGGCAACCTCGCTGCATAAGCAAGTAGAAGATAAAAAAAATCAAATGGATCTATATTCCTATGCAAACTCTTGGACTCTTATGTGGCCCCACCTCCGCTCCTAGTCGTGGTTTGAAGAACTTTAATCTACACAATAAGAGAGGGATTGCATACCAGTTTGACAACTGTAGACCTGGTGTTTTTACGAAGATGGATATTAAAGGATTGTTTCTCTATCTTCCATCTTGAAATTTCGTAACTTGTGGTCATGAAAATGCAGAGGAGACTACAAAACGATCTCATGCTACAATCATAATATTCTAATCGTTTTTCCTTGAAAGTGGACACGGCCATTAGAACAAGACTTGAATTCCATTTTCCTATTGAAGCTTAGTGCAAAGTTTGGTAGAAATTGATCTCGTCATTCTGCTGGAGCTGAAAATACTTAAAAGGTTACCATTGAAATATACAAGAATATGACAAACTTTAATAAAAAAAACTCCTTCGGTTTCAGCTTTGACAAATAAATAAATGGGAACTGTACGAGTATTGAGGCAGGCTTGAAGACTATTATTTCACGATAAGGTTGCAAGTTGCATACCTCGCTCCAACCGGGCGGCAATCTAACAGAGTTAAGTCCCTAATAGATACTTGGTTTACTGCCATGTCTCCCCGCCGGCCGCCTCCCACCTCCAGCCATACTCTTGCTGTAGGTCGAGACTAACAACCAACTGTTATAGTTGCATTATTTAGACAATTATCTGTATGAAATAAATGCCAAACTAAGAAATTAAGTCAAGAAAGTGTGTTTTTAGTGTTGGATACCACAGCCCCCAAAGAAATTAGAATACTTTGACGACCAAATACTATATGGCACCAATTTTGCATCATTCTTAAATCAATTATTATTGAGAGGGACTGTGATATGCAGTAAACATCACCAATAGCATTAACCTGAAACAATATAGGCGTGACAAATCAAATTTGGTCTAGTTCCAGTTCTAGATATCAAGTATACTTGAATTTATCAAATAAATACCAGATTATTTTTTTTACAAAGAGAGGCTGTATACACTATTGCATACGTAATACGACCCCAGATGGTCAGATATAGGAGCATTCCTCACTCATTTCATATGAACATACACCCTAACTACATTTATTCACACATTCTTATATACGGAGAGAGAGAGAGAGAGAGAGAGAGAGAGAGAGAGAGAGAGAGAGAGAGAGAGAGAGAGAGAGAGAGAGAGAGAGAGAGTGTTATGTTATTTGAACGAATTATAGAATTCAACTAAACTCGATACAGTATTCAATTATAATCGAAGTGTATTCGGCAAGGCTACAGATTTCCAGCATTATGAACTGAGAAGCACCACAACTTCACTATCACTTAAAAGAATAAGCTAATCTAACTGTTAATGACAAGATTAAAGTTACCAGACGTAACCACTTCGTCATTAAGCATTTTTAACCACAAGCAATAGAATATATTAGTTCCAGCGTTATGAGTTGAAAGTAAACATGCCGCACTGGTAAGTTTCATTGAATGTATGGTAACATAGCCAAGGTCCAGTTGGTTAACGGTGAATCAGAACAACCCAAATAATACAATCTAATTAACTTTTAAAACAATTCTTTTAGGATCATTTAAATTTAAACTGAAGCAAAACACTATTGGGAAATTTCAAATGTCTGACAGAGAAGTGGTTCATATTCCTAAAGTATAACGAGATTACAACTTTTACGATCCAAAAACAGTTTTATTGCCCGTTAACTATGCGTACACCTGTACTGTACTTCATCGAATCGGTATCTAGGTTTCGTGAATCTTTGCCATTTTGGTTTCATAAATGCCCCAAGACAAAGATTTGCATAACTTTCAAATTATTTCCACAGGATATGATATTTCACACATTTGAGTGCTTTATGTACTATGTTATTCGTGTTGTATTCCGTAGTCGATACCCGAAATTTATTTTCAAATGTTCTAGTGCTAAGATATAGCCCCACTTTCTCGCGATGGAAATGAGCAACATCAAATATAGATTCAGGTTGCTTCCAGTCAACGGTGCGTGTAGAGAAAGGCAAACTGC
>NC_090751.1:58647911-58650411 GCF_036898095.1 Palaemon carinicauda
AGTTGCGAAATGTGTATTGATGGTTAGTTGAGAATATCAGGCATGGGGGTTTGTAGCATAATTGGTTAGTATCTTATTAGCAGAATACCAATACCGTCAAAGATAACGAAAATGTTAATAAAGATATGAAAAGATCGAGAATAAATCCTGTAACATAGTTCAAACCCATTTTAATTCCTGGATATATATGTGTACTTATATTTCTTATTCAAACAATTTGGCTTCAAAATGAATTATTTTTTGTCGTTCTGAAAAAGCAGAAGTAAATTATTCTAAGTAAATCATCTACTGTACACCGTATACTTCTTATTCCTTATTCTTCAAAGCGATTCTAACTCTCTCTTTCTTTCTCCCTTTCAGAAGTGGCTACGAAATAGCCAAAGAAAGATTCGACCCAAATGATCTCGACGTCGATTGCTCAGACCGGCACTATGTTATTACGGGTAAGTTGTGGCTGTATTACCTTCTATATTTACCCGATAAGATATTTAGGACGATTTCAGACGATACACTGCTGTATTGGAAAATGTTTGATACTCGAGAGCTGAGATATGCTATAAAATGTGTAAATTGATTTAAATACAACTGAATGGTGTAGACCAGGGGTTCCCAGCCTGGGGTTTATGTAACCCCAGTGGTACATTTTTACTCTTCAAGGGGTACATTGGGTCGGAGAGAATAACCAGTACTGCGCAATACGTGATGTAGTCTGCTTTGAAATTTAATAATGAAATTATATTACAATGTAACATTAATTTTTACTATTTTTCATCATCAATTTTACGAGCACGTGGGAATCTATAAAAATGTCCAAACGGTACAAAAGAACAAAAGGTTTGGGAACCCCTGGTGTAGACGATGCAATGACAAAAATGGCAAGATCAAACGCTTAGGTTTTGTTCTATCCAAACGTGACTTTACGAATTTAAGACATTTTTTCTTCATAGAAAAGGCATGCATATAAAGTAGCTAGTACGCATATATGCAGGTAACATACATACAGACGTAAATGTAAATTGCATTCGTGCAGAGTTTATGCCTCTCTTCTTCCAGACCAGACGTAATATTGGATTTAAAACCTAACATAAGTAAACGGATGAATGCAAACACTTACCTATTGATGTGCACTTGAAAACACCTGTGGTTACAGAGTTTTGAACCCTGGCTTACGTTCGAGCATTGCACCTGGGGGTTAAAATAAAAGAAAAACTATACGGTTTGCAATCTTACCTGCTGTGGGATTTTATCATCGGATTCTTTTATCGAAGCCTTTAGTCTATTATGGTACTGGCTATATCAAGTCGCGTATGCTATGTAATTTGTAATGTTCTTTTACAAAAGAACTGAGGTCAAATTAAATTTAGTTTTCATGATTATATATATATATATATATATATATATATATATATATATATATATATATATATATATATATATATATATATATATATAGTGTGTGTGTGTGTGTGCACGTGTGCATACAAAAAGGTAAACATTCATATTAACGTTTTGTAAGTCGAATCTTTTATTTAACTTTTAGCATTAGAAAAGCGAAAAACAATCATCGTTTAGTTTAATGACACAGTCAATGATATATTGGGAAATTTGGATCTAATGGCTGCATCAGTGGTTGAACAGGGTCGGTGGCCTGGCTGCCTTTGATCACAGCAGCAGTGGCTGTAGTCCCGAAGAAGTCGGGATCGTCGGGAAAGTAAAATCTCTCGTCATTATGATTCTCGACATTTGTATCACCTTCTGGTGGAGTGCTTAAGACACCTGATGTCGTCAGGAATACCAGGACCAGCGAGAACATTTGCCAGGTGTTCATGGTGTAACAGAGTGTCTTTGACTGTAATTTAAAAAGAAAAAAAAAATATTGACACTAGCGAAAAAAAAGCATACAACTAATCAACACTTAATGCTAGAATAGTCAGAATTTTAATTATATGTTGATCATGAATTCATCATAACAATTGATATGTTTGGCTCGGGAATGTTATAGCCTTAATTTAGGTGCAAGACGAGGTTTAACTCAGTTTTGATAAAGATGACATTAGACTAAAACACTCCTTCCCATTAACAGGACTTCCTTTATTTAGGACGGAATAAATGATGTATTCGAGAACATTGTGCACAAAACACATAGCAGAATACATTCACATTTATGAACATATATACACTTACACACATACACACACATATCATCATCATCATCATCATCTCCTCCTACTCCTATTGACTCAAAGAGCCTAGGTTAGATTTAGCCAGTCGTCTCTATCATGAGCTGTTAAATCAATATTTCTCCATTCATCATCGCCTACACACACATATACATACATACATTATATATATATATATATATATATATATATATATATATATATATATATATATATATATATATATATATATACATATATATATATCTATATATATATATACTGTATATATATATATATATATATATATATATATATATATATATATATATATATATATA
>NC_090751.1:58655411-58749403 GCF_036898095.1 Palaemon carinicauda
CTCTCTCTCTCTCTCTCTAAACCTTCATTTTGTATGGTTATTAGAAATTACGGAATTTGGAAAGAGGGAGATACCTGATTAAGTAAAATCTATTACTTTTGAAAATCAACTAAATAGTAAACTTTTATCGTAGACTATTTTGCAAAATGAACACAAGTATTTCTTTATCACAGTAAAAACTGGAACGTATTGCATTTTGTTGCAATTATTATTCAGAATCAATTAATTTTCTCGGCTAATTGGTAAATTTTGCAATGTAAATACACAATGACGAAAATCCTCTCGATTTAGATGACGAAATCTACTCTTGATAGTAACAAATAATAAACGCAATTACCGTCAATATCATCTATACCAATAATGATCAATGATAAAAAGAAATTCATCAGAAAATGAAAAGCTGAAACTGGCCGGTTTTAACATTTTATTTTACGTTGGGAGAGATATTGGTTCAAATGTCCTCATCTGGGCAAATAAATTACTGTCACCCTAACCTCCCATCATTGGCGGTCTACAAACAAGTGTCGTAAAGACTTAATATTAGCTAAGTTTTACTAATGATCAGACAAGTTTCGCTTAGGCAGCTGGCAACGTTACTTTCCGTATTAATTTATCAGAAAACCACGTTGTTTGGCAACTACTACAGGACCTGTCGATGATGATAACAACAAAACAAGTTGATGGGGTCGGCGTTTTCCAACCAGACTACCATAGATAAGTAACTAACTACCAAGCTCACGCGGCCATTCATCAATAGTTTACGATAGGGTACTCTAGTTTTAGTTTACAATACATTGTATTTATATAAATCAGTGAATCCAAGACCTTCTAAAACCTTAGGTAACATTTGTAGTCTGAGACTTAGTCTGACACTACTTATAAAATCTAATACAATTGAATGAGATCAACAGATGATTATTTTTCTTTTCTTCCTTTTGAGCATTAACAGCAATAATGGAATAGGATTGGTTCTATTTGAAATGTATTTCTCGTCCCTACAATTCGACGATAGAAATCTAATCACACAACAAAAATAAGTGTTAGTACAAGAATCACTCGGTTAGGCGATTTTGTTGTTTATTGGTGCATAACCTAAATCTATGTTTTCAACGTGGGTTTATATTTCTTTTCAACTTTACATACGCACCGATGCACACAATAGAGACTTCAGTCTACTCTTCTTTATCATCAGTATCTAAATAAACCTATAACCTTCGTCACTTCCTAGTAAAAACGATATCTAAAACCATAACCAAATCGGTCTATTCCATGCTGTATATTTTAGACCACCAAGGAACTGATATTTCTGTAATGGCCGTTGCAATAAATTCTTCCTGAAATACAAAGTTTCAAGTTTTGGGGAATGGCGTAATATTGCACTTCTACAAAAATAGTTTTCTTAATGACTGGAATGGGAACGTTGGATTACTGGACTGGCTCCAAACAAATATATTTGGAGCAACGCTATGATTTTGATTTATGGAATTTGAGCCATGCGATCCGGCTGTGAAATGGCAATTACGTACGCTTCTTTACATTAGTATACATAGGAAATTATATACTTAAAAAAATTTAATAAATTACTCATGCGTACGAGTAGAAAATATAACACTCCATCTTTCTGCGTTCTTTTAGGTCAAGATTTCATCGCAATATTAGGATGTTTAGAGGACAATTGCAAGTTCCTTTCGTTTCATAATAAACAAATCTTGGCATTAGACAAGTAAATTCTCGTTTCTATAAACATCAGAATTATTATTCAACAAATTTCAAATTAGATGGAGATATATTGGTTTAAGTCTAACCTTCTCACACTTTGTTAATCAAACTATAGGATAAAGAATTTTCCCCAAATCCTATTTAATATAGATTACAAACAGACAAGTTACCAATAAACATTTTGGATATAAACTCTACAGTAAAGGCTTAGACAATCAGTTAAATATATTTACTAACTCATTTACTTTGTAAAATAGCAATTTTTTCATAAATTCACTTGCATCACTGAAAATAACTACAACAAACTGGTTGTAAATGAATTTTGCACAAAATTATGACCGAGTTTAAGTTATTTACCGTGGAAATTTCATATATGTATATGTATATATATGTATATGTATATATATATATATATATACATATATATATATATATATATATATATATATATATATATATATATATATATATATATGTGTGTATATATATATATATATATATATATATATATATATATATATATATATATATATATTTATATATATATTATACATATATATATATATATATATATATGTGTGTGTGTGTGTGTGTGTGTGCGCGCGTATGTGTGTGTGGGGGGGGGAGGGGCTGGCCGCGAACGCACATGCAGAAATCTTGCAAAATTAATATTCTGATAACAGAGCTATATCATTTACGAACAAATCCACGCTCGATAGGGTCACAAATTCTCTTTAAGATTCACTTTCTATCTATGCTTGCAATATTTGGCTGTAAAACGTTCTGACGTACAGTAAAATAGAGAGATGAACAAAATATCTAAAATAAATTAACATCCTCTGTAAGTATAGGCCTACACAGAGGAGCACGGTGGGGCAAACTCAATTGTGACAGAGTATCCAGCACCAAAATCATTCGTTGCTACAAGAAAACAAAAAGATGGAGGGTTTTGGATGATATTCGATGATGAAATAGATATCTTTATTGAAAGCGACGAACGTTTTGAAGTTTACCCCCCAAAAATAGTGATCGCCCAAATAGACCAAATGTTTGCCGATTGCAGTACTTCCAAAATCAAGATAAACGTGGATAAGTTTTATATTTGGGATATATTGAGGTTAGAGGTTTAAAATGCCAAGGACATCCTGTGGCAAATTCCTAGAGTATTTCAAGACCGCATTGTGCATTCTACTTTTTATTGAATTTTAATGGCGAAAATCTAACGTGCGATGCATTTTCTTTCTGTTATCATTAGTCTCCCCAGTTTGTTTCTTAAAAGCCCTGATTCAATTATATATTTTTCAAAATATCAGTTGACTATAAAAGTAAATATTGTGGGGGCAATCATATTGTCATAATGATCGGATCTTCCGGGATCTGCGTTTTAAATTGCCAGAATGTGGAGTAAATTAGATTTATTTGGGCTATTCAGCGTAGAGTTGCAACAAGCGAAAACCCCCGTAGTTGCCCTATGAAGTAACATTGGAAGAGGTTGAATAACAAGGGGGAAGGAAGGAAGCATGAACTGACGGGAATTTGAAGGTAGGATAATAAGGGAATGGACGTGTTTGATAAAAAAAAATTAATAATAATAATAAAGAACGCGTGTTATACAAGTCAGCTGCGTAATTTAATGTCTTCTTGACACAATGATTGTGGTAAATAATGAGTCATTATTTTCTCATAATTCTGTAGAGGATTGGTAGTGTTAAATCATGTTATGAAATTGGATGTAGTTTCAATTCATCTTAATTCTACGAGACTTAAGATCTAGAAATCAACGATACTAATACAAATGTTGAATCTTAAAAGTACCGGAGTAATGAGAGTAAGACTATTACTATTTTCTTAAGAATCTTTATGAATCATAGTTGCGCCAGAGCAAGAAAGTAATGGACGAACTCGTTACTCATCACCCTGAACGTTTTGAAGTTATGTCTGTCTCTTAGGCAACTGAAGGTCATGAATGGTTTCAACTTTCATACAACTTTACACCTTCCGGCTAACGTAGCCACATCTTGGTCTACATCTCGGAACGATGAAAACCTTGATTTTTGTCATATCTCGATGAGTTGTAGTGCTTACATCATCTCTATGAAGCATTCCCGAAACATTTTGTTATTCACGGAAGGTAATGGTGTAATGGTTATATTTTGTTTACTGCATTTGAGTTATGTGGGCCAAAGCTTGAGCCTTGGAAGCTATTTGGTGGCGGGATGCCACTGTGGGAAAAGTTGCAGTACGCAGTCAAACTTGAAAGGAGTTGAACAGCAGGATGGAAAAAACGAAACAGGAACAGATGTAAATTAGAACGCTACAAATTGGGTACAGACAGGGCCTGAACGAAAGCTGCAAAGACCCTTTTGTAATGCCTACTGGGGACTGTGTGATGTGCACTGACAGAAATAACCCATAAGACAAATAATTGACACAATGATTTCGGTATTTAGATCTGTAAAATATTTCCCATTTCATGACACTTAAAAGCAGCAAAGTTTTCACGTTACTATTACTTCTGCATTGAACAACAAATAAGGTCTACAGCAGTGGTCGGGGAACAGAGGTAAATTACCCCAAATGGGGCAGTTTAGACATTTTTGGGGTTAATAGTGAACGATTTCGAAAATTGGAGTAAAGGTATGCACTGAGGAGCCCAGAATCTTCATAACTAGGGAAGTGGAGAAATACTGTTTGATTTCAGATGCAAGTGCTTACTCTATATATTATTATTATTATTATTATTATTATTATTATTATTAATTGCTAAGCTACAATCCTAGTTGGAAAAGTAGAATGCTATAAGCCCGGGAGCTCCAACAGGGAAAATAGCCCAGTGAGGAAAGGAAACAAGGAAAAATGCAATATTTTATGAAAATTAATATATTCAACCTGTTTGATAAGTCTATTAATCTAGTAGTAGGTGTTTTACATTGTAGTTAAACAGATAGGGTGTGGGTTCTTAAAGCCGAATTTGAAATGTTTCTGACTGATCAAAAACACAAACTTGCAAACAAGTTCAAAAAATCAATTTGGCTAGCTCTTCTTGCACACTTAGCTGCGATTTGTTGGACATGTAAATGAGCTGAATAAGGTATTGCAAGGAAAGAAAATTTATCTCATCTTAGCAAGGGGGAAAATTTCAGCATTTGTATCAAAGCTTTAGCATTGAAACTAACAAGTAAATGCCAATAACACTGCTGTCTTTCCAAACCTGGCAAAGTTTTTGAAAGACTTAAGACTGCAGTCCTAGTGACATGTAGGAATTGGTCATGAGGCACCTTTCGAAACTTAGAAATAGGTTTTGTGACTACTTTCCAGAAGGGATTTACTGGGTTGTAAATCCCTTCGAATGTGAACTGGCTGATTTGCCTGAAGGGTTGCAGAAAAGCTTCGTTCCAACAGTGAAACTAGCATGTAATTTGAGACTTAGGATGAACTCTTAAAATTTTTGGTTGTCAAAAGCTGAAAATGCTCTTAAAACTGCACTATTGGAAGGAACTAAAATGCTTCTAAACTTTGCTACAACCTAGCTTTGCGAACAAAGTTTTTCAACCACTGTAAATCTAAAAACAAAATACAGAAACCGGTAGGATCCTGAAGGCAGGATCCAAGTAGCAATGGTATAAAAATTCCTGATATTGAGTTTGTTAAGATGAAACAGCATCATTACTTCCAATGCTGTAATTAATTAAATATTCAAGTTAACATTTTTTTTCATCAGTTTTATTTGTTTCCCAGGATTATGCCAGAATGGGTAAAGTAATTAACCCATAATTGTGGATTAAATAATTTTTCCTATTTTTTCTTTTATATGAATTTTAAAGACAAGATACTCAATAATTTTGCTTCTGGGCCACGTAATGCTAAAAACGGTGACAGATTTATTTCAGTTTATAAATGCATAATTTCTTACGATTCTTTTTTCTTGTGCACTACTTCTATGAAAAAAATACAGGCTTTTACTTCCTAATGAAAGATAAATTACACAATTAAACATTATCGCACTATAAATATTGCGAATTCGATAAGAAATTTGGTTTGACTCTCAGAGTACTACAAAGTCGGGGGTAAATTCATTTTATTACAAACATTAGGGGTAACGCTCAAAAAAGTTACCCGACCCATGGTCTACATGATCCTGTATGGGCCATGAGTGGGATTAAATTCTATGGCCAGATTTCAGCATAACATGTAAGTAGGCCTATATTACGAAAACCAGATTTGTGTTAGTGTAGTTCTATCATGAATTAAAATAAACCCGTAACTTTAGTTTATCATGATCATTATTATTATAATTATTATTACCTCGAGTATTCAGTAAAAGCTACCAATGACTAGCTTTGATATTGTGTTGAAAAATATAAACTAATTATGAATTGAACTGAACTGTTAATTACAAGAAGGAATCGATTTGCAGATTCTACGAAAGCTATCCCATATTGCCTGTAATATATATATATATATATATATATATATATATATATATATATATATATATATATACATATATATATATATATATATATATATATATACATATATATATATATATATATATATATATATATATATATATATATATATATATACATATATATATATATATATATATATATATATATGTATATATATATATATATATATATATATATATATATATATATATATATATATATATATATATATATATATATATACCATGAACAATTGGAACCGTTAAGGATGCACGTAGACATATATCTTTTATTGATTTTTTGGGGCATCTGAACACTGTTCATGTGGTTAACCCTTTTTATATAAACATACATACATACATATATACATACATACATACATAGATACATGCTGTACACAGACACATACATATATATATATATATATATATATATATATATATATATATATATATATATATATATATATATATATATATATATATATATATACAGTATAACAGTATATATAATAATGTGTCTGTGTGAGTTGATAAGTTTGAAGATATGAAAAAAAATACAAAACCAATGGAGAATTTACCGAACTATTTTCTTATGATATAATGTTTGCTGCCAACCAGCCGGGAGAGATGTCTAATGAATAAACAGTCATTGAATGAATATTTAACCACACACACTGAATCACGCTTTCGTTTAAATATTACGAAACTTTCAAATGGTTAAACTTTTCTCACTGTCCGCAGGTTCCAACAGCGGCATTGGCTTGGAAATCACGAAAGAGGTAGCAAAGCGAGGAGGCGTATTGCATATGGTATGCCGTAACTTCGAGGCTGCAAAGGAGGCTCGCTCAGACATCATCACCAATACAGGCAATGATGTAAGCATCCTAGTTCATCTACAATGATGTTGAAAATGTAACTTTTCTTATAAAAAAGAATAAAATATTTGACTAAGTTATGATGAAAACGTACTTAATGTATTTTTATTTTTCATTCCGGTGAACTTAGTTAATTGTAATTTGGAATAGTGATTAAATAATAATAATAGAAAAATTATCATGTGCTGTACAGAAAAATTGTCCAAAAAAATTTAATTTCTTATGCCTTTTTTTTACCATTCAATAAATGAAATTCAAAATATATACAATAAAGGTTTTATTCGTCGTTCAAATTATTATGGTTGCTATTTACATGATGATTAATGCTGAAAAAAAAATACAAGTGAAAGAAAGACGACCTCCAACTGCCACTCCTTGTTAGCTTAAGTTAGGCTGAGTGAGGTTAGTTTGGTTGGGAAGTATTTCTTCGTACAGCGTTATAGGTATTGTAGCAAGAAGGCGATAACTGCAAAAGGCAAAATACTTGTTTCAAATTTCTTAAATAAATCTTCTTTACAGAAAATCCACATCCACACCCTCGACTTGGGTAAACCCAGAGAGGTCATGAAATGGGCACAAGAATTTGCCGCTACTCACGATAAAATCCACGTCCTTGTTAACAATGCCGGATGTATGATTCACGAGAAAAGGATTGACGAAGATGGAATTGAAATTAACTTTGCAGTCAACACTTTGGCCGTACATATTATCACCATGTGCCTTCTGCCTATTTTACAAAGGTAAGGTTTCCAAACCGAATTATTATTATTATTATTGATTGCTAAGCTACAACCCTAGCCCAGGGGCTTCAACAGGGAAAATAGCCCAGTGAGGAAAGAAAACAAGGAAAAATAAAATATTTTAAGAACAGTAACATTAAAACAAATATCTCCTAATTAAACTATAAAAACTTTAACAAAACAAGAGGAAGAGAAATAACATTGAATAGTGTCCCCGAGTGCACCTTCAAGCAAGAGAACTCGGCAAATATGATACTTTAATTTCTAGCCAAATACATTAACCATATATTTTTCCTACTCGCTACCTTGTGTTTTATGCATTCCTGACCTTGATTATTGGGCAAACCACCTGTTCACGAGCTTTTAGACCCCCTTATGTAAAGACAATTATGGGAGACTCCAAGTGGGAAACCGGGTTTTTTTTTTTTGGATGGGGAAATGTCATAAACGAGTGATTTGCAGCAATAATAATGGTCAGAAATGCAAAATAAGCCCAAGATAACCAGTTGGAAAAATATATGGGTCATGTAAATGGTTTTAAATAGACCAAAACGTGAAAATTTAACTTTTGAGATTTGTAAAAGGGTACAGAACCTAATAAACACACCTAACCTAAACTAGTAGTTCCCAGGTCACAACCCCTAGTCGGTACAAACCTTCACAGGTCACAACCGCTAGTCGGACACCCCCCTTCCCAGGTCACAAACCAAAATTAAATGACAATTAATAATTAGATTATGATAAAGTAAATCACAAATAAATCCTTCCATTATGAAAAAGTAAATCACAACTAATTCCTTACCTTATGATTGACATCGTCGCCTTTTTTGTTTTCTTGGCAATCATTACAAAAGCTTTAGCTTTGCAGTAGAAAATGTGCTGGCCTTCCCTGAAAATTAAGTCACAATCGGACCTTTGAGGCCTTATTTCGGTTATCTTTTTTAATTTCACGCGAGTAACAATAGCTTTACACTGAACGGAGAGCATTTCCATCATAATCAATTGCCGACATAAACGTAATTACAATAATTTCAAAATAGATTGATGTACTTCCCTAAGTTCACCCTTCCAGCCATCTTTACGAGATGGTGATTAACTTGAAACTGAAGGCAAAGGTAGAAAAAAAATGACTGTTGTAGAACAACATCCGGGAACTTATGAAGAAGTACTTGTAAGCTGTTAATTGGTTTAAAAAAAAAAAAACACCTGACAAATACGTCATTGTAAATGCACAGAGCTCCGCAATCAATGGAAAAAAAACGCATGCGCAGTAACTCCCCTTCAGATGTAAACGACGGACTTTGAGTAAAAATCATACTTCACATTGTAATAGACCGTGATACGTAAGTTATTATGCCCCGGCCCCTATTAAACATATAGTGAAAAACAACAAACTAGCCAGCACTCGCCAATTTCTTATAGAAAATTTCATTTTCGCTAGCAATTAAACTAGCATATATTAACCGAGAGCTCTAACCAAGACAGTGGAAGACCATGGTACAGAGGCTATGGCACTACCCAAGACTAGAGAACAATGGTTTGATTTTGGAGTGTCTTTCTCCTAGAAGAGCTGCTTACCATAGCTTAAGAGCCCCTTCTACCTCTACCAAGAGGAAAATGACCATTGAACAATTAGTGCAGTAATCCCTTGGGATAGAAAGAATTATTAAACTAGCTTTCCTCAGTTTCCCAGTCTGTCTGGCCAGCAGAATTGTAGTGCATTAAATTATGAAATGTGTGAAATGCAATGTTCGTATACCTGTCAACATTTGAATAAAAATCATAGCGTGGACTACTCGTGAGGCTACATCGAACTCTATCGTACTCAATTATTTGATTGTTCCCAGTCGACTCGTGCTTACTTACATTCAGTCTTCAGTCTACTTGTTGTAGTA
Source organism: Palaemon carinicauda (assembly GCF_036898095.1). Taxonomy (NCBI): domain Eukaryota; kingdom Metazoa; phylum Arthropoda; class Malacostraca; order Decapoda; family Palaemonidae; genus Palaemon; species Palaemon carinicauda. The sequence goes on from NC_090751.1 coordinate 58,665,097, forward strand.
TCTCCAGACGAAAAGACTTATTTTCTTTTGACGAGTCTTTATTTTTCTGTAAGTCTGCTCACCTTGCAAGATCGCTGGAGTAGGACGACAAGGTATTCAAATGGCAGAATGCAAATCCACAAACAGTCAAACACACAGGTAAATCAGATAATTCTTCTTCGGTAGACTCGCTATAGACATTGGGATTAGAGCTTGAACAGGTTTGCTTCTTAAGTACACTTGTTTACTTACGTTTTATTTGATTTCCATTCCGATTCTATTTCTCCCTCATAAATATATATATTTTTTCATTGGTCTTTGTATTAATGATATAAATAAACACTGCCATATAAGATTTTGGCAGTAAGCTCATGTGTAGTTTTTAAACTCACTTCTTATCATTTGAAAGAAAAAAGTTGATTATTTTTAAAACAATTTTTCATCAATGCATAAATTTTTAACTTACTATGAGATTCAGGGCCTCTGTAACACGGTTTTTTCGCAATAACTTTTTTTCTATGAATTTCATAAATATAACGCTTATTCAGAATGCACATTATATCTACACATAAATTTTGATTATATTCTGCATTACGTAGGTTGAATAAATTTGGTACTTTATTAAATAAAAGTGACGATTTTTGAAGACGGGCCAACTTACTCAGAGAAAAGGTTTCGAACGCACTCGTTACGTAACTTATGACGGCATTTCTTCCCTCTTTCTCGATCGATGATTGGCTATACGTAACGAAGGCTATACCTCTGCCAACAATGACACAAAAGTTTAAATAAAAGCAAAGCAGTACACCTTTATGAACTCTGAAACCTCTCCACTGATAATTGTCATAACGAACAAACCAACAAAATATGTTAATAAATACAAAAATACTTCGATTATTAGTCTAACTCACAAAATAAATTTCCTAAGAAATTACAGTCTACTTTATAGGTCACAATCAGATTGACAAGGTGTAGGGAATAGTTGGTAATTTTCAAAAACGTAGTGAACAAGCTTGATTTGATAACTGCTATATCCAATGTCAAGAAATTTTTATTTATTGTCTATCTACCTACCTATTTACTGTATAAAAAAAAAAAAAAAAAAAAAAAAAAAAAAAGCCGGTACCGTATTTTGGCTTTAAACCTTCACCAATACTTATCGTCATAATGATGACTTCATGAGGCTCCACCCACTTTGGCCTGGTTATAATTCAGGATAACACTGAAGGCTATCATGGGCACTGTTGGATCAGAAAATTTAAATTCTGGCTATAAAAACTCATTTCTCGATTAGTTTTAAGAAGTGTTAAATGATCCTCAAGGATCCCAGCAGTTGGCCTAAACGTTTAATACTACTGCTACAGTAGTATTACTACGCTAGCACAGATACCCCACCCACATTTATGTATCGTTCCGCCATTCATAAAGTCTTTGTAATGTTTTTTCACTGTGCAATAAGCCATGGTCTCCTCAGAAATTAAGTTTAACATTAGATGATAGGTTATTTCATTAAGCTAACAAATTATGGCAACTGGGTATGTTATTGCCGATGTTGAAGCTAGAGATAAAGTATGGTATCATTCCTTCATTGCATTATCATCTTTACCACTATTCGTTTTGCTACATGTAGTAATTATTTTAAAGGATAAATGAATTATGTTCACTTTACTTCTATAAATTCCCATTAGATGTACAAATAAAACTCCTAAAAATATTCCTGATTTATTTACAAAATGCACTCATGCCCTAAACATAGCCAACACGGTCGTACGGACTAAGAAGAAGAAAAAAAAAATATATATATATCGGATGATCCGTTGGTCTGATGGAGAGTTTAGCACAAAAATCTTATTTTAACAAAAATAGTTATATAAAGACTGTTTACATACAATCTCTCTCTCTCTCTCTCTCTCTCTCTCTCTCTCTCTCTCTCTCTCTCTCTCTCTCTCTCTCTCTCTCTCTCTCTCTTGGTGGCATAGTGAATAGTTAATGGAAATGTTCAAAAGCCTGAATGACATTACAAGTATTATAATCATGTTACGCTAAATACAAATCAGACCATAAACATTGGATTTAAACTAGAAACTGAATAATTACCTATTCAGGCGATAGTAAATATGGCCACGGGCTTTCTCTTGACTGTATAAAGTTGCAAGTCGTAAGACAAATGCAGTTTTGCAACAACGGGGGCAATTCCAAATCCTGTTAGCCATTCTTGACTGCTTTGGGTTTCAGAGCCGATGGAACAAGGTGAATGGGTGTCTGGTGGATGGGCGGGGCAAAATTTTGTCAAAAAGTGTTTACATTGCTTACGTAATGAATGTTTTCAACTCTTGGCTCGTTATCACTGGCTATGGCGTCGACTAGATCATTTTTACTCTATATAAATTAAAACTATCGGGTTTAGGTTATTGATAATGCTGACAAAATTTGTGTGTGGTTGTAAAATATACATATGTCAACTTTCAGCTACATCCGATGCTTTGATAAGGAGCAAAGTCCAAAAAACCGTGTTACTGAGGCCCTGAATCTCATAGTAGTTTAAAGCGTAAGCACACATAAAAATTTGTTAATGTATATTTTTTCGTAACGTAACAAGAACAATTATTCGAGAACCATCCTTATAATAACAACTACTCACACACGTTAATATTTTTTTTTAATTAAAGTATCAAGAAAATTATATCAAACCATGCATATAATAACAAAGCCGTTTCTTGGACAAAAAAAATTGCCTTCATGGTTACGATCAATTTGACGAACGCAGGAATTTCCTTATTGTAAATTTTACGAATTGTTCTTTACAGTACATATTTACCAAAATAATCGCAGTTAGTAATTTTCCATCTTTTCTTTTATTGAAACACTGGAGATTTAAGTTTTTTTTCCCATCTCTCTTGCTTCCTTGTTAAGTTTGCGAATAGTAATTTCTGACATTTTTGTTACTGCGTTCGGTATGTTCTTGGGGTAGCCTTCGATACATCATCAGTAACAGGACCTCGTTGTTGTTTTTGTAAAATGAAACATTCCATGATATTTTCTTGGCCTCAGGTGGTACGTGAAGGCGTTTGAGAGTCATGTGAGCTGCTTGTCCACACCTGTACTTATCACAGTGGCTGATCGAGAGCGAGTATCCTTTAAATAATGGCTGCTTCCATTATTATTATTATTATTATTATTATTATTATTATTATTATTATTATTATTATTATTATTATTATTATTATTATTATTATTATTAATGTTGTTGAGTTACTTGTTAAGCTACAACCCTAGGTGGAAAGTAGGATGCTATAAGCCCATGGGCTCCTACGGGGAAAGTAACCCATTAAGCAAAGGAAACAAGGAAATACATAAATTACATGAGAAGTAATTAACAATTGAAATAAGTTATTTTAAGAATAGTAACACTAAAATAGGCATTTCCTATATAAACTATAGACTAACAAACAAAGAGGAAGAGAAGTAAGATAGAATAGTGTGCCCGACTGTACCCTCAAGCTAGAGAACTCTAATCGAAGACAATAGGAGACCATGGTACAGAGGCTATGGCAATACAATGGTTTGATTTTGGAATTTGACTGCCCTTCTAGGAGAGCTGCTTGCCATAGCTAAACAGTCTCTTCTACCAAGAGGAAAGTGGCCACTGAACAATTACAGTGCTACTGCACTGTAATTGTTCAGTTAACCCCTTAGGTGAAGAATATCTGGCACCACCGGGCAATAAATGTGCCACATCTTCATTTACATCAATGAAAACTAAGCTTTAACCAAGAATAAACGAGATATGATTCATATACTCAAAATTTTCATTAAAAACAAGGGATTGCATATCAATAGATTCCATGAAGATTATATGATTTCCATGACATGAAAATTGGGCCATATAGCTCATCATCTGCAGCCTGATGGCCACATCACAACGATCGTAGAAAATTGAACAAAATTTTGTGCCCTCTGAATATTAGTTTTCACACACACACGGGACAATTACAAATTGAAAGAGGTTGGTTAATTTACTGTACTCGCATAAAGTAACAATAACATTAAGAGACAGAAAAAGAGGATGTTCTAAAATGTAAGAAAAAGAAATGGATATGGCAGGCTATATAAATTTACTGAGACAGATAATAGGTGGACATTAAGAATAGAGTGGGTTCCTAGAGATGTTATTATTATTATTTTATTATTATTATTATTATTATTATTATTATTATTATTATTATTATTATTATTATTAGCTAAGCTACAACTCCAGTTGGAAAAGCTGGATTCTATAAGCCCAAGGGCTCCAACAAGGAAAAGTGAAATGAGAATTAATGAACAATTGAAATAAAATATGTTAAGAACAGTAACAACATTAAAACCGATCTTTCATATATACACTATAAAAAGACTTATGTCAGCCTGTTCAACATAAAAACATTTGCTGCAAGCTTGTACTTTTGAGATTCAACCGTTTCAACTACTTGTTTAGGAAGATCATTCCACAACTTGGTCACAACTGGAATAAAACTTCTAGAATACTGTGTAGTATTGAGCCTCGTGATGGAGAGGACATGGCTGAGATCCGGATGTTGAGGAGCCGCTGTCCTTCACTTACAATCATACGTAGAGTTTTGTTAGAACTCAACTTCGTGCCCATCATTTGCACCATGCACAAATTTTAGCTAGATCTCTACTAAGGGATTCAGCAACCCCAGATCTACATTCATAAGATGGAATTTCATACAAAGAGAGTAGCATCATCTGCATATGCAACGACCTTTTCTATGCCAAACCACGTGTCATGTGTATATTGTATGAGAAGTAATGGGCTAAGAACACTACTCTGAGGAACACCAGATATCACATTCCTGTTCTCATTATAGTGCTCATCAACAACTCTTTGCAATCTACTACTTAAAAGGGATTAAGGGGGAGAAGAGATGACGATTGATTAACGAACTAAGAAAATGTGCAGGTATAAACTGGCATAGAAAGACTATAAATAGATGCGAGTGGAAGGACATGTTTGAGTGCTTTGTCCAGCAGTGGACTAGTTTTGGTTGATGATGCACATACACACACACATGTATATATATATATATATATATATATATATATATATATATATATATATATATATATATATATATATATATATATATATATATATATATATATATATATATATATATATATATGGATGTGAGAGTGGGTGTTCAAGACAAAATCCAATATCTCTACAGTTTTACCTCTAATACAACAGCGCAGATTAAGACATATCAAACATTAGAAAAAACAGCAATTAACACAATTCTAAATATTTACTTACAGGAATGAGGATGCCAGGGTGATAACTGTCAGTTCCGCAGGAATGTTAACAGTAAGACTAGACCCTATTGACCTCATGCACGAGGATATGGAGCCTTTCAACGGACGGTTGGTCTACTCTCAAAACAAACGTCAGCAGGTATATAAATATCTTTTGTGATAATCTAATCTTTTTTACTATTTTGCCTGACCTTAATTGTTAAAGTTCTTCTTTTCAAGAATCTCCTCAGAATATATACAGCATATATGTTTGTTCCCTTTTGAGTGTATCCCGAAATTCATATAACACTACGATATATTTTTCACCTTTTCCCACTCAAAGAAGTACTCTTGAAATAGAGAAAATCATACATTAATATATTCTTCAATTTCCCACCTGAATCCTTAGTAAGATACAAGCTACATTCTGAATATCCTGATAGGATACAAGCTACACTAGCACGTTTTTTTTTTTTTCATTCTTCCATTCTACCATGTTTCGCATATTGCTGTCCTGTCTAGTCTTCAGCAGCTGACTCTCATTTTGCAGTCCAAATTCCTTATCCCTGATATGGATATTAATCAGAATTCTGACAATTCTTCGCATTCACATCTTCCCAGATTGTACCATCCATTACATAGTACTAGGCATGTAGTTAATTCTAAGTCTAGCTTTTTATTCTTCTTGAAGCTTTAGCTGTGACTAGATTTTGGAACGCTCTTCCTTATATGATAGTTGAATTGATGGAAATTCAAATTTGTTGAACATGGCTTTCTCTTGAACTGATTAACTCAAGTCTTGTTTTAATGACTTATCTTTTTAGTGTTGTTACCGATCGTAATATATTAAAAAAATTTTTTTCTATCATTTCTCACACACGCATATACATATATATATATATATATATATATATATATATATATATATATATATATATATATATATATATATATATATATATATATATAGATGTGTGTGCAATGTAATTTAGTATTCCCATTGGGGTAAGTGCCATTAGTACACCCCAGGTAGTGCTCTCACTACAAAGACCCTTAAGTAATGCCTACACCACACTGTGTGAAGTGCATTGATGGCACTACCCACCCACAGGGTGCTCCAGTTATGTTTAAAAGAGTGCTAACAATACTAATTCATTATTCTTTTTTTCAGGTTATAATGACTTTGTGGTATGCTCAGAGATTCGATAAGGTACATTTTTCTGTCATGCATCCTGGCTGGGCAGATACTCCTGCTGTTAGGACTTCTATCCCTGATTTTTATGAAATGGTAAGTGGTGCTTAAAGGACAGGTTTTCAAAGTTGAAATGGTTCACCTATATGGATTTGGTAGTTGTTAAAAATTACATCAGTGTTCAATACCATCTGAGTAAGTTCATTACTATGACCAACACTAACATTCATTTCAAGTAAATGGTACCTTATAGAAAATCTTATTAAGTAATTGAAAATCCTCTTTAAATCTATTTGTAAGCAATCAACAGGTGCTAAAACATCCTTATCATCCTTTGGTCAAGTTATGTACAGCATCTTGAAAAATTAGGCTCATTCCTTTACCATCCTCATTTTATATATCCATAAAGATTTTGCAGGTGCTGTTTTGGTATGCGATCTCATTTATGGCGTGATCTAGAGATTATTCTTTTGCTTTAGTATGCGATGTCAATATTTGTTATCGTTAAAAAAAAAAAAATAGAAAATCTAATGGTTCTTGCTTTGCCGTGCGCTCCCTTCGCTGGCGAAAAATAAAAACATCAAGCCCCGTATGTACTGGTAAGTGATTATGTTGAGTTGCGCAGGCTAACATCAATGACTATTATTTCTTAGATAATTATTCCTGGTATATATTTTTTTTAGAAAATCTAATGGTTCTTGCTTCGCCGTGAAGTGAAATGGGATCGCTTACTATCAGGTGAGATCACATACCAAAGCAAAAGCACAACTTTGAGGTTGGATACCAAAACAGCATCATTTTACCGTACCTGCTATTCTTACAGCTTACATCCTCAATCTATGGTAATCATAAAGAAAAAAAAAATGTAAAAGTAATTAGATGTAAAGCAGGTTTATATTTTGCAGTGTACGTAACCTCTTCCTTTACATCAAACTTGCTTTTTATCTTACATAAATTTCTACTTAATATATTACTCTGAATAGAAAGTTTATAGAGGTATAAACTGTAACTCCAGTGCAGGTTCACAACAATTTTCCTATCACTTTCATTTTACTTTAAAATTTCACCAAATTCAGTATTACATGTGGAATAATTGAATCTAAACAGACTGCACTATACAGAGTATTAACTACAGACGTTAACAAAGCAGTGAATATTGTACATACCATGATTTAGAGACTTCTGCATTATAAATAGTCCCTGAAGAATTATAGTTGGCAATCTTAAACTATGTAATTTTTGGCAGACTGAATTTCATCTCATTTAAAAAATTTTTACCATCAGATGAAAGATAACTTACGTACCCCTAGCGAAGGTGCTGATACAGCCGTGTGGTTGGCCATTTCAAAAGCTGCTTTAAAGCACCCAAGTGGACTTTTCTACCAGGGTAAGTAAAAGCAGTAAGCTGTTTACATCTAGGTATTTTCCCAAATTATTTTTTTTGCAAAATAACTCTTGCTAAGAGAATATCAACTGTTGCAGTAATTTTGGTAAGAATACTAAGACTGTACAGTACTGTACACTAAATATATTATTGGTGAGGTAAATCACTGCAATAAGCCTGGGCTTTCATTGATCTTTAATACTATACTGCTATCAATATAAATACTCTAAGAACGAAGAATCATGTAATGTTTGAGCAATATTCAAAGAGTAGTAGCTTCATGAGAAAACTAGCTAATGCAGTGGCATGGCCAACAATTGAATCAAGATGATATACCATGGTTCATTTTATCATTGACTTTATAACCATTCAAATTTCAAGGCACCATTATCAGTACATGTATGCAGCAACTGTAAAACAATGTACGCAAATAAAAGAAAAAAGTAACTGATGTTAACAACTACAACAGATGAGCAGTTCTTGAAAGAGTTTCACAGGCAAGCTGTACACTTTAGATAAGTTACACTGTGCTGATTTAGTATATTGTATCTGTGATTGCAGCAAATGTCTCACTCTTAGAAAAGTTATTTTCACTTTTTTAGCCTACATTTAATTAAAATACTGTAGATACAGGGTTCTTTCAATAGGTTTAATTTTCAAGGATTTGATACCACCAATTAACTTCCCTAAATATTTTACCTTATACAACACACAATATATTGTATTAAATAGTTTTAAGGTTGTTTAATTATTTATAGCAACACTGAATTTCTAGGCTAGTTTAAATCTGTAATACATGTACAGTATATATTTCCTTATAAAGTACCATGTATAATAGCAATAAAAATAGAACTGTCTTTATAACTGTTGCCTTGTGTTTCAGATCGAGAACCTGTATCTACACATTTGCCCCTAGCTTGGACTAAAACATCAATTGAGGAGGAAAATCTTTTTATGCAAAAGTTGATGTTACTTATGCAAAAGTTCTCAAATGAAACTTCTCCAGAACAAACAGAGGTAAACGGTGATAATACATCAGAGGTAAATGCAAACATTCTTGCCAATGGAGTAAAGCCTCCTCTTGAATCAAGTGACACCAACACTAAAAATGTGGAAGAACTTACTTCTTCTCTAAAAGAAGTTTCTTTAAAGTCTGAAGATGTAAATCTTTACGAAAAAGGAGAAACTAAAGACCAAACTGAAAACCAATCCACAATGCCAGTTGAAGATACAAAGTCAGAAGGACAAAAACCAGATGTAGAACAGAAATCTGATGACCCTGAAAAAGAAGAGATACCGTCTGCCACAATGGAACATGTATCATCTTCCAAACCAGAAGATACGACTAATGAGGTACTAGAAAATTCTGGAACTAATTCTAAGGAGGCAGAGGTAGGAGAAAAGACAGATGAAGGCTCTTTAGAAAAGTCAGACACTCCATCACTAGAGAATGAGGAACCTGCTACAAAAATTGAGGAATTAGTAGAGAAACCCACCACACCAAGTCCTGTAGCTCATGCAAGTGAAAACACTATAACTGACTCCCCCAGACTTGATCAAAACGATGATGTTGAACCAGAAATCACCATCCCTGATAAAAACGAGGAAGCTAAACCAGAAACAACAACAGAAGAGCCTGAAGTAACAGTCACAAGTAATCCTGAAGCTGAATCTAAACCAGAAACACCACAACCTGATGATAAGGAAGAACCTGAAACAGAATTAGTAGAAGAGACCCCTCTAAATGATGGGGATTTGCCCTCCGACGGTCAGAATTCAAGACCAGTCACATCAGAATCAAAATCTGATGCCAGCATAGATGCAGCCCCTGTGACCAGTTCACCATCTCCAGTAGATCAAATACAAATGAGTGCTGCCAGTGTTGTCGAGCATTTAATTGATATAACAGCATCAAGAGCAGGTGATCATCAGTATTCTTAGCTCTGGTGATTTTGAAGCCATTTTCCTGATTGTGCAATTTTATGGCATTTCTTTTCATTGAAAAACACTTTGAAGCTTTGGTATATACCTCTCAAATTAGCTTAACTAAAATAGGAATGTAAATAAATTCCTCTTCAAGTTAAATAAGGTTTGAATTTGTAGTACAACTACTGTACTGTATTTGAAAACAAAATGAAAAGCTTCTGTTGTTTTTCAGCTAGACTACAAATTAGGGACTACTATACCAAGCCTAAAGATTCTTTATAAGTGTGAATAGTATACTGTGTTTACCATGTAAACTAGCATTTACCATAATATCAACTTAAAATACTATATATTTTATGCATATAGTTCTAATTACAGTACTTCCTTTGTAATTTAAATGCCAATTGTACCATTCTTCATCTAGTGTTTTCATGCCAAAGCATTTAGTTCTAGAAAGCTATTTTGTATGGTGTTTTGATGTAATCTAAATCCAACACAGTCAAATTTTAATTCTAGTTGTATATATCTTTTACTACTTTCACCTTTTCTAAAATTGTATGAATGAAACCGAGTGTTACTATATAATAAAATATATTATATCTACCTGGTCCTTTTGAAACATATCTGATAAAATGCTTCAGTAGTTTACAAATTTTATCTTCTGGACGTGCTTAATGGCTTACAAATTTGGCGGAGTAAGGGTTGCTTACAGTCGATAAGACGCATGGTAAATACTGATAGTCCCTCAGAATTACTTTCTTCTTTATTGATGCCTGAAATTTAAGATTGGTTCAGAATTTGTATATGGTACATGTTTGGAAAATATAGATTTGATATATAAATAGAAAAAATTTCTTGAAAAGCATAGTAATAAAAACAGAAAATTTTAGTAATATAAATGCTTAGCTAGCTGGTTCATAAGGATCAAATCTGCAAATGTTAGGATCAGCAATACTGACTGAATACAAGTACCATATTCTAAAAACATTAATTGACCTATTTACTTTTTAATACCTTAGAAAATCTCTATACATTATATTTTTCAATATTAAACTAGCCGGTGATTATATAAGCTGCAGCTCTGCTGCCCGACAGAAAAACTCTACGTTCAAAATACGCCAGCGATCGCTATGCAGGTAGGGGGTGTACATCAACAGCGCCATCTGTCGAGCAGGTACTCAGTACTCAATGTAAACACAGAACCAATTTTCTCTCTGTCGTGCCACCGGCAAGACCTACTAAATTCGCTATTGCTTACTGGATTGGTTTTCACATATTTTGGTGAAGTACACATTTCTAGTTTTGAGCTTTCGTTATGCAGGTGTTTTATCTTCATCTCAAAACTTGAACTCGTTTTGGATAGATTTAATTATGGTGACAAGGAGAGTATGGACTTTCTTTCACTTTTAAATGGCCGACCCTTCCCTTAGACGGAAGTGTGTTTAGGTTTTTAGTAATTTTGCTTAACACGTTATAGATCTATATATTTTATATCTCTCCGCCTTTATTAGGCCTCTTCGATTAACTTTCCATTTATTATAAACATATAAAAATAAATTTTTATGTTTTGTTTATATGCGAACTTTCCTGATAGTAGGCGGTCCTAACTTGGAACCGAAGTTAATCAACGTTGAGCCCGTTATATCGTATTTAGCCTTTAAAGAATTTAAAACTTTTTAAATTTAATGTTTTATGAAAGAATTTCTTTGATAGTCTTCGTACTGTTTTCAAAGATGAACTAACGTTTAGTTTTTTAGACTACGCAGTTGTTGACGTTCAGGACGTTCAACATGCGCTCTATCGTTACGATAGAGAGAGAGTGTATCACGGTTTCACTTTGCAGTAAGAGTAAATCGATTCTGACGTTTGGTTCATTCTTTCTTAGCTTAAATGTTTTAAATTCTAAATTAAAGGAACTTTTTATTTGGAAAACCTTTCAGTTTTTTCCTTTAGTCAAATAACATGTTTTTTTGACGATATATAATTGGGCTCTTCTCTTAGGTGCGAAATCAAGAGAGAAAGAGAGAGAGAGATAGAGACGGAGGGAGAGAGAGGAGAGAAAACGTTCCGTTCAAGCGGGTAACGTTGTTCTCGTGTTACTCTCGTCCCTAGTCTCTGTACGGGGAAGAAGGTAAAACGTTTCTAGGGTTTTATTCTTGTCCCCAGGCTATGTGCGGTGAGAGATTGTAAACGTAGTTTATTTGAACTAGTATTTAGTCTCTTTCCCAGCCACTGAATTTTTTATCTTTATATATGTTTTCTGTTTTTTTGTTAGTATTAATGAGCTGCATTATACGACTGATTTCGCAATTACTACCTTTTAATGAAGGGTAGAATTGCGTGTTTCAGGTAGAAATCAGTAAAAGTTTCGATTTCAGTGAAATAAGTGCAAAACAGAAAATCGATAAAGTGATATGCGCAAAGTGTTACAGTGTTGCGTCCGAGGGTTCGTCTGTTCGTGCCTGTCGTTCACCTAGTCCGGGACCTCTTGCAAGCTCCCAAGCCCAGGGGAGAAGTAATGTCGAACGACTTATGGATTCGAGAGGCCTTGATCAACGAACAGACGTTTTTCCCTCCGTGGTTTCGGGCGTATCTACCCAAGATCGCCCCACCCACACAAAGACGAGAGAGCCCATTTATTTCTCGTCTGCGGAAGAGGTTTCTCGTAAGAAACCATGGACCTAGGTCTCGCGGCTTATTAAGCGCAAGTCGGTCCCTTCCGCGCAAGTCCAACGGCCCAGTTGTAGCCACTGGGTCAGTTCGGACTCACTGCAGTCTTCCGACGACTGCTCACCTCCTAAGAGAGGCAAAGCGGTACCGCATCAGGCAGTCACACCGTCTGTTGCCGCACCTGCTCTTGTAGACCCTAAGTGGTCTTTGCTGCAGACCATGCAGTCTCAGTTAACGTCATTGATGCAGGACTTTCGTGCGGAGAAGGTTGACACCAACCTCTAGCCTACAACCAACCACGGTTGTGCGTCCTGTGGACGGTGAGGCGACCTTCTGCCGCACTCCAGCTAAGAGAGTCCCGCCACCCATGCGTTCCAGTGTACCCTGCCAGCCGCATGTTGACGTTCAGCAACGCACGGAACCTTCCGTTGACGTTCGCGAGGTACAACAACAGTCTAAGTTGTTTTGTTTTGACGCGGTGCGTCAACCTCCGCATTCTAGAGTTGTTTTGACTGCTCAGTCTAGACAGTCAAAGCAGTCTCGAGTGGACACTGTACCTCCTCACACACCTGTTGTGGTTGACAGTTCAGTTGTTGACAGTTCACAGACTGTCAAGCAGTTACATGACGTTGCCTTCTGGTCTGCTACTAATGCTCCAGTGAGAGACTCACTGAGGTAACCTAGCTTTTATCGGACAAGGTTCCTATAGATGAGGAAGTTGCTGTTCTCCCTCCTACTGATATTCCCTTGAGGACTCTGTCAGATGGAGAGGAGCCTTAAGCTGCTTAGCCTCCTATGGACTTTAATTAAATCATGATGATTTTTTTTAAGGATCTTCGTCCGGATCTTGTAACTGCTGCTCCTCGTTCGCCTAAACGTCAGAACTTACACTAGGCCTAGCTACTTCGAAGCCATTGTTTTAAAGCTAGTGCTCTCTCGCTCTCCTAGAGAGCGTTACGTTGGCTAGGCGACTGGTTTTTACACCAGGAGGAGTTTTTAGGGATACAGCCTTTGATTTCCCTTCTTTTAAACTGGCTTATAGAGCGAGAGTCTGATATGACACGAGAGAAGTTCTCGGCTTGGGAGTTCATGCCTCTGCCCAGATAGACTTCTCAATTCTGGTAGACTCGCCCTGGCGCCTAGCCAGGAGACGCTCCAAGTTGTTTACAGGTCAACTTCTCAGCTTTTTGTCAAGCCTTTGAAGTTTTGCTGTACTATTATGTCACACATAACAAGGCTTTCAGGGATGGTAAACGGTTCCGCCTCAGTCGCTAACCCCGTCTTTTGCCACACCTGCTCCCGTAGACCCTAAATGGGCTTTGCTGCAAGCCATGCAGTCCAAGCTTGCGTCCTTGATAGAGGACTTAAATGCGGAGAAGAACCTTCTGGCCAACAACCTTCCAACCGGTCGGTTGTGCGCCCTGTTGACGCTGAGGTAACCTACTCGCGTCTGCCAGTTGAGGTGGTTCCTCCTTCTGGCCAACAACCTTCCAACCGGTCGGTTGTGCGCCCTGTTGACGCTGAGGTAACCTACTCGCGTCTGCCAGTTGAGGTGGTTCCTCCACCGATGCGACCCAGTGTGGGTTGCCAGTCGCACGTTGACGTTAAGCGACGCTCGGAGGTGGTTGTTGACGTTCAGGACGTTCAACAACCAGCAGAGGTGACTTGTTGTGACGCAGTGCGTCAACCTCAGCAACCCGGTAGGGTGTTGACTGCACAACCCAGACGGTCTAGACAGTTTCGGGTTGACGCTGTACTTCCTCGCGCACCCATGGTTGTTGACAGTTCACAGACTGTGCAGCAGTTCCATGATTTTGCGTCCGGCTCCGTCACGCATCCACCAGTGCGACCGGATTCAGCGAGTCAGACGTTGCCCACTCCGTTGCCGTTTCCTCATCAGTTTCGGATGAGGAACCCTCTGATGAGGACGTTGCTGAACAAGACGATCAGCCCCCAGCCCTGCTATCCATTCAGAAGATGCTGAAGAAGGAACGCTGCTCAGTCAGGTTGTGGATGAGTCTGGTAGGGACACTGTCATCCGTGGATCAATTTGTGTCACTAGGAAGACTACACCTCCGTCCTCTTCTATACCATCTAGCTTTTCACTGGAAAAAGGACAAGACGCTAGAAGCGGTCTCGATCCCGGTTTCCGGAAAGATAAAGTCTTGCCTGACTTGGTGAAAGGACTATATCAACCTTAGAGGGGGTCTTCCCCTGACTGTTCAGACTCCCAACCACGTTCTCTTCTCGGACGCATCGGACGTAGGCTGGGGTGCGACATTAGACGGTCGGGAATGCTCGGGATTATGGAACTCGAGTCAAAGGACAATGCATTTCAACTGCAAGGAGCTACTGGCAGTACGTCTGACCTGGAAAAGCTTCAGGTCTCTCCTTCAAGGCAAAGTGGTGGAGGTGAACTCGGACAACACCACGGCTTTGCCGTACATCTCCAAGCAAGGAGGGACCTACTCTCTGACGTTGTACGAGATCGCAAGGGACCTCCTCACCTGGTCAAAAGGTCTAGACATATCACTAGTAACGAGGTTCATCCAAGGCAACTTGAATGTCATGGCAGATTGTCTCAGTCGGAAGGGACAAATAATTCCAACAGAATGGACCCTCCACAAGGATGTATGCAAGAGACTTTGGGCCACCTGGGGCCAGCCAACCATAGATCTCTTCGCAACCTCGATGACCAAGAGGCTCCCAATATTTTGCTTACCAATCCCGGATCCAGCAGCAGTTCATATAGATGCCTTTCTACTAGATTGGTCACACCTAGATCTATATGCATTCCCTCCGTTCAAGATTGTCAACAAGGTACTGCAGAAGTTCGCCTCTCACGAAGAGACAAGGTTGACGCTAGTTGCTTCCCTCTGGCCCGCGAGAGAATGGTTCACCGAGGTACTTCGATGGTTAATAGACGTTCCCAGAACACTTCCCCTAAGGGTGGACCTTCTACGTCAGCCACGCGTAAAGAAGGTACACCAAGGCCTCCACGCTCTTCGTCTGACTGCCTTCAGACTATCGGAAGACTCTCGAGAGCTAGAGGCTTTTCGAAGGAGGCAGCCAGAGCGATTGCTAGAGCAAGGAGAACATCCACCCTTAGAGTCTACCAATCGAAGTGGGAAATCTTCCGAAACTGGTGCAAGTCAGTATCCGTATCCTCGACCAGTACCTCTGTAACTCAAATAGCTGACTTCCTCTTATATCTGAGGAAAGAACGATCTCTTTCAGCTCCCACTATCAAGGGTTACAGAAGCATGTTGGCATCAGTCTTCCGTCACAGAGGCTTAGATCTTTCCAACAATAAAGATCTACAGGACCTCCTTAAGTCTTTTGAGACCACGAAGGAGCGTCGTTTGGTTACACCTGGTTGGAATTTAGACGTGGTACTAAGATTCCTTATGTCAGACAGGTTCGAACCGCTACAATCAGCCTCCCTGAAAGACCTCACCTTAAAAGACTCTTTTCCTGGTATGCTTAGCCACAGCTAAAAGAGTCAGTGAGATTCATGCCTTCAGCAAGAACATCGGATTCTCATCCGAAACGGCTACATGTTCTACAACTTGGCTTTCTAGCCAAAAACGAACTGCCTTCTCGGCCTTGGCCAATATCGTTCGATATTCCAAACTTATCGTATGGTTGGAAATGAACTAGAGAGTCTTATGTCCTGTAAGAGCTCTTAAGTTCTATTTAAAACGAACTAAACCTTTACGAGGCCCGTCTGAAGCTTTATGGTGTTCAGTTAAGAAACCATCTTTGCCTATGTCAAAGAATGCTTTATCCTATGTTATCAGACTGTTAATACGAGAAGCTCATTCCCATCTGAATGAGGAAGACCAAGCTTTGCTGAAGGTAAGGACACACGAAGTTAGAGCTGTCGCAACTTCCGTGGCCTTTAAACAAAATAGATCTCTGCAAAGTATAATCGACGCAACCTATTGGAAAAGCAAGTCAGTGTTCTCGTCTTTTTATCTTAAGAATGTCCAGTCTCTTTACGAGAACTGCTACACTCTGGGACCATTCGTAGCAACGAGTGCAGTAGTGGGTGAGGGCTCAACCACTACAATTCCCTAATTCCATAACCTTTTTAATCTTTCTCTTGAAATGTTTTATTATTGTTTTTGGGTTGTCCGGAAGGCTAAGAAGCCTTTCGCATCCTACTTGATTTGCCGGGTGGTCAAAGTCATTTCTTGAGAAGCGCCTAGATTAGAGGTTTTGATGAGGTCCTGTTGTATGGGTTGCAACCCTTGATACTTCAGATCCTAGGGGTCGCTCAGCATCCTAAGAGGATTGCGAGGCTCCGTAAGGAAGACGTACTTAAAAAGGCAGAGTAATTGTTCAAGTCGACTTCCTTACCAGGTACTTATTTATTTTATGTTTGTTATTTTGAATAACTGCTAAAATGAAATACAAAATACTTAGCTCATAATAATGTAAACAAGTAATGCTGGTCTCTACCCACCCCCCTGGGTGTGAATCAGCTTATATAATCACCGGCTAAGTTTAATATTGAAAAATGTTATTTTTATTAATAAAATAAATTTTTGAATATACTTACCCGGTGATTATATATTAAAGGACCCTCCCTTCCTCCCCAATAGAGACCCAGTGGACCGAGGAGAAAATTGGTTCTGTGTTTACATTGAGTACTGAGTACCTGCTCGACAGATGGCGCTGTTGATGTACACCCCCTACCTGCATAGCGATCGCTGGCGTATTTTGAACGTAGAGTTTTTCTGTCGGGCAGCAGAGCTGCAGCTTATATAATCACCGGGTAAGTATATTCAAAAATTTATTTTATTAATAAAAATAACATTTTTGGGGGAGACAGCAAACTTTGATAATTCAAATAATATTAAAACATGTTCAGGTATGAACTGAATTATTTAACAAAAATCACATTTTAGCAACATATCAAACTACAGATTTAGATTCATCCCTGCTTATAGCATAATTTCATGCTTTTCTTGATTGTGTTAAAAACACAGTATGCTGTTTGTCACTATAGTACTGCACTACAGTATACTGTACACAACGAAATTTACACTCATTGTTTAGCTATTAACCAATGGAGAGGAGTACTTCTTCAAAGCCATGATTACAATAGAAGTACAACTATTCATATCCTGGAGCCAGACCATTAGCTACAAATTATTAACTGCCAAATAATCAAATGCCATCCCCAGTCCTTTCACATCTTGTTGATCAACCTCAAGTAATACTATACATACCATAGTTAAATATCTCTCCAAAAAGAAATCTCCGCAAAATTTTATGTAATATGGTAACCGTCTATTTTTTTATGACATACTAATGTTTTGTACAGTAGACAAAGTGAAAATACTTGCTGATTATTTACTGCTTCTTACCAAATCTGTCCCTGGAATATGGTTATCCCAAATATTCCCATGGATTTAGGTACAAGAGGTAGCAGCAAGTCTAAATTCCCCGAATATTCCCTTGGTAATGGGAATAGTGTACTAGCTACCCTTAGCAAATCACCAATGAGGATGCGGTTGACTCATTGCCCTCATACAAGATATTAAAATGGTAGTGAATTGGCAACGGACGATTTTCCAAATCTGAAAGATTTACTGCGCTTTGGGCAATCTTCCATTTCCATCTCACTGCCATTTTGAGGTTTGCTTATACTTTTATGACAGTATTGTAGAAAAAGAATATTTAGTAGAGGTTTGATGTTATTTAAACACTATGGGGGTTTCTGTGTTACTGGCACTACAGTAGTCAGGTTTCCTACCATTCTGTAAATAAAAAACTTCAGTACGAGTACAATACCAGTTTTCCAGTACAGACATAACCTTCACTCCCAGATAATATTAGTCTATTATTACAAATTAGTGTTGCTAGTCCTCATCTACATGAACAAGGGATTTGCCATCTTATTCATTGCCCTGTTTTTCACTTGCAATACTGTTTAGTGCTGTGCACGGCACTTGCACTTATGGCAGCATGAATGCTGATTTTATTTTCCTCGCTCAGCACATTGGTCTTGTTTACATGAAACATTCGCCCCACAGCAGCAAAAGACATAGCTTCCCTACACTTATTCAACATCCCTGCTCTTTTGTTCAAAGGTCATCCCACTTTTCTGGCACTTAACGGTAAGTTTGCTGGATAATAAAGGGATTTTGACACACCGAAACACACAGCTATGAAAACAAAACGTCCGAATCTCACTGGTGCTAGAAAAGGAATGAGGGAAGAAGCAGGGTTGCCAGATTATTTCCACTGGATTATCGTACATGAGCCCTAAAATTATCGTTTTTCACCCAAAATTATCGTACACACTTTCAATACATTATGAAGTTACATAAATTACTTATTTCAAGGTATTTTAGTAAACACACACACACACACACTATATATATATATATATATATATATATATATATATATATATATATATATATATATATATATATATATATATATATATATATATATATATATATATATATATACAGTATATATATATATATATATATATATATATATATATATATATATATATATATATATATATATATATATATATATCACGCTTCTGTTACAAAACATTTTTGTATAATAGTGAACTGTTTTTAACTCCGTATCCTTGAGTTCATTTTCTACTCTTCATGGATCTACTGTTTTAATACTGGTTTTTATAACGTACTGTCGTTCTACAAATGAAAATAATGATTCTTTAGATAACAACGAAACTTTTACGTGTAGTGCAGTATTGTAATAACTACTTTGTCTGACTGAAGAAAATGCACTGACGTTTCTGAAAAACCTAATCAAAAATAGTAAAAGACTTCAATCAAATGGATCATAAAGAAAATTGAAAATTAATTCTACAGACATAACTCTCCCTGACAACTGGTATCATTGAAATAACAATTCGGAGCGATCCATTGCTTCGAATATATACCTCAATTGTTTAAAAGAAATTAAATTCCTAGCCAGCAGAAATTGTTGTAAATAGTAAAAGTATGTTTATAACAAGATCTTTTATTATAGTGTTTTCGTGTCCCATTTTTTTTTTTTTATAAAATACATTTTTCATTGATTGAAAGCTTTGCCAATCCTATGCTAAGGTAATACATAACATTTCTCCTTCCATGAGTTAATCTCTTGACTTATTCCTCCCACCTACGGGCCCACAGGAATGGTAGGCTACCCTCATTAACGGGAAAACAACCAGAAAGAAAACCATGGATAAATCTAATAATTTTGAAGAATTAATTTGATAAAATGCTCGTGAAAAAAATGTAAAATTATATATTTTTTTCTCTTTTCTGAAACCTCGAAATTATCGTACAAAAGCGTACGATACCTAAGGTGTGTATCGTACATCGTACCGGACCCAAAATAATCGTACATGTACGATAATTATCGTACGAATGGCAACCCTGGGAAGAAGCGTGGGTAGTGGTAGGGGGGGGGGGGGTTTAGTCGTAGTAGAGGGCAGTAGTTGGATGTAGAACGGCACCTCATAGTGTCGAGGGATATTGAGGAAGGAGAGGATTAATTGGTAAGGGACCTCTGGTAGTGGTTCTAACACGCCCCAGTTACTATACTGACACTATTAGAGTGAGCGCTCGCTCGGTTTATTCCTGGCATTACATGCAACTTTTTCTCTGGTATTTTTAGCAGTATTGATACCTTAGAAATGGTGCTATAAGGAGTATTTCTCGGAGCGACACGGGTCGAGCCCAGAAAAGCTCTTATTGGGGCCATGGCTAAAGTTAAACAAAAAATCTGAACCAAAAAGAAGGTAAGAATGCAAGATGTCAACATCAAGATGTTTACAGGGAGACAGGCAGAACAAAGTTGCCAAGGAGTAAGCTAGCAAACAAGAATGTCAGGAAGCTTATCAAACATGATGACAGCAAGTGCAATGATATATGAATCTAGAAACAGAAATTATTACTTAAATATTGCATCCCTCCCCCGCATGTAATCTAATACACAAAACTCAATTTCAAGAATATGAAAGGTTGACTATAGTGAATGCATCATGAGAACACTTTACTACTATAAAATAACCTGTGCTCAAGTCTTGTGGAGTATCAAGATACAATAAACATTGACAAAATTTACCATCACTAAAGAAATACCGGTACCTCTCCTAATGTTCAAATAGTAATGTTCGACATATGGTATACTGTAGCATATATCAGGATAGTACTGTATACCTAGTTGCGCCTCTTTTTTATCTATCCAGCTACCTATAGATGCAGAGAAGACAATAGCCTAAATTTGCAAAATTAAAATTAGTGATTTTCTTAAAGATTCATGATGATATCAAGTTTATCACCATTTTCATTACCACATAAGAAGCTTGTCAGGAATAGATACTCGGCATCGCAATTTAAAAAAATCTTTCTTGGTTCACAGCTAATTATAACTTTATGAAAAATATATTACTGTATAGCATTAAGCATTAATGTTCCAAAAATTTATCTAGTTTACTTAACTCATTTTATTAACCACTCATTTCCATTTTTGGTTATCAGTGATTGAGGCTCAAAATAAAAGTTGCACTATTAACTGCAACAGGATGAAATGGAAACGGTAAAATATTTATAAAAGGTTTCCCTTTAATTTACAACACAGGCACTAAGGCATAGATCTTTGGAATTGCAGAAAAATTATATTTTAATTATAAAATAAATTTTTGAATATACTTACCCGGTGAATATATAGCTGCAACTCTGTTGCTCGACAGACAAACTCTACGGAAAAAACTCGCCAGCGATCGCTACACAGGTTGCGGGTGTGCCCAACAGCGCCATCTGTCGACCAGATACCCAGCTCTTATGTAAACAAAGACTCAATTTTCTCCTCGTCCCACTGCGTCTTTATTGGGGAGGAAGGGAGGGTCATTTAATTTATATATTCACCGGGTAAGTATATTCAAAAATTTATTTTATAATTAAAATATCATTTTTAAATATTTAACTTAGCCGGTGAATATATAGCTGATTCACACCCAGGATGGTGGGTAGAGACCAGTAATATATGTTTACATTTTATGAGCTAAGAGTTTTTTATTTCATTTTAGAAGTTACCAAAATAACAAAAACAAAATAAATAGGTACCTGGTAAGGAAGTCGACTTGAACAATTACTCTGCCTTTTAAGTACGTCTTCCTTACGGAGCCTCGCGATCCTCTTAGGATGCTGATCGACCCCTAGGAGCTGAAGTATCAAGGGTTGCAACCCATACAACAGGACCTCATCAAACCCCTAATCTAGGTGCTCTCAAGAAATGACTTTGACCACCCGCCAAATCAACCAGGATGCGAAAGGCTTCTTAGCCTTCCGGACAACCCATAAAAAAACAACATTTCAAGAGACAGATTAAAAGGATAAGGAATTAGGGAATTGTAGTGGTTGAGCCCTCACCCACTACTGCACTCGCTGCTACGAATGGTCCCAGTGTGTAGCAGTTCTCGTAAAGAGACTGGACATCTTTCAAGTAAAATGACGCGAACACTGACTTGCTTCTCCAATAGGTTGCGTCCATTATACTTTGCAGAGATCTATTTTGTTTAAAGGCCACGGAAGTTGTTACAGCTCTAACTTCGTGCGTCTTCACCTTAAGCAAAGTTCGGTCTTCCTCACTCAGATGTGAATGAGCTTCTCGTATTAACAATCTGATAAAGTCTGACCAAGCATTCTTTGACATAGGCAAGGATGGTTTCTTAACTGAACACCATAAAGCTTCAGATTGGCCTCGTAAAGGTTTAGTACGCTTTAAATAGAACTTAAGAGCTCTAACAGGGCATAAGACTCTTTCTAGTTCATTGCCTACGATCTCCGATAAGCTGGGAATATCGAAAGATTTAGGCCAAGGCCGAGAAGGCAGCTCATTTTTGGCTAGAAAACCAAGTTGCAGCGAACAAGTGGCTTTTTCCATCGAAAATCCGATGTTCTTGCTGAAGGCATGAATCTCACTGACTCTTTTAGCCGAGGCTAAGCATACCAGGAAACGAGTCTTAAGAGTGAGATCTTTCAGGGAGGCTGATTGTAACGGCTCCAACCTGTCTGACATGAGGAATCTTAGTACCACGTCTAAATTCCATCCAGGGGTAGCCAAACGACACTCCTTGGTGGTCTCAAAAGACTTAAGGAGGTCTTGCAGATCTTTATGTTTGGAAAGATCTAAGCCTCTATGCCGGAAGACCGATGCCAACATGCTTCTGTAGCCCTTGATAGTGGGAGCTGAAAGGGATCGTCCTTTTCTCAGGTATAAGAGAAAATCAGCTATTTGAGCTACGGAGGTACTGGTCGAGGATACAGAAACTGACTTGCACCAGTCTCGGAAGACTTCCCACTTCGATTGGTAGACTCTAATGGAAGACGCTCTCCTTGCTCTAGCAATCGCACTGGCTGCTTCCTTCGAAAAGCCTCTAGCTCTCGAGAGTCTTTCGATAGCCTGAAGGCAGTCAGACGAAGAGCGTGGAGGCTTTGGAGTACCTTCTTTACGTGTGGCTGACGTAGAAGGTCTACCCTAAGAGGAAGACTTCTGGGAACGTCTACTAACCATCGAAGTATCTCGGTGAACCATTCTCTCGCGGGCCAGAGGGAAGCAACTAACGTCAACCTTGTCCCTTCATGAGAGGCGAACTTCTGCAGTACCTTGTTGACAATCTTGAACGGTGGGAATGCGTAGAGATCCAGATGTGACCAATCTAGGAGGAAAGCATCTATATGTATTGCTGCTGGGTCCGGGACTGGAGAGCAATAGATTGGAAGCCTCTTGGTCAGCGAGGTTGCAAAGAGATCTATGGATGGTTTACCCCAAGTGGCCCAAAATCTCTTGCACACATCCTTGTGGAGGGTCCATTCGGTTGGAATTACTTGCCCTTTCCGACTGAGACAATCTGCTATGACGTTCAAGTCGCCTTGGATGAACCTCGTTACTAGGGAGATGTCTTGACCTTTTGACCAGATGAGCAGGTCCCTTGCGATCTTGTACAACGTCAGTGAGTGGGTACCTCCTTGTTTGGAGATGTACGCCAAGGCCGTGGTGTTGTCCGAGTTAACTTCCACCACTTTGCCTCGAAGGAGAGACTTGAAGCTTTTCAAGGCCAGATGTACTGCCAACAGCTCCTTGCAGTTGATATGCATGCTCTTCTGACTCGAGTTCCACAGTCCTGAGCATTCCCGACCATCTAGTGTCGCGCCCCAGCCCACGTCCGATGCGTCCGAGAAGAGAACGTGGTTGGGAGTCTGAACAGCCAGGGGAAGACCCTCTCTTAGGTTGATATTGTCCTTCCACCAAGTCAGACAAGACTTTATCTTTTCGGAAACCGGGATCGAGACCGCTTCTAGCGTCTTGTCCTTTTTCCAGTGAAAAGCTAGATGGTATTGAAGAGGACGGAGGTGTAGTCTTCCTAGTGACACAAATTGTTCCACGGATGACAGCGTCCCTACCAGACTCATCCACAGTCTGACTGAGTAGCGTTCCTTCTTCAGCATCTTCTGGATGGATAGCAGGGCTTGATCTATTCTGGGGGCTGATCGTCTTGTTGTTCAGCAACGTCCTCATCAGAGGGTTCCTCATCCGAAAACTGATGAGGAAACGGCAACGGAGTGGGCAACGTCTGGCTCGCTGAGTCCGGTCGCACTGGTTCATGCGTGACGGAGCCGGACGCAACATCATGGAACTGCTGCACAGTCTGTGAACTGTCAACAACCATGGGTGCGCGAGGAAGCACAGCGTCAACCCGAGACTGTCTAGATCGTCTGGGTTGTGCAGTCAACACCCTACCGGGTTGCTGAGGTTGACGCACTGCGTCAAAACAAATCACCTCTGCTGGTTGTTGAACGTCCTGAACGTCAACAACCACCTCCGAGCGTCGCTTAACGTCAACGTGCGGCTGGCAACCCACACTGGGTCGCATCGGTGGAGGAACCACCTCAACTGGCAGACGCAAGAAGGTTACCTCAGCGTCAACAGGGCGCACAACCGACCGGTTGGAAGGTTGTTGGCCGGAAGGTTCGGCAGCAACCTTCTCCGCATTAAAGTCCTCTATCAAGGATGCAAGCTTGGACTGCATGTCTTGCAGCAAAGCCCATTTAGGGTCTACGGGAGCAGGTGCGGCAACAGACGGGGTTAGCGACTGAGGCGGTACTGCTTTCCATCCCTGAAAGCCTTGTTTATGCATGACATAATTGTACAGCAAAACTTCAAAGGCTCGAAAACAGCTGTGAAGTTGACCTGTAAAAAACTTGCAGCGTCTCCTGGGCAGAGGCATGAACTCCCAAGCCGAGAACTTCTCTCGTGTCATATCAGACTCTCGCTCTATAAGCCAGTTTAAAAGAAGGGAAAGCAAAGGCTGTATCCCCCAAACTCCTCCTGGTGATAAACCAGTCGCCTAGCCAACGTAAAGCTCTCTAGGAGAGCGAGAGAGCACTAGCTTAAAAACAACGGCTTCGAAGTAGCTAGGCCTAGTGTAAGCTCTGACGTTTAGGCGAACGAGGAGCAGCAGTTACAAAAAGATCCGGACAAAAATCCTTAAAAAAAAATCATCATAATTTAATTAAAGTCCATAGGGGGCTAAGCAGCTTTAGGCTCCTCTCCATCTGACAGAGTCCTCAAGGGAATATCAGTAGGAGGGGGAACAGCAACTTCCTCATCTACAGGAACCTTGTCCGATAAAAGCTGAGTCTCAAGCAAGGGAGAGACCTACCGTGGTGGCAATGCTTTACAAGCAGAGTCCACACTCACTGGTGCATTAGTAGCGGACCAGAACGCAACGTCATGTAACTGCTTGACAGTCTGTGAACTGTCAACAACTGAACTGTCAACCACAACAGGTGCGTGAGGACGCACAGCGTCCACTCGAGACTGCTTTGACTGCCTAGACTGAGCAGTCAAAACAACTCTAGAATGCGGAGGTTGACGCACAGCGTCAAAACAAGTCAACTCCGATTGTTAGCGAACGTCTTGAACGTCAACAGGAGCATCAGCAAGTGGCCTAACGTCCAAATGCGGCTGAAAATCCACACGAGACCGCATCGAGTGTGGTTCTAAACAACCTGACTGACGTGACTTAGCTACGCCAACGTCAACAGGAAGCACAAAGGAACGTTAGGTTGGCTGAAAGCCAGGATATCGATGAGATAAACGGCTAGACTCAACGGACTAATCGGCAGAATAGTCTTCCATAAGGGAGGCAAGCATATTCTGCATGTCTTGCCATACAACCCATTAAGGATCAACGGAAATGGTTGTGGTAAGAGACGAGGGTAACGTCTGTGACCGCAACACTTTGCCAACAAAAAAGACTCTCGGAGTCTGTGTTACGCTTTTGTTAGGCGGCGAGCAGTTATCCGATGACTGCATAGGGTCAGAGCTGTCCTAATGGCTGTAACCAGGACGCTGGACCTGTCCTGAAAGGACTGACTTTCGCTTAAGGGCTTCGAAACCTTGTGACAGGTTTCTTATGCGAAAAGCCTTCGGATGACGAGGAGAAAAAACGTCTCTCTCGTCTTATGGTAGGGGAGATCTTGGTAAGATACACCCGATACCATAGAGGGAAACGTCTGTTCGTTGATCAAGGCCTCTCGAACCCATAAGTCGTTCGACATTACTTCTCCCCTGGGCTTGGGAGCTTGCAAGAGGTCCCGGACTAGGTGAACGACAGGCACGAACAGACGAACCCTCGGACGCAACACTGTAACACTTTGCGCATATCACTTTATCACTTCGATTTTCTGTTTTGCACTTATTTCACTGAAATCGAAACTTTTACTGAATTCTACCTGAAACACGCAATTCTACCCTTCATTAAAAGGTAGTAATTGCGAAATCAGTCGTATAATGCAAGCTCATTAATACCAGCAAAAAACAGAAAACATATTTTAAGATAAAAAATTCAGTGGCTGGGAAAGAGACTAAACACTAGTTCATATAAACTACGTTTTCAATCTCTCACCGCACATAGCCTGGGGACGAGAATAAAAAACTAAAAACGTTTTATCCTTCCTCCCCGTACAGAGACTAGGGACGAGAGTAACTCGAGAACAACGTTACCCGCTTGAACGGAACGTTTTCTCTCCTCTCTCTCCCTCCGTCTCTATCTCTCTCTCTCTTTCTCTCTTGATTTCGCACCTAAGAGAAGAGCCCAATTATATTTTGTCAAAAAAACATGTTATTTGACTAAAGGAAAAAACTGAAAGGTTTTTCAAATAAAAAGTTCCTTTAAAATAGAATTTAAAACATTTAAGCTAAGAAAGAATGAACCAAACGTCAGAATCGATTTACTCTTACTGCAAAGTGAAACCCGTGATACACTCTCTCTCTATCGTAACGATAGAGCGCATGTTGAACGTCCTGAACGTCAACAACTGCGTAGCATAAATAAACTAAACGTTAGTTCATCTTTGAAAACAGTACGAAGACTATCAAAGAAATTCTTTCATAAAATATTACATTTAAAAAGTTTTAAATCCTTAGCTCTTTAAAAGCTATTTACGATATAAAGGGCTCAACGTTGATTAACTTCGGTTTCCAAGTTAGGACCGCCTACTCTCAGGAAAGGTCGCATATAAACAAAACATTAAAATTTATTTTTATATGTTTATAATAAATGGAAAGTTAATCGAAGAGGCCTAATAAAGGCGGAGAGATATAAAATATATAGAGGAAAATCTATAAATAATTTATAACGTGATAAGAAAATTACTAAAAGCCTAAACACACTTCCGTCTAAGGGAAGGGTCGGCCATTTAAAAGTGAAAGAAAGTCCATACTCTCTTTGTCACCATAATTAAATCTATCCAAAACGAGTTTAAGATTTAAGATGAAGATAAAACACCTGCATTGCGAAAGCTCAAAACCAGAATATAGTACTTCACCAATATGATGTGAAAAACTCCAGTTTAGCAACAGCGAGTAAAGTACGTCTTGTCGACATGTCGACAGAGAGAAAATTGAGTCTTTGTTTACATAAGAGCTGGGTATCTGGTCGACAGATGGCGCTGTTGGGCACACCCGCAACCTGTGTAGCGATCGCTGGCGAGTTTTTTCCGTAGAGTTTGTCTGTCGAGCAACAGAGTTGCAGCTATATATTCACCGGCTAAGTTAAATATTTAAAATTCTACCTAATATGTCCTTTATGAAAAATAAGACAAAATCTAATACTAATAAGAACAATTATGACATTATCAAGCAAATGGTAAAATATATTCTAACAGTACTGTATAGTGTGTCATGTGATGCATCTAGCTCATGTTTGACATACTGTACATGAAAAAACAATTGATAATGAATTAAATTAAAACACATTAACAGCACAAACTTGCTGATCAAGAATTCTTCAATTTAAATCAAAATAATCCTTTCACTTTTTCAAAATCTGACTTGCCTGTTTTGTTTTGCCACAAGGAAATGCATGTAAAATATTTAAATCCTTGGACATACTATAAATGTTAAAGACATGGAACCATCTTGTTCATGTGCTTCTGTAACATACATACCAATCTAACATTGTTGCAACTCACAAACATTAATTTAAAATAGAACCCATGTGAATTCAAGACACGAAAACATCTTTAAAGCTTTATTTTACAAAGGCATTGTAACTTATATAGATTCACAGCAACATACTATGTCTCCACGGAGTATAATTTATGCACATTAACTAAAGTTCTCTGAAAATTTCTCTTCATCATTAAAAGTATATGTATCTAACAAAAAAATCCTTTAGGACTTCATTCAAAACTACTCATGATTGCAATATAAGATTATTGCCTACTTTCAGAAAACCTATAAGTATTTCATATTCTTTATAAAATACAGAGTATTATTGATTTAAAAAAAAAAAAAACATGCATAAAGCTGAAAAACTTATGTATGAGAGTACAGTATTTATGCTATAAAGAACATATACAAACAAATGTAAAAGTTCTTAATGTAGTACTTTAAGGCAACACTGGAAGTAAACTTATACATAATCCTTTATAGAAAAATAAACACTGATTTTTCTAAAAGATATCTACTGTATAAATATGAGAGGTCAGTACTTAAGAAAATGAGACATCATAGTATGTTAACAATTTCTTTTTGAGCGGATAGTAAATATCTGCAACATACATTGAAACAAATTGTGACTGGTGAAATGGAGGCTCATCACTGAAATGTTCAAGTACAGTATCTGTATTTTTAATTTGCTCTTTTTAATCCATGGAGTTTGCTATTGGTGATTTTACTGTTGAATAAGAAAAATTATGCAAGACAGTAATACTATTATGAAATTAAATGAAGAGACGTATGTATTCACATTATAACACTACACTACATTGGCAATTTAGAGACAGGATAGAAGCTGCAACGACATTGGCTGAACACACATTTTTAGCTCAAAAATTAAATTTTCAACTATAAAATTCAAAGTACCATGACAACCTGGGAATATAAATAAGGAGTAATCTATTTCCATGTAAGATTTTTTTTTTATTGTGGTGAAAACTATCTGCCATTTCAAAACTAATTTTGAAGAATTTTCCTGGAACTTTGACATGATTATAATTCTAAAGAATGCTAATACAGTTCTTAAATACTATTTTTATGTTATTACTTTTTACTATTTTTTTGTTTGTTTGTTCTGTATTTATTGCTAGTTTCTTTTGTTATACCTAAAATTATAAATTCTTCTTGAACATAATTCAAAAGTACCAACACCTGTCATAGATCAGAATTCTGAAACATTTCAAACTACAATACCATATCCACAAAGATCAAGCTCTATTTAGCACCATGTAAAACAATGTAAGGGTTTAGTCCATTTAAACATATCTATTTAAATACAACCTATACACACAGCACATCCATTTAATCAATGCACTCCATTTGGACACAACAACCCTCCGTACAGTACAGTATGAGAACTTATTTTCCACTGAAAGTTGAAGAATACAGGCTATCAAAGTTTGACATTTCTTTGACTTTCTACATACAGGGAAAAAGATTACTTTTTGCGCAAAGACACATTTCTAGGTTTGTTTCTTTACTAGAACTCAAAAATGGTCTATAACAGGAAGAACACAACATAAAATACTCCCAAATCCACAAAACTGCTAGTATTTAGTCAAAGTTCTTTGCATATCAGCTAAAAGATCAAATAATAATGAGATCTTAACTAGATTCAAATATCACTAAAGATAGATTTTCCTGTTAATATTGTTATCCACCAGAAATTCAAATTCAATAACAATTAATTTTGAAACACTAAGTATAGTACGCACAACTCGCCCATCAAAGTTAACTGCTCTTTTGATAATGAAGTATAGTAACTGTAATCCAATCCACCCAAAGGTTCGACTAAAAAATACCAAAGCAGGAAGAGAATACTTAAGATTTCAAGTTAGATGTATCCTGACAGAAAAAAGTAAATTTTCCTATTATTTTATCATGAAATAATACTTTTTGTATTACCCTCATTAACGAGATCTCAGCATTCAAAGTAGAGTAGTTTTTTTAAAACTAAAAACACTTTCTTTTGTTTTAGCAGTGTAATTGAATATTGTTGTACATAAATGAACTGTAGATCAATTATTTTATTCATCAAAATAACATGCATATCTTTTCAAATATTTTAAGGAAACATACATTATATAAGTTAACATTAAGGATATAATGAATTTTTTCTCAATGACTGCTCCATTGTCATCAATCAAATGGCTTTAAATTTGTTGTACATGATTAGTGTTTCCTAATAATGTACTGTATATCTTTTTACTTACAAAAACAACTAGCCAGCACTCAAGAAGGGCCCCAAATAGGTGTTTAAAATCCTCAATGAAATTAATACCCAAGTCGTTAGACATTGTATATAAATTTTAGTGAATATATTTCATTTGTAAATAGTTTGTTCCAAATTCCAGAAAATACCCTAACATTCCTATATTGTATGGGCAATTATTAAACAAAACAAATATTACAATTTCTATATTTATATTCTCTATATCTACAGTACCATACTGTAACAGTACAGCAAAAACAAAACATAGGGGAGGTGCTGCCTATACTGTATTGTGCCATACACAGTACCACATTTATATTTTTGTATTTCAATTTTTTCTATTGATCTGATCTCCTTTCATGTGGATGTCCAGCCATTTGAATTATTCCTTGCTACGATTTTCACCATTCATTATATAACAAATCCTTAGGAAGAGTCTAAATTATCTAGCTTTACTGTCTGGTTAACTTATTTTATGAAACATTATTTTGCAGACTTATGCTGTCCTTTCAATTTTAACTAACAAAAATAAATATATATTAGTTCAGTTGTAAGTGAAATCTAGTTTTAATGAGTACATTCCAAACAAAATGTTTATGAAGAAATAACAACCAACCAACACATTCTTTGTCATTAACCATTGTTCTGAAAACTTACATATATACTGTATCCTTTGCCACACAAAGCATTTATTAACGAATATTGCAACACTGAGTACAAAATGACAGTGGCCACCATTAATTTTTTTTTTTTTTTTTTTTTTTTTTTTTTTTTTTTTTTTTTTTTTTTTTGCAAAAACAGTATTTTTATGAACAGCAGCCACTAGCATAGTAATAAAAAAAAACTTGAGAAGTCTTTGACCTCAGAAAAAGAAGAGGGATGACAAAAAGCGAGTGGCATGTACTTTATTTTCTAAGTAGTACATGTAGTGCAAATTCCTAAGAACTATTGTACAGGTACACTATTCTCAAATGTAATACAGTATCACTTGATACATTTTCAAGAAAAGCTTTCCCTAAACAAGGGTAGCTCTGGAATAATAGGTATGAGACTTAGAAAATCCACTAAATACCTAATCCACATTCAAAATACAGTATGCAGTTTTACTGGACAATACACAGTAAATATAAAATTTTCAAAATCTATGCCAACTATCCTCCACGTAAACAGTAATTAATTCAGGGGTCTTTTCTTCCATTCCAAACATCAAGAAAGTTTTATTACAGAACATGTCTTAAATGTACCTTTACATTACTTTTCAAACAGATGATACTTCCTTTGTGATACAGAATACCGTTCTGTTCAGTAATTGATACTGTTATCTAATAGCTACTTTTAGAATATAGAAACAAAATAGGTTGATGTCCAATAAAAATAAATTGGTATTCTTAACATTTTAACAGCCATATTCAGAAATTTATTTGAATTTATAAGAATTTTGACTATAAGACCTGTTATTAGTGAAGTTATTGTCAGGGTGTAACTGGAAAAAATGCATATCCCTTTGAAGTAAAAAATAACATATTGGACAGTAAGATATAAGTAAGGAAGCAGGATTGGAGGTAAAATAGAACACTAAAATTGCATCTGGTAATTCAATTCACAACTGATTTATATATGCTTTTTCTTTTGCAGTCTCAGCAGGAAAAAGAAATTCTAGCATTCAGAGACTTCTTAATCCAATCATGGTAACCAGAGTACTGTATTTTTATTATTACTCATTAGTACCTGTATAACTTGATCACTGGGACAAAAATTCTACTCTTACAGAGCTGAGTAGAAGCATTTTTCTTGATAATAATAATGCCCATCTTACATGATAAATTACAACTTGAAAACATAACTATTGAATTAACTGAAAATATTGAATATTTTCACAAAATTACCTTAGAAGCATTTTCATGGTACAGTACTCTATATTTATTATTGGTTTTATATCAAACAATCATGAAGTATGCTGAATTGTCAGTTGTTCTGTATCCTCTCAATGAGTCATACAGGTCATTCATCATAAGCCCATGGGTCAAACAAGTGTGACCAATTCAAGAGACAGATTTCCTCAATGTGACATTTTCTTTGTAAAGAAGAGTACCACAATCCAGTGATGGGTTTAAAGTATTTCATTTTGTTATATGATTCATTCTTCCACACAGCTTGAAATATATGGGAAATTATGGGTTCAAAGATATAATAATAAATATAATCACTTACAGGAATAGGTACACTTGATCATGTCAAGAGTACAGTTGTACTGTACAGTATCTTCCTTTCCCACGATGTCTACTTGAGAAGGAATCGTCAACATTTATACCTAGTTTATTGAACAAAATTATTTTCAAGTAAATAATTGGGAAAAGCTATTAAATTGTTTCTAGTGTTAATCATATTCTCACTAATTTTAGCAACTAACTCTACTGCAGACACTACTGCCGTAAAACTAAGTATTATTAAGTGAGAACTGATTATATTACAGAAATGTAAAAGAAAAAAATTTAAAACTATCAAGAAGCAGGACAGAGGGAAATCTCATTTTAGAATGACTGAAGCAAATAAAAAAATAGTTTCGTGATTCTAATTTCTTAGTCAAAAGGTCAAAAACTCCCCTTAAGCAAGGAAATAATACCTTCAAGATTAAAATCCTGGTGAGCAGAACTATATACAGTATGCAGCAATGTACAGTGGTTCTAGACAAATTATACCAAGAAAAGATTAGCTAGGTCACTAACACAAAGGAGATAGCTGCACCAGAGTATGAGGAACATTAGGAAGAATATCATATCCTGTAGAGAAATCTCAAAATTTATCTTTAAAATAGGTACTGTAGTCAAATTGTCCCTCCTGAAAGAGAAACAGCAACAAACTTCATGAGGATTTATTAAGATAATAGTTTTTTTCAGTGTGAAGGAAGAGAATTTGATACAGACAAAAGCAAACTGCCTCCTTGATTTTTCTCCTGTAATACCTCTCTTGTTTATTATCACAATTAAAAATTATAAATTCTGCAATTTGCTCTTACCCTTTGCAATTGGTTATGTACAAAGCAATAACTTACTCTATGCATCGATAGTCGTAGGAGGAGGAGGAGATGATCATGATGATTAGAGTAAAAAATTTGTAACTCATACATATTAACATACAAAAATTACACTCAACTGAATCTAAAACTGATCAAGATAAAAAATGATATAAAAAGAGCACACAAGTATTTGGCTGAACAAATTTTTTAAATTTATTGTAAGAATACTAATCAGGAAGGCACTTGCCCCTTACTTTATGTTCAAAATATGCTATCTAGCAATCACTCTCCCTAGTTCATTCTACATTATCTGCATGTGCCAAAAATAAGAATTTACTTGCATTTACTAACACAATGCACCCAAATCCATGAATTACTGTATGATGGATGTACAGTACTGTAGTTTAAAAACATCTGAATTTAAAAAATTAGAATATGTATTTTATATTCATGTTGTGCTGTGCATGGTTTAACCTCTATTTAGTACTCCTTGGATCAAATAAATATCACACAATAATACTGGTAGTATTAACGATCTAACAAACCTTACAAAAACATTCATCAAGTGATATATGACCAGCAAATGGAGGTTTTAAAGAATATATATAATTCTATTGAAAGAATAAAAATACATCTGTAAGAAAAAAATCTCTCTTTATTCCAAGTACACATTAGTCGGTAGGAAATTTAAAGCAGAGTATAATAATTTACACTGGGGTGTGCACATATTCCACAAAATGGTGCACTACAAACCATTTCAATTCTCCTGGTACATGAAGACTACCCACTAATAAATGAAACAAGGATGTTCTGAAATGAAAGTAATTTCTTTCCAAAAAAGTTCCAATGAAATTATAAATAAATTTTGAAAAAGTTCTTTGCTATATAGTGTAGAGCTTAATATAATTTACTATTTCACTCAATGCTACAGAGAAAGTAAATGCCACTCTTGACATACTAATTCTACATTCTTATCAGTTACTAACACAATGAGGTATACAAAACAGACACATTAAAGAATCTAGGATGCTATCCGCAGTGAAGTTTTAGTGTACATATATACAGTGAAGTATGACATTGGACCTGCTAAATTCCCAATGAACGTGTGAACATTAAAGTACATCTTAATCACAGTACAGTATTATAAAAATTTGGACGTTATGGTCATGAGTTTACACAGTCATATGGAGCTCCTGACTGAAAGTATTGCATATACCGGTACTGGTAAGTGTGAAAACTACTTAGCACTATAAATCATTTATTATATATTGTACTCATACTGTATATATAGAATATCCTTGGATTAGAATGACTAATTATTGATCTTAGTTAATTGCCAAAATTACACACTTGACTTCTAATAGTACAGTACATCAAAGGTATTATGTATTCATCTCTTCAACAATAATTTTCATAGCAAATACAACAAAAAGCTATGAATGAGCAAATAAATTGACAAATGGAAATGGAATTCTACATAATTCATGAAACCTTCCAATTGATTAATATTGTGTAATAATTGTCACTATAATATATAGCTCCAGTCATTAAAACCAATAGGCTATGGTAGTAATCTTTACAAATGTTCATAAAAATTTACAAAAAATATCTATCCATATATATACCAAGGCACTTCCCCCAATTTTGGGGGGTAGCCAACATCAAACAAATGAAAAACGCGAATCTTTCCTCTCTACGCTCCTCCCAGCCTGACGAGGGACTCAACCGAGTTTGGCCAGTACCGCTAGGGTGCTACAGCCCACACTCCCCCGCTATCCAAGGTGAATGGAGGAAGTAGCAGGGCCTACCGGAACTGCGTCACATCGCTTGCTATTCATACCTATTTCTAGCACGCTCTCTTACCTCTCTCGCATCTATCCTCCTATCACGCAAAGCTTTCTTCACTCCATCCATCCACCCAAACCTTGGCCTTCCTCTTGTACTTCTCCCATCAACTCTCACATTCATCACCTTCTTTAGAAGTCGGCCATTTTTCATCCTCTCAATATGGCCAAACCACCTCAACACATTCATATTCACTCTAGCTTAAATCATTTCTTACATCCGTTCTCACCCTCACCACTTCGTTCCTAACTCTATCTATTCGAGATACACCAGCCATACTCCTTAGATACTTCATCTCAAACACATTCAATTTCTTTCTCTCCGTCACTTTCATTCCCCACAACTCCGATCCATACATCACAGTTGGTACAATCACTTTCTCATACAGAACTCTCTTTACATTCATGCCTTACCCTCTATTCTTTACCACTCCCTTCACTGCCCCCAACACTTTGTATCCTTCATTCACTCTCTGACGTACATCAGCTTCCACTCCACCATTTGCTGCAACAACAGACCCTAAGTACTTAGACTGATCTACTTCCTCGAGAACTCTCCATTCAACATGACATTCAATCTCGCACCACCTTCCCTTCTCGTACATCTCATAACCTTACTCTTACCGACATTAACTCTCAACTTCC
Source organism: Palaemon carinicauda (assembly GCF_036898095.1). Taxonomy (NCBI): domain Eukaryota; kingdom Metazoa; phylum Arthropoda; class Malacostraca; order Decapoda; family Palaemonidae; genus Palaemon; species Palaemon carinicauda. The sequence goes on from NC_090751.1 coordinate 58,700,815, forward strand.
TTCTCTCACATACCCTTCCAAATTCTGTCACTAATCGGCCAAGCTTCTCTTCAGAGTCTGCAACCAGTACAGTATCATCCGTAAACAGCAACTGATTTACCTCCCATTCATGATCATTCTCGTCTATCAGTTTCAATCCTCGTCCAAGCACTTGAGCATTCACCTCTCTCACCACTCCATCCACATACAAGTTAAACAACCATGGTGACATCACACCTCCCTGTCTCAGCCCCACTCTCACTGAAAACCAATCGCTCACTTCATTTCCTATCCTAACACACGCTTTACTAACTTTGTAGAAACTTTTTACTGCTTGCAACAACCTTCCACCAATTCCATATAACCTCATCACATTCCACATCACTTCCTTGTCAACTCTATCATACGCTTTCTCCAGATCCATAACGCAACATACACCACCTTACCTTTTTCCTAAACTTAAAAACTTGATGCAGTTATCATTTTAGTCAAAGATTAAAACAATATTTTACATTATCATTCCTTCAAGGAATCATTCAGCAGGGAACAACACAGTAATGGTAATGTATGTATACCAGAAATGACTTACATGGTTCTAAAACTTATCACCCACTTGTGTCATTAATTTTTCACTTCTTATTTCTTTTCATTAATATTGTTCCATTGTACTTTCAATATATCACTTATATTCTTTCTTAAGTGTCCCATATCACCAAGGTAAAATTATACTGGGTTACTAAAACTATAATGCCCTGAACAGAGAACTGAACTATTTGTTCATATACGACGAACAACTAGCACTTTTCTTTATTCACAAAAAAAAAATAAAAAAAAAATACATTTCCTCGCTAGCTCTCAGGAAGTATGGTAATAAAATAATTTACCTATAAATAAAATATACAACTACAAGTCTGTAAATAAAGACAGAATCATGAATGCAATATATGCTATTAAAGACCTGTAATTTCTGTTATATATAATACAGTAATAATCTACTGTACTGTAATGTACTTAAAAAGTAGAAAGATCATGACAATTGCTTTGAGTTACAAATACCTGTATTGCTTTCATGATTCTCTAAAACTCCTGGAAGATTGCTTTCACCATCCGAAACAGTACTATTGTTATCTCTTTCGAGGACAACATGCCTCTCAGGTTGAAGAGAGAAATCACAAATGAGCGAGAAATGATCTGATGGGTAGGCAAAACTTGGAGCACGACATGGTCCTAGGTCTTCTTCAGTGGGAGCATCAAAACCTCCCTCGACACATAAGTTACGTGGTGTGTAGAAGATATAATCAATGTTATGGCAATGTTCTCCAGATTCCCTGATTTTCCAAGTAGAGTAGGGAGGTTCTTCTCCTCCATTAAGGACTGTGTAGGCTGAATCTAAACCTGTAGATTCGTCCATCATGGTAGCGTAAACCGGCTCACTGGGGTCTGCATTAAAATCTCCACAAACAATAGTTGGATGTGAACTGCAGTGCTGTTCTAAAAATCCCAAAAGATCCTTTCCTTGTTCATTTCGAAGACTTGATAACAAAGCACCCTGACGTGCCTTCAGATGGGTAGTCAACACAGCTATTTCTTTTTCAGTCGATCTTTCCTCAAAGATCAGCAATATTGCAACCTAAAAATAAACCACTTAAGTAATGATATATCACAGTATGTCATATGAAATAAACTAAAAAAATAGTAATGCTACTTATAATGCAAAAGTCAATATAACATGTCTTACTTGACAGTACAGAAGCCCTTGATTCAAGCATCCAAGTCTCATAACAGATGTGGGAATATCAATATAATCCTCCACCCCTGGCAATTTCAAATAATCTTACTTTGGTACTTAAGGAGATTAAATGAAAACTGCATAGATTAAATTTTTATGTACTGCGCAAGTATAATTATTGTCATCATCAATAGTACCATAGAGCCTAAAGTAACAAATTCTAAAAGAAAGATGTATTTTTAGTAGCAAGTAAGATGTATTTTTAGTAGCGATACAAAATACGGAATGTCTTCAGCAGAGCTGTAATGGCCATTGAATGTATTAACGAGTTAGTTAACAATAGGTAGTGAGCGCACGTGAGTAACTCCAGACACTTTCCTATCAAAGAATTCAGTTTTGACCTTCGGCTTAGGACTGAGAGGGGTGGTTGAGATGGGAAACTAAATTTTAAAGGATTCTTGTTTGTAAATATAGGAAAAATATAAATTACTTTCAGAATTTTCTATTGGTTTCTGCACATATGCAAACCTTTTGTTCTTTAAAATAGGGAGACCCCTTTATTGATGGGAGGAAGTCCCACTAGAACCAAGCTAGTTGGTTATTTTTTCCTGTGGAGTATGTCAGTCTACCTTGCCCTGTATGGGATTCCACTTTACCATAGGGATGAGTAGATTTATAAGGCCTGGCCTGTACTGTACTCAGCATAAGTATGGTAATTGGTCAACAAAGGAATCCTTTTCTACCAAAAGGATGATGCTGCCTGGAAGGAAATACCTGCTGAATGATGTACAATTATTTTGATATCTATTACACCTTCATTACGGGATGACTGGAAGTACTACTACTAACAACTCTAGTCAGATAAGAATGGTGGTCAGAAGTGTAGCTTAAGAGGCATAAATGTCCAATCTGGCATTTAATGGTACATGCACTTCATCCCCAAGATAGAAGAATGAAAGAAGCAGAGGAGCCCATCATTCTACCTATCCTCTAAACTCATACGGACACGTAACCATCGTCAAGATGTTCTGACCCATATGGGAGATAGGCTGGCTACACTACTTGAGCAGTCATCTCAGGGCCAAGAATAAAAGTGTCAAAGATCTTGTGGGTATGCTGCCTTAAATAAAAGGTGAAGGTTGTTAGGTGCTTACAAACTCCTTTCACCACCTGGCCAACTGCAAGATTCTCCGGAAGACTATGTTGGAACTAGTGGCCTTGATTTTTTGAGTTGTTGTGCGAGCTGGTATCTCAATACCCTCAATGGTCAAAGCATATGCTCTAATAATGACCTAAAGAAACCAGAAAGAGGCTGTGTTCTTCAATACTCTGTCTTGGTTCTGCCAGTGCTAAAGAACAGCCATTGCCACTCAGGCCTGAGATGTCAATCCTCTTTATATAGCACTGCAGAGCCCTCAAAGGACACAAAAGCATCTCCTCTTGATTACCACCCGACAGTTCACGTAGAGAGGGGATGGAGATCTTGAATATGGAGTCTTGAAAAGAGGGATCAACACTGTGGCTCTGACCATTCCTGGAATGCTTCTACTGACCACACACCTGACATGACCAGGCTGCTCAGGTGTGCACTCCTTCCCTCATTTAACACATTCAAGAATAGTTGCATGTCCAGAGGTTTAAAGGCAGCTAAAAATGCCCTAGCTAACAGGACAATCTATTACAGACTGATCATACATACACATGATCAGTGCCCAAGCTAAATTTACCTGTCCACTCAAGCTAGGACTAGGAATAGCCAAGGCAATGGCTGCTGATGACTCAGCAGGTACACCTATAGGCTCCCCCTAAAGCCCCCTCCTTAACTCACAAGGATGGTAAGGCTGCAAACACTACAAGAAAGTATCAAACTTGAACAGGTCTCGAACCCCAGTCAGGCAGATTACCAGGCAAGGCTATTTCCAATAGGCCACCAGAGGTGGGGAGTTAAATGGAACTCCCAGGGTTAGGTTTTCTTTGTCCAGCCATGAGGTAAGGTTAACCCAAAGCTCCTGTCCCACTGGAACAATATGGGGCACGGGATCACTGAAAGCCAACCAGTGATCCTTCAAACACCACTGAAGAGATCTCTGGTGAAGGCTTCCAAGAGGAATAAGTTTCTCTAATAAGGAAAGGTGGCTGAAAAGATTGCTAACGTTGAGCTGGAAGTACTGCCTTGGACAGAAAAGGTTTCATTACCCCTCTAAGCTCATTGACATGATAATCTGATGGAAACTCTCACTGCTGCCATGTCTATTAACATGCCCATGGGTGAGATTTGACTTCCCTTAATTTATCAGGATCCTCAAATAGCAATAATTTATCAATATCCTCAAATTACAAGAAAACTATCTCAATCCTGCAGTAACTAACTCCTGAGGCGGCTAGGATTAACCAACCTTCGAAATACATCAAAAGAGGTATCCCATGTGAGTGGGCCCAAGCTGCCACCAGTGCAAACATTCACGTGAATTCCCGGGAAGCAGTGCACAGGGCTTTGAACTACACAACTCAACTGAAGAAGAAGCAGCAGCAGAGGTATTTCTGACAAGACTGATAAATGAGTATAGTATCTGAAAGTATATATTCTTCAGATCCACTGAAAGCACAAAGTTCCTTCTCTACTTCTCTGATGGAACTCGGTACAAATCGTACCATTTCCATCCTTCATCAGGGAGAGTTGACTAGAAACTTGAAGGTTCATCTTGAAAGAACTAGTGCATTCTTCTCCAACATCCCTCTCATTTCTGCCAATAACGTAATAGTTTTTTATGATATTGGAGGATGATTTCAGAACTGCAGAAGTACCTATCCCAAACAACACTCACTACCCAAGGCTTGGCACCATGTCTCTACCAGGTTGCCCAATGGCATAACAGTCATCCACCTACTCGCAGAAGCAGTACTGTAGAGAAGGAGCCCAACATCAGCATCCCAATGTACTCCCCTGACTCCTTTCCTTAACTTGTCATGCACAGGATCCTTCAGAGTGAAAGTAGCAGTGTGTGTGGTCCTAATCAAGGTCTAGAGAAGGTTGACGCGATCTTTCCACTCACCTCTATCCCATAGGCATGGCAATAGACCCCCTTGAAAGGGACTTGGCAGTACATGAAGGAGTCCTACAAGGCAGTCCTCCACTTCTCCATCACCACCTATAGATGACTCTTCAGCAAGAATGAAGTGGACTCCTGCATAGATGAATTCTGCAGCATCGATTCTACTTCTGGACAATCTTGTTTTGAAAATTAGGACACCAGGGCATCCCTCTTCCTCAAAACAGTTGGTCCACTGTTCTTGCTGACTGGTGTGCCAGAAAGGTCACTGCCTTTCCACCAGACAGTACAAATCTCCTGAACTTTTCCAAAATGTTAGGTGTTGATAATCCCTTCTTCCTTGCAAAATAAGTCAAGAGAGCATGACCATTGGTCGAGCCCCGAGATTGCTTGGAGGAAGGCCATAGCAAAAGATTCCATAGCTGCCAACTCAGTTGCTGAAAGGGGCATGCTTTCCGATCAGTCTCTCTTAAAGGGGAGACCACCTGTCAATCTGATAACTTAATGGGTCAGCCTGAAGAGGTGATGAGGCAGAAAACACTGGCATGTAGAACATTCGCTGCCTTGAGAGTCTGGGAGACAAGATCTTGTTGGACCAACTAGAAGTGAGAGCATTCCAAGATCCACAGCTCGATCCAACGCCAAAGTGCTGATCAAGGACCATGGTTTTTCTGAAGCTGGTGTCATGGTCCCCACACTCACGAAGGAACAATTTGACTCAGGGTTCTTTGCTCATGTCAGTACCAGTCCAAGGTCCAAAACCTTCAGCGCAAGAGAATCCAGAGTACTCTCATCGCTCGCAGGGGTTGAGGGTTCAGCAGGCTGCTCATGAGACCCCACAAAATATGAATGTGCTTACCCAAGAACAGAATCCGCACTGTAATTGGAGACTGATGATGGACCGTAGGTTGCCATTAATGAGATTGATTGATTGATTGATTCAAAGTTTTCAGGCATCCTGACATCTGAGGTCATTGACGCCAGTAACATTTAATTTATGTATACAAAAATAAAAGATAAAATAAAATAAAAAATAAAAGAGTATTCAATTAAAATCATAAAAGTTGAATGTAATAAAAGTTAAATATTTTTCAGAAAACCTGCTTCTGAAATAAATCTAAAAATGCCACTTGCATGGTAGGACACATCATTTCCAAGAATCTTGGCAAGGATGAACCTGCCACCCTCACCTCGAGCCTCAAACAAATATCTATTCCGCAAGTTGTTATAATTGGGGCATTCGGTCAACAAATGCCTTACTGTTAGAGGTACTACACAGTCGTCACAATATGGTTGGTGTTGGCCCTTCAGCAAAAACTCGTGTGTAAACCGAGTGTGACCAATACGGAGACGACAAAGAGACGTCTCCCATTTTCGGGGCATCATATTATACCTCCAAGGAGATATGTCATTTGTTATCTCTCGCATTTTATTGCCATCTTGACTATCCCATTGCTGTTGCCATTTATTGCAAACCAATTTCTTGATGTCAGGTAAGAAATCATCACAGGGAATGGGATACCTTCTTGGCAGCAACTCTGATGCAGCCTCCTTAGCCAGTGAATCTGCCTTCTCATTCCCAGACACACCTACATGTGCTGGAACCCAACAAAATTGAACTGTTATACCTCTCCGTCCAATTATGAAAAGCCATTCTAAAATCTTTAAAACTAAAGGGTTATTAGAATTAAAAACTTCCATAGCTTGAAGGACACTCCTTGCATCACTAAAAATTGTAAAATTACCCTCCTTCTCCAACGCTATTTTCTCAATAGCGGTTAATATGCCATACAGTTCGGCAGTAAATATGGAAGCGGTCAGAGGAAGTGCACCTCTACAATTAAAACCATTACTATGTACTCCAAATCCAACGCCAGCATCAGATTTGGAGCCATCAGTATAGATAAAAGTTGATCCTCTATGTTCTCTAACATGTTCATTAAAAAGAGACCTGGCTTCTAGGTCTGACATATTCTTCTTATCTCCAATAAAATATTTACAAAAAGATATCTCTGGTAACTTCCATGGAGGCGTTGGTGATACCTTGAATGGAAGTACCTTATTTCTAATTAAATCCAGACTATTTAATAATCGTTTCACCCGAAAGCCATAAGGTTGAGGAGATTTTGGGTGCAACTCAAAGTATGATGCGTGTCTTACAAGGCTTGCAGTCTGAAAGGCGAGAGAGTTAGGGAGTCTTTGCAATCTAAACCAATACCGAAGAATGGAAGACATTCGGTATAGGTCTAGAGGTAACTCTCCAGCATCAACAAGGAGACTTGGGATAGGCGAGGTTTTAAAAGCTCCAGTAGACAATCTAATACCTGCATGATGTATCGAGTCTAATATTTTTAACCGGCTTGGGGTGGCTGAAGAATATACCTCACAACCATAACTAATTTTGGAAAAAATCAAGGCCTTGTATAATTTTAAAATAGTATTGCGGTCTGCCCCCCACGATGTATGGGACAATACTTTTAAGATATTCAGAGCTTGAACACATTTAGCTTTTAATGCTTTTAAGTGAGAAACCCATGTCAGCCTACAATCAAATATCAAACCTAAAAATTTAGCTTCTCTTGCACATGGTATCCGTTGACCTTTAATGTATATATCCGGGTCTGGATGTACTCCCCGGATACGACAAAAATGGACAACGGTAGTTTTACTTGTCGAGAACTTAAATCCATTCATGTCAGCCCACTGGATAATTTTATCAATAGAGTGTTGGATTTTTCTCTCAACCATTGCCATTCTAGTGCCAGCAAATGATATTGAGAGATCATCCACAAATAATGTTGAGAGAACATCCTGGAGAATGGCTTTGGATATCCCATTAATTGCTAGTGCAAAAAGGGTTACACTCAGCACACTACCCTGAGGAACTCCTTCTTCCTGGCACTTACTCTCAGATAGTGTTTCCCCAACTCTCACTTGAAAAACTCTACGTGAAAGAAATGCCTGAATAAATAGTGGCAGCTCTCCTCTCAATCCCAATTCATGAATGGTTTTAAGTATACCATATCTCCATGTGGTATCATATGCCTTTTCAAGGTCAAAAAATACTGTAACATGGTGCTGTTTGGAAGCAAAGGCTTCACAAATAGAAGACTCTAGTCGTATCAACACATCAGTCGTTGAGTGCATTTTTCGGAATCCACATTGAATCGGTGATAAAATACCTTTCTTTTCAAGGTACCATATCAGCCTTGCATTGACCATCTTCTCCATGATTTTACATAAACAAGATGTCAATGCAATAGGACGATAGTTTGCTGCTAAAAACTTGTCTTTACCGGGTTTTAAAAAGGCTAAAATAATGGCTAGTTCCCAAACACTTGGGTAACTATGATCATGCCATATTCTATTAATAATACTTAAAATAAATAGCTTTGTATTAAAATGTACATGTTTAATCATTGCATATGGAATTCCATCGGGTCCAGGGGCTGTATTGTTGCAATGAGCAAGTGCGGAATCAAATTATCTTTCAGTGAAAGGAGAATTATACGACTCTTCCCTTCTTGTTGCAAAATTTAAAATTTTCTTTTCTTCAGCGCTCCTATACTGGTGACCAGGGGCTCCTTCACACTTGCTGGATACATTTGAAAAATGATTAGCCAGGGCATTGCTAACTTCCTTTGCTTCAGTTACATACTGGCCATTCACCTTCAACACTGGTGGTGGGTTGGGGGTGAATTTGCCAGCTATCTTTTTTACTTTCCTCCACACAGAAGATGGTGGTGTTCTACTGTTAATGGAGGAAACAAAAGACATCCATGACTGGCGCCTTGCTTCTTTCATGGCACGACGGAACTGTGCTCTACATTTCTTGTACATAATTAAATTCTCATCAGTTCTGCGTCTACGCAATCGTGTTAAAGATCTTCTTGTGGCTCTGTGCAGGGCAGTTAGTTCTGAAGACCACCACGGGACTGGTCGTCGTTTGAATAACCCTGTTGTTTTTGGAATTGAATTGACTCCTGCTGTATGGAGAGTTCCATTCAGTAAGTCTATGGCATCATCGATATTTTCAACTTGTCCTGCATCCCCCTCAATTTCGCTTAGCTCACGAAATTTACCCCAGTCCGCCTTGTCAAGATTCCATCGTGGCGATCCCTGTAAAGGTGGACCATTGTTGGTGTTTATAATGATTGGTGCGTGATCACTAGTATGCCAATCATCTAATGTTCTCCAATCGAAGTCTATTAGGCAATTAGAGCTTACGATTGCTAGGTCAATACATGACAAGGTACCTGTCTGGACATGAAAGTGTGTGGGCTCTCCTGTATTAAGGAGTCCCACATCTTCATTTTCCACAATTGATGATATGATATTTCCCCTCGTGTTTGCTAAAACATCACCCCACAAAGGATGTCTACCATTCAAATCTCCAAGTAAAAGAAAAGGTTGAGGGAGTTGTTGAATCACCTCCACTAAGTTGTCATACAAAATGTTATCATTTGGAGGCAAGTACAGAGAACAAATTGTATATTTTCGCCCTATGTCAATCTGTACAACCACTGCCTGCAGAGGTGTACGAATAGACAGAGAAACTTGGGGAACATCTCGACGAACGTATATGAGACTTCCGCCATAGCTCCCCACTTGGTGATCATATGGTGTCCTATAACTAATGTATTCGCGAGGACATGGGGTATTATGATCAAGTTTGCTCTCCTGTAGACAAATAATTATGGGGGAATGCTCATGAATAAGGAGCTTAAGTTCTTCATATTTGGCCCTTAAACCCTGACAATTCCATTGCAAAATGGAGGAAAAAACTATGGTTTATAATTTGGTAGACCCCTTGGATGGAGTCTTCCCATTAGCAGTTTTTGATCTAACACTATTTTTAGGTGGTTTTATTAAAGAAGGTCTTGATAGATTGGGTTTAGAATTTATGATTTTCTTTTTGTCTTTTTGATCCGATTGTTGAGGAGGTTGGTGGACCTCCACTTGAATTTCCGATTTATTTAAATTGACTTCCAGATCAGAAATATCAACAGACAAATCATCATATTTATTTGACGTCGTAATTTTGATATTTCTTATGGAAGGGGGTGAGAGAGATGGAGGTCTCTCTCTTTTCCGATTAGTAGGTTTTGAGCTACCAGGTTTTTGCACCTTCCCCAATACAGGTGCACCTGGTAACTTAGTGTCAGGTGGCATCTCCATCAAATCAGGCAAGGACATGGCCTGGGAGAGGTTAGTACTAATGTTAGTAATGGGGGACGAAGGCTGTACAGAAATGGGCAATGACCCATTTTTAATACGCTGTGGCAAAGCCTCAGAAGGCAATACGATTACTTTGTCATGCAGTACTTTATCATCAGAGGTTGTATTTCTTTTCTTAGAATTACTGGCAGTGCTAGGTGGGGTTGCTGTCTCCTGTGGTAAATTTACCTTTGATTTTAAGGCCTTTGCATAGCTGGTTGATTTATTCAACATTCTTTTTGCATGTCCCACACTTATGTGTTCTAAACTTGATTTGTTTAGGGCAGCTTCCTCCAACTTATACAGTTCGCATATCCTATCAGTTGATTTATGATTCAAATTGCAATTTGAACACCTGGCCTCAAGTGTACATTCTCCATGATAAGTTTTGGAGCAAATACCACACATTTTTCCATTTTTGCAAACTTTGGATGGGTGTCCAAATTTAAAACAATTAAAACATTGCAGGGGCTTTTGTTTGAAAGGTCGAACTTTAATCCTTTCATTTTCAATAAAAATATGGAAAGGTACATCAGCATCCTGGAAAGTAAGTATAATCATTGAAGTTCCAGGAACCTTATGCACTTTCCATACATTTAATGGACACATAGAAAGTATCTCCTCCTCTGTAAATTCGTATAGGTCCTTATTAAAGACCACTCCCCTTCCATAACTAAAATTTAGATGAGGTTTAATTTCCAATGTAATTTCATCACTGCCTGTCTGTAAGTTAGACAGTATTGCAGACTGAGTCGAAGATTTGGCATGGATGAGATAACTGTTCTTCCCAAAACGAGATATATCTCCAGGTGCTATGGTTCCTACTTTTTTTTGGATAAACTTACATATCTTAAAATAATTCCCTATTATCCCTTTAGGTTCAGCTAAGAGCCACATAGGTGGTTTGGGTTTTCTCTGTGAAGGCATGGGTACATTTCTATCTTTTTCAAACCAATCAGCAGGTTTGTACACATCCAATTCCTTTGGGACCTTATCACAAAGAGCTCCCATGATGTTCAATTCGTTAATTTTGATACTACTAATATTACTTATGGCATTAAACGCTTCATCATGACTTTCAAAAGATATCCAAGAGTCCCATTTTTCATCTCCAAGTCGCATCCGTATTTCCTTTATCAATCCATAGCACTCAAATGCTCTATATATATCATCATAATTTGTCTCTAATGGGATTTGGGAAACATGAAGGAATCGTAGTTTCCCTGTGTTACCCAAATTGCTAGATTTTTTAACATCAGTAGAGTGGTCCTTTTTAGTTCGAAGGTCGTCAACAGAGTTTTCCTTAATTTCAGTAGCAGAAGTCGTCAACAGTGCCGGGGGGGAGTCAGCAAATCCAGGGGATGGGGAGTCAGTATTTGAAGGGTCCATATTTAAGGGAGGGATTTTCAGGTTTTTTGTTGTTTTGTTGGGGTACCTGCTTGAGAATTATAAGAAAGTATCATACGTTGGAAAGGAAATTTGCATTCGCCACTATCGGCACAATGAGAGTATATTTCCCCGATGGTCCACTCCATACCCTACCCGAAGGATAGCATCAAAACAGATATAGAGGCACAGGTGTAAGCTAAACCCGCCTGTTAGGACTGAGACCAAAGTAATATGGAATCATCCTCCCCATATCTGTAATGATGGGCTTCCGGCCAAAAGCCAAGAGTCCCACCTCAAGGATTGGATCCCCCTGGATTCCGATGACCCAAACCTTGAGAGTAGTTCCGCCAAAAAGGTCCAAACCATCTTTGGGATGGCTGAGATCATCCAATACTCTCATATATAGCTTTGAATGCGAATACCTCCCAACCGTGATCCCTTCTCCCATTCATCTAAGCAGGCAGTAATAACGAATGTGGAAATATCCACGCCATTTAAATAAAATAGAAAAAAAATAGATAAAAAAATAAATGAACAAATAAAATAAATAAATATATATATATGCATACATCTACATATATATATATATATAACTAAGAAAAATAATAATCATAGAGATAGGACAGCAAGATGAAAGAAAGGAAATTTGATAAAATTAGGAGAAGGTCGAAGTAATATTAAGCAGAAGAAAAAGATGAAAGAGAGAAATTTAGATTCGAACTGGGGGAGCAATTTCCCGAAGTTCGAGAGCCCTCTTGCCCGTCACCAAGATTCAGCACGGGAATGAAATGCCGTGCTGAAGCTCAATGACTTCATCAAGGCATTCTCTCATTAAGAGGGCCATTAATGAGAGGAAGATATCTGGTACCAATCAAACCAGATACAGAAGAGGTACTATGTACCCTTCCCTTAGTTGCTATTTGCTTACAGGAGAGAGAATGAGTGAGCCGTAGGCACATGAGCACAGGACAGCAACCCCTCACCCACTGACCCATGGCTGTTGGCTGCATGCAAGCATACAACGAGGAGATGCCATCTTCTCAATTTGGGATACCAAAGCATTCTCCTAAGAGAAGGCAGCAGCACTCCATGTCCAGATAGAAAAGGTAACGAAGGATGCCAATGTTCCTTCAAATGGAAAGAGTGCATGGACCTGCACGAGGTTGTGCATTTCTGGACAGCCTGGCTATTAGGGTAGTCAAACCAGCTACCCAGGCCCTAGCTCCAAACTAGCCTGAAGCTGTCATCTTCCCCTAAAGGAGGTGGTGGCATTAAGAGTTCTACGGGACTTCTTATGACTAGTCTTTATGGTCTTCTTAGGATTCTTCCTCTTCTTGTTAGGAATAAGTGTCAGAATCAGAAGAGGAAAAGCTGGAAAAGGAAGAGGGGAGGAATTAACTCGCTTCCTCCTCTTAATAAATTCACACTGCAACCAGTAAAGTTAAGAGGTCAGAGCAACCATTGACAACGATGCACCTCCCAAAAAAACCGCAGGTGTTGCTCCGACAGGAACCACAGCACTGAAGTCACTGTCACAGGGGAATCAGTAGGCACTATCACTGGCACTCATAACAGACACAGGGGCTGGGGTTACTGTTACAGGGATAACGGGAGCCACAGGGCGAGAATACGGGGGCACCAGGAATAGTGGTGATGGGCAAAGGGGTGATCGGCGCAGACACACATGGGTAATACACACAGGGGTAATACGTAAAGTTTTCACTAACACTGAAACATAGTTGTACCCATTCACTAGCTTTGGCAGTGGCACTACCACAGGGGGTGGGAGCTTTTCTTAGGTTTAGGGAGCACTGTGGGAAGCACCACAAGTGACCAGCACTGGGATCACCACGTCTCACTGGGGTCGCAACTAGTATTACTGGTACTGGGGACACCCATGCCAAAGTAGCCTTAGCTACTAGCTCCCCAAAAAATGACATAAAGGGTCGACTTAAAACTGGTCAGTGGCAGTTTGCATGGCTACAGTGTAGCTTTCAGCTCATACTGGTGTGAAAACATGCCAATGCAGATCCAAATTCTCCTTGCTCCTGAAGCATACTCCCCAGAGTCCAAACTAGGGGACTATACCTATTAGCTTCTGTGACCAGAGAACTTGATAAGGAGAGTAAAGTGCTATGCAGTGTCTTCGGCATCATCTTGGGCATTGCCAAGGATGATGACAGAAGACATTGCCTACCTTTTCCTCCTCAAAGAATAAGCCTGCCAATGAATGGGAAGTCAAGATCTGCACTTGGCACATGGGGATAATTACAAACAATCATACCCCCTATAAGAAGAGTCAGAACCTAAAGTTGGTCTTGCCATACACCAATTGCAGCATCTACCCTTTCCTCACGCATTTATGATATTCCTGCTTCACTTCCAAAATTAATGAGAAAATTTAAGAGATGCAATTCAAACAGCATTTGGATAGGACGTAATAGTACATCCATACTCATTGCAGCCGAAAAGAAAAGTGAAGTCTTTGACAGGAAAGTCCATGTTCACCACCTGTCGTTGACCGATTCATTAACTAATTCAACAGCCGTTCAAGATCCGGTGAAGACATTTCCTGTTCTAATCCTCTGAGGATCCAGCGACACATTTTGGCGCCATCCGTTCATGTGACTAGAAGTGCTATATAGAAAGTTTATATAGCTTCTGAATATGATTTTAAGTTTTTTCTATATTTATTCCTTTGTTAGTTATGCTACAAAATGTCCCCATAAGTAGGTTATCACAAGATATCAGAAGATTGGTCGGTGATCAAAATTTATGAGCCTGACAGTCATTTTGTCATGGCTGGAATCACCAGAGGGTTAAAAGATAAAAGGTTTATCTAAGTATAAGAACAAATGATAGTCAAATTACAACTACGGACTCATAATATTGTATTGTAGAATGGGATGTCAAAATTAGGAATTAAATAAAAGAAGTTAGACTACTACATGCAGAAACCATTTGTGAAATATTTTAGATGAGTTAAGGTATTGATTGAAATACCTGAATCTGACTCAAAGAAACAACCTCCACAAAATGTCAGTCAGTAGGTAAAGGGGAGGGGAGATAAAGTTTAAGGTAAAGCTGGAGTTTTAAAATACATTACTTATGAAGGAGACAAGCTTTGATAAAAAGGGGAGAAGGGTGACTTAGTATTTCCATGAAAATTATGAAAGCAAGCATGTGTTATGACTGCAAAACTTTTAAACAGGGCCCCTACATTATGCAAATCACAAGGCAAGAAGATAACCTATTCCATGTTTTAACATGAATTTTGCAACAGATACTTTGACTAGTTTCTTGAGCTGGAATCACACCAGGCTTTTATATTGCCAGCAGTGTGACACTACAACACTTTTGCTAGCTACCATCAGTTGGAAGTTGATGAAAACCTCAAACAAGAAATGACTAGTGTGATTCCAGCATAATACTGTTAAAAATTAAAAAAAAGTCTTCATCATAGTAAATGCACTTTTCCTTTTATCACAGGCTTCAATTTTAACAAGAACACAATATTATTATTATTACTAGCCAAGCTACAACCATAGTTGGAAAAGCAAGATGTTATAAGCCCAAGGGCTCCAATAGGGAAAAATAGCCCAGTGAGAAAGGAAATAAGGAAATAAATAAATGATGAGAACAAATTAACAATAAATCAATCTACAAACAGTAACAACGTCAAAACGGATACGTCATATATAAACTATAAAAAGACTTAAGTCAGCCTGTTCAACATAAAAACATTTTCTGTAACTGAACTTTGGAAGTTCTACTGATTCAACATGGAGTTTTTATGATAAAACAAAGTTTTATGAATACTTACCTGGCAGTTATATATATATAGCTGATATCTCTAAATCGGCAGAATTTTTCAAAACGAGGCAACCGCCTTGTGGTGGTTGGGAGGTAGGTGGTAACACCCGTCACAGGGTGGTCCAAGGAATCATTCCCGTGTCCAAGACTTCAGTTCATCTATGCCCGACCTGTCTCCTGAGGGGAGGTGGGTGGGCCTTTGAATATATATATAACTGCAAGGTAAGTATTCATAAAATTTTGTTTTATCATAAAAACTCCATTTTTATGAATAGTACTTACCTGGCAGTTACATATATACATTATATAGCTGATTCACACATTTGGAGGAGGGAAACAGACAGTGAACATTGTAGGGGAAACAACAAAAGAGTTGTAGGAGATAAAAACACCTTGATTCCTTGCCTGCTAAGGTAGCTGATTTCCAATGTACAGCCTCTAGAGTGGCTTTCCCTTAGGAGTGTTTATCCAGGAGTAAGCCTGCAATGCTGCAAAAAACTCAATCGAGTCTGTCAAAGGGATAAGACCAACAACTTGACTAGACTTCAGAAACTACCTTCGCCCCATATAATAAAAACTGCAACCTTACTAAAACTAACCACCTAACCCTGCAACATAGACATAAACTATCTATCTAGACTTAGGGAACCGCACCACAAGACGAAGTCCTCAGACTATCATAAAAACACAAACCCTCATACATGCATATACAGCTAGCGCAGGTTGTGATGTCCTGTTGAGCAAAAAATGAGATAAAAAATGAAAGGCAGATAGAAAAATTCAAGAAAAATAAAAAAACACAACTTGGATTTATGAATTTATTTGTAATTACTCATCATTCATTCAATTAATATTTGCAATGGCCACCCTTCCTTTGGATGACGTCTGCAAGGCATTTGGGGAAGGAGTTGATGAGGTTCTCGCACAGCTCCTTCGAAATTTTATCCCAAGCGGCCCGTAGCGCTGCCTCTAGCTTAGCAAGAGTGGAAGTGTCTTCATTCCGGATACGAGCCTTGAGAATTGCCCACAAGTTCTCGATTGGAGACATATCAGGGGAGTTACCAGGCCATTTTTCAAGAAAACTAACGTTATTTTCCCTGAAATAACGGGTAACAACCTTAGCTGTATGAGCAGGGGCCCCATCCTGCTGAAAGATTGATGTATCGGTTCGGTGAAACGAATCCTCAAGATGCAAACGAAGCAGTTCGAGATGCCTCTCCTTGTTCACAGTCTGCTTGGGGGGTAGAAACACAAGCTCAGTAACCCCACCATATCCCACACCCCCCCAAACCATCAAATAGGCAGGAAATTTAGTGGTAGGAGTGAGGAATTTGGGGTCCAAGGGATCAGATCCCGGTCGACGCCAAAAGTTTTTGCCAGTCGCATTAGAAACGTAAAAGGTCGATTCATCTGTGAAGAGGATTTTTCTGAGTTCCTCCTCAGGCCATTGGCTAAGCTGCTTACAAAATCTTAGTCTATTTTCTCTGTGGCGTTTAGTGAGGAAAGGTTTCTTACGAGCAGGGCCCTTCTTGTACTTCAATTCCCCCGACAAACAATTTTGTATCGTTCGCACCGATATGTCAGCAAGAACTTTACAATTTTGTTCCTTCAATTGTTTGGCAGTAACACGGGGGTTCATTTCAACATTTCTCTTCAGAAGCCGAATGATACGAGGCGAAGTCTTCTTCCTTGCCCCCCCTCCATGTCGGGGAAACGGGAGGGTACCATCTCCTACCAAGAAGCGTGCAACCAACCTTCTAACTTGCCTCTCATTTACACCGGTTTGATTAGCTATATCCTTGGTTTTCATGCCTAATCGGTGACACTCAATCACCCTGACAATGTCATCATGATCAATTCGAGGCCTAGACATTTTCATCCAAAACTACTAGAGTTAATGGCCAAAAAAACGAATGCGTCGCAGCAACTGAGGGAGATTTTCTAACTGGTTTGAGAGTGAGGGGGAATGAAGGAAAGTTGCCAATTAGTCATTTAACCCGTTCTTGCCATACAAACTGGATTTTTAGCTGGTGAATATTTGAGCAGTTTCTGATGCCCTAAATCAATTTGGGCATCACAACCCGCGCTAGCTGTAAACCAAGGTTGAGTGGGGTTATTAACTCCTTTGCCTAATACAAAAAACGCAGCTATGTATGGGCCCAAGGAATAGCACTTGCCAAAGTCTACTCTCACCTCTCTAAGTTAATGAGAAGCAAAGACAGTTGCTCCTACAGAAAATTGCATCCATGAATAGCCTAACTAACATATTCCTGATATGCCAGAGAGGTAGCAATGGCTCTCACTTTGTGAGCTCGTAATTTCAACAGGGCGAAGTGTTCCTCTTCACATAAGAGGGGGGCTTCCCTTATTTACTCCCTCAGGAAAAAGGACAAAGCATTCTTAGCCAGGGGTTTTGAGGGACCTAACTGGGCAGAGGAGTCTTTCCTTCTCTCGACCCACTAGGTTCGTGAGGTTAATGACATCAAACGTCGTAGGACAGGGTTACGAAGGGTTCTCGCTCTTAACGAGAAAGATGAACCTTAAGGCACAAACTGCCCTATCCTAATTGAAGCTCACCCTCTTACCAATCGCCTGGACTTCGCTGACCTTTAGGCATTCGCTAGAGTCATAAGGAAGAGGATTTTCTCCGCTACCACTCGAAGAGAGGCTAGCGAGATAGGTTCAAATTTCTTGGAGCACAGAAACTTAAACACCACATCCAGGTTTAAGAGTACCTATTACGTCGTCTGAAAAGACCCAATGAGGTCCTGGAAATCTTAATTTGGGATAACTCTAGGCCTCTATGCCTAAAGACGGCCGAGAGCATACTGCTGTATCCATTGATGGTAGATACAGCCAGCTTAGCATCCTGTCTGAGGTACACGAAGAAGTCTGCAATCTGGCTCAGAGAGGTAGTGGATGAAGAAAACTTGTGCCGCCTGCACCAAGCTCTAAAGGTCTCCCACCTAGATTGGTAGACTCTTTGTGAAGAGATCCTCCTTGCTCTGGCGATAGATTCGTCGCTAGTGCCGAAAAGCCTCGAGATCTGACAAGCTTCTAGTCAGTCTGAAGGAAGTCAGTTGAGAGCAAGGGGGGTTAGATGATACCTCTCGAAGTGGGGCTGTTTGAGAAGATCTAGACTTGCCGAAGTCTTCTTGGGAAGTCCATCAACATGCCCATCACTTCCAAAAACCATTCCCTAGCAGGCCAGAATGGAGCCGCTGGGATCATTCGCCCCGAATCGAGGAGAGCGAATTTCCTGAAGACCAGATTGATAATCTCGAACGGGGGCAACGCAAACATGTCCACCCCCGTCCAATCCATCAAGAAGGAGTCCACTGCTACAGCTTCCTCGTCCGGGACTAGGGAGCAGCAGTAGGGGATCCTCTTCATCCAGTTGAAGGCAAAAAGGTCTGTTACAGGTCTGCCCCACAACATCCAGAGACTGACAGACTTGCGGGTTGAGAGACCATCCTGAGGGAAAAAACAAGTCTCTTCCTGCTGAGCATGTTTGCCCCGATGTTTCTTGCCCTAGAACAAACCTCCTTTCTAGATCCAAGAGATCAAAACGAAGGCGTCCTAGATCTCGACACACGATTCAACTAGTGTCATCACGAAGTCCTAGATTCTCACGTTCAAACCCATGCCTCATGCTAGAACTTCGACGTCGAGCGTCCTGAAAGACAAGGCGCCGATTGTCCTGTAAGACGTGGCGCCGATAGTCCTGTAAGACGTGGTGCCAAAAGTCCTGTAAGACGTGGAGCCAAGAGGTTAACAGAGCGAGATGCTGAACGTTCTAAAAGACGTGGTGCTGAACGTTCTAAAAGACGTGGTGCTGAACGTTCTAAAAGACGTGGTGCTGAACGTTCTAAAAGACATGGTGCTGAGCGTCCTGGTGTCAGAAGAGACTTCTTGTTGACAGGAAGACCTAATTATTTGATAGCCTAAACGTTATAAAAAAATCCAGATACAGGGACGCTCTGATTCTCTAGAGTGCAGTATTCTGCTACATTAAGCAAAAGTTACTTGAACATAAGAGGGGCGGAGCTGAGACCAAAACGGCCCGAAACCGACCCATTCTACACCCGTTCTTCCTTGTAAACAAACCTCAGATAAAGTTTGATTGTATAGCCTGCCACTTAGACTCCTCTCTAGAACTGGGAGAGAGAATCGTTGTGCTAAAAAACTAAAGGAGGTTTCCCTATAAAAGGAAAAAGTAATCCTCCTTCAGAAGAAGTACTGACCAAAGGTCTGCTCCCCTCTTCTCCAAAGATTTTGATGTCTCCACGGAGAACTTAGACTTCTGAACGAAGGCGTAAAGAGCATTTACGTCCAGGACCGGACAAAAGACTCCCTTTCCCAAAAGAGAGACATTGAAGTTGCAAAGTCGGTTAGGCAGAAAAGTCTTATCCAAGTAACTAACAAAGGAGGATTCACTAGGAAAAAGATTTCGCATCCATCCTTAGTAAAAACACGGACCAAAGGTCTGCTCCTCTCCTCTCCCAGTCTCGCCAGAAGTAGCAAAGTCTGGCTCCTACTGTCGATAGTTCGGTTAGAGAAAAAGCATGCAGAAAATTTCTTGCTGATTAAGACACCAAAACCTGTCTTGACCAACTCTTGAGGGAGAAGAGAGAAAGAAAAAAGGAGAAAAACGAACCTTAATTATGACCTCTGATTTCAAAATTATCCAGCCTCATTGCCTGTATTTTAAGAGACTCAGCAAACCACCAAGGGGGCCGTAAAAAATCTCTGTGGGGCCGCCACAAGGTCTTCGACCTACAGTAAACGTGGCTAGACCTCCACCCTTGCTATCCTGGCCTGTCAGATAAGGAAGCTGGCATCAAAGGTTTCTGTTTTGAGAAAAAAAAATTAATATATTCTTAAAGCTCCATTAATGACCACGTGAAAACTCAGAGGGTGAGGAACATGGAGAAACAGAACTTAGGATCTTCTCCTTCTGTTAACCTCAAATAATTCAACAGGAGAAAAGTGATCACTAAAGTCATCCTTGACAAAGATCTTATATGACGTGGCGTCGCCCTGAAAGGACAAGGCGGCGATCGTCCTATCATCCCGAGGGACGAGACTGCCCACGTCCCGAGGGACGAGGCTGCCCTCTCCCCGAGGGACGAGGCTGCCCTCTCCCCGAGGGACGAGGCTGCCCTCTCCCCGAGGGACGAGGCTGCCCTCTCCCCGAGGGACGAGGCTGCCCTCTCCCCGAAAGACGAGGCTGCCCTCTCCCCGAAAGACGAGGCTGCCCTCTCCCCGAAAGACGAGGCTGCCCTCTCCCCGAAAGACGAGGCTGCCCTCTCCCCGAAAGACGAGGCTGCCCTCTCCCCGAAAGACGAGGCTGCCCTCTCCCCGAAAGACGAGGCTGCCCTCTCCCCGAAAGACGAGGCTGCATTCGCCCCGAAAGACGAGGCTGCATTCGCCCCGAAAGACGAGGCAGCATTCGCCCTGAAAGCATTCGCCCTGAAAGAAAAGGCAGCAGTCGAGGCTGCATTCGCCCTGAAAGACGAGGCTGCATTTGCCCTGAAAGACGAGGCTGCATTCGCCCTGAAAGACGAGGCTGCATTCGCCCTGAAAGACGAGGCTGCATTCGCCCTGAAAGACGAGGCTGCATTCGCCCTGAAAGACGAGGCAGCATTCGCCCTGAAAGACGAGGCAGCATTCGCCCTGAAAGACGAGGCAGCATTCGCCCTGAAAGACGAGGCAGCATTCGCCCTGAAAGACGAGGCAGCATTCGCCCTGAAAGACGAGGCAGCATTCGCCCTGAAAGACGAGGCAGCATTCGCCCTGAAAGACGAGGCTGCATTCGCCCTGAAAGACGAGGCTGCATTCGCCATGAAAGACGAGGCTGCATTCGTCCTGAAAGACGAGGCAGCATTAGCCCTGAAAGACGAGGCAGCATTAGCCCTGAAAGACGAGGCAGCAGACGAGGCTGCATTCGTCCTGAAAGACGAGGCTGCATTCGCCCTGAAAGACGAGGCAGCATTCGCCCTGAAAGACGAGGCAGCATTCGCCCTGAAAGACGAGGCTGCATTCGCCCTGAAAGACGAGGCAGCATTCGCCCTGAAAGACGAGGCAGCATTCGCCATGAAAGACGAGGCTGCATTCGTCCTGAAAGACGAGGCAGCATTCGCCCTGAAAGACGAGGCAGCATTAGCCCTGAAAGACGAGGCAGCATTAGCCCTGAAAGACGAGGCAGCAGTCGAGGCTGCATTCGTCCTGAAAGACGAGGCAGCATTCGCCCTGAGAGACGAGGCAGCATTCGCCCTGAGAGACGAGGCAGCATTCGCCCTGAGAGACGAGGCAGCATTCGCCCTGAGAGACGAGGCAGCATTCGCCCTGAGAGACGAGGCAGCATTCGCCCTGAGAGACGAGGCAGCATTCGCCCTGAGAGACGAGGCAGCATTCGCCCTGAGAGACGAGGCAGCATTCGCCCTGAGAGACGAGGCAGCATTCGCCCTGAGAGACGAGGCAGCATTCGCCCTGACAGACGAGGCAGCATTCGCCCTGACAGACGAGGCTGCATTCGCCCTGACAGACGAGGCTGCATTCGCCCTGACAGACGAGGCTGCATTCGCCCTGACAGACGAGGCTGCATTCGCCCTGACAGACGAGGCTGCATTCGCCCTGACAGACGAGGCTGCATTCGCCCTGACAGACGAGGCTGCATTCGCCCTGACAGACGAGGCTGCATTCGCCCTGACAGACGAGGCTGCATTCGCCCTGAAAGACGAGGCTGCATTCGCCCTGAAAGACGAGGCTGCATTCGCCCTGAAAGACGAGGCTGCATTCGCCCTGAAAGACGAGGCTGCATTCGCCCTGAAAGACGAGGCTGCATTCGCCCTGAAAGACGAGGCTGCATTCGCCCTGAAAGACGAGGCTGCATTCGCCCTGAAAGACGAGGCTGCATTCGCCCTGAAAGACGAGGCAGCATTCGCCCTGAAAGACGAGGCAGCATTCGCCCTGAAAGACGAGGCAGCATTCGCCCTGAAAGACGAGGCAGCATTCGCCCTGAAAGACGAGGCTGCATTCGCCCTGAAAGACGAGGCAGCATTAGCCCTGAAAGACGAGGCAGCATTCGCCCTGAAAGACGAGGCAGCATTCGCCCTGAAAGACGAGGCAGCATTCGCCCTGAAAGACGAGGCAGCATTCGCCCTGAAAGACGAGGCAGCAGTCGCCCTGAAAGACGAGGCAGCAGTCGAGGCTGCATTCGCCCTGAAAGACGAGGCAGCATTCGCCCTGAAAGACGAGGCAGCATTCGCCCTGAAAGACGAGGCAGCATTCGCCCTGAAAGACGAGGCAGCATTCGCCCTGAAAGACGAGGCAGCATTCGCCCTGAAAGACGAGGCAGCAGTCGAGGCTGCATTCGCCCTGAAAGACGAGGCAGCATTCGCCCTGAAAGACGAGGCAGCATTCGCCCTGAAAGACGAGGCAGCATTCGCCCTGAAAGACGAGGCAGCAGTCGAGGCTGCATTCGCCCTGAAAGACGAGGCTGCATTCGCCCTGAAAGACGAGGCAGCATTCGCCCTGAAAGACGAGGCAGCAGTCGAGGCTGCATTCGCCCTGAAAGACGAGGCTGCATTCGCCCTGAAAGACGAGGCAGCATTCGCCCTGAAAGACGAGGCAGCATTCGCCCTGAAAGACGAGGCAGCATTCGCCCTGAAAGACGAGGCAGCATTCGCCCTGAAAGACGAGGCAGCATTCGCCCTGAAAGACGAGGCAGCATTCGCCCTGAAAGACGAGGCAGCATTCGCCCTGAAAGACGAGGCAGCATTCGCCCTGAAAGACGAGGCAGCATTAGCCCTGAAAGACGAGGCAGCAGTCGAGGCTGCATTCGCCCTGAAAGACGAGGCTGCATTCGCCCTGAAAGACGAGGCAGCATTCGCCCTGAGAGACGAGGCAGCATTCGCCCTGAGAGACGAGGCAGCATTCGCCCTGAGAGACGAGGCAGCATTCGCCCTGAGAGACGAGGCAGCATTCGCCCTGAGAGACGAGGCTGCAGTCGCCCTGAGAGACGAGGCTGCAGTCGCCCTGAGAGACGAGGCAGCAGTCGCCCTGAGAGACGAGGCAGCAGTCGCCCTGAGAGACGAGGCTGCATTCGCCCTGAGAGACGAGGCTGCATTCGCCCTGAGAGACGAGGCTGCATTCGCCCTGAGAGACGAGGCTGCATTCGCCCTGAGAGACGAGGCTGCATTCGCCCTGAGAGACGAGGCTGCATTGGCCCTGAGAGACGAGGCAGCACTGGCCCTGAGAGACGAGGCAGCATTGGCCCTGAGAGACGAGGCAGCATTGGCCCTGAGAGACGAGGCAGCATTGGCCCTGAGAGACGAGGCTGCATTCGCCCTGAGAGACGAGGCTGCATTCGCCCTGAGAGACGAGGCAGCATTCGCCCTGAGAGACGAGGCAGCATTCGCCCTGAGAGACGAGGCTGCATTCGCCCTGAGAGACGAGGCTGCATTCGCCCTGAGAGACGAGGCTGCATTCGCCCTGAGAGACGAGGCTGCATTCGCCCTGAGAGACGAGGCTGCATTCGCCCTGAGAGACGAGGCTGCATTCGCCCTGAGAGACGAGGCTGCATTCGCCCTGAGAGACGAGGCTGCATTCGCCCTGAAAGACGAGGCTGCATTCGCCCTGAAAGACGAGGCAGCATTCGCCCTGAAAGACGAGGCAGCATTCGCCATGAAAGACGAGGCAGCATTCGCCCTGAAAGACGAGGCTGCATTCGCCATGAAAGACGAGGCTGCATTCGTCCTGAAAGACGAGGCAGCATTAGCCCTGAAAGACGAGGCAGCATAAGCCCTGAAAGACGAGGCAGCAGTCGAGGCTGCATTCGCCCTGAAAGACGAGGCTGCATTCGCCCTGAAAGACGAGGCAGCATTCGCACTGAAAGACGAGGCAGCATTCGTCCTGAAAGACGAGGCAGCATTAGCCCTGAAAGACGAGGCTGCAGTCGCCCTGAAAGACGAGGCAGCAGTCGCCCTGAAAGACGAGGCTGCAGTCGCCCTGAAAGACGAGGCAGCATTCGCCCTGAAAGACGAGGCTGCAGTCGCCCTGAAAGACGAGGCAGCATTCGCCCTGAAAGACGAGGCTGCATTCGCCCTGAGAGACGAGGCTGCATTCGCCCTGAGAGACGAGGCTGCATTCGCCCTGAGAGACGAGGCTGCATTCGCCCTGAGAGACGAGGCTGCATTCGCCCTGAGAGACGAGGCTGCATTCGCCCTGAGAGACGAGGCAGCCCTGAGAGACGAGGCAGCATTCGCCCTGAGAGACGAGGCTGCATCCGCCCTGAGAGACGAGGCAGCATTCGCCCTGAGAGACGAGGCTGCATCCGCCCTGAGAGACGAGGCTGCATTCGCCCTGAGAGACGAGGCTGCATTCGCCCTGAGAGACGAGGCTGCATTCGCCCTGAGAGACGAGGCTGCATTCGCCCTGAGAGACGAGGCAGCATTCGCCCTGAGAGACGAGGCAGCATTCGCCCTGAGAGACGAGGCAGCATTCGCCCTGAGAGACGAGGCAGCATTCGCCCTGAGAGACGAGGCAGCATTCGCCCTGAGAGACGAGGCTGCATTCGCCCTGAGAGACGAGGCTGCATTCGCCCTGAGAGACGAGGCTGCATTCGCCCTGAGAGACGAGGCTGCATTCGCCCTGAGAGACGAGGCTGCATTCGCCCTGAGAGACGAGGCTGCATTCGCCCTGAGAGACGAGGCAGCATTCGCCCTGAGAGACGAGGCAGCATTCGCCCTGAGAGACGAGGCAGCATTCGCCCTGAGAGACGAGGCAGCATTCGCCCTGAGAGACGAGGCAGCATTCGCCCTGAGAGACGAGGCAGCATTCGCCCTGAGAGACGAGGCAGCATTCGCCCTGAGAGACGAGGCAGCATTCGCCCTGAGAGACGAGGCAGCATTCGCCCTGAGAGACGAGGCTGCATTCGCCCTGAGAGACGAGGCTGCATTCGCCCTGAGAGACGAGGCTGCATTCGCCCTGACAGACGAGGCAGCATTCGCCCTGACAGACGAGGCTGCATTCGCCCTGACAGACGAGGCTGCATTCGCCCTGACAGAGGAGGCTGCATTCGCCCTGACAGACGAGGCTGCATTCGCCCTGACAGACGAGGCTGCATTCGCCCTGACAGACGAGGCTGCATTCGCCCTGAAAGACGAGGCTGCATTCGCCCTGAAAGACGAGGCTGCATTCGCCCTGAAAGACGAGGCTGCATTCGCCCTGAAAGACGAGGCTGCATTCGCCCTGAAAGACGAGGCTGCATTCGCCCTGAAAGACGAGGCTGCATTCGCCCTGAAAGACGAGGCTGCATTCGCCCTGAAAGACGAGGCTGCATTCGCCCTGAAAGACGAGGCAGCATTCGCCCTGAAAGACGAGGCAGCATTCGCCCTGAAAGACGAGGCAGCATTCGCCCTGAAAGACGAGGCAGCATTAGCCCTGAAAGACGAGGCAGCATTCGCCCTGAAAGACGAGGCAGCATTCGCCCTGAAAGACGAGGCAGCATTCGCCCTGAAAGACGAGGCAGCATTCGCCCTGAAAGACGAGGCAGCATTCGCCCTGAAAGACGAGGCAGCAGTCGCCCTGAAAGACGAGGCAGCAGTCGAGGCTGCATTCGCCCTGAAAGACGAGGCAGCATTCGCCCTGAAAGACGAGGCAGCATTCGCCCTGAAAGACGAGGCAGCATTCGCCCTGAAAGGCGAGGCAGCATTCGCCCTGAAAGACGAGGCAGCATTCGCCCTGAAAGACGAGGCAGCATTCGCCCTGAAAGACAAGGCAGCAGTCGAGGCTGCATTCGCCCTGAAAGACGAGGCAGCATTCGCCCTGAAAGACGAGGCAGCATTCGCCCTGAAAGACGAGGCAGCAGTCGAGGCTGCATTCGCCCTGAAAGACGAGGCTGCATTCGCCCTGAAAGACGAGGCAGCATTCGCCCTGAAAGACGAGGCAGCAGTCGAGGCTGCATTCGCCCTGAAAGACGAGGCTGCATTCGCCCTGAAAGACGAGGCAGCATTCGCCCTGAAAGACGAGGCAGCATTCGCCCTGAAAGACGAGGCAGCATTCGCCCTGAAAGACGAGGCAGCATTCGCCCTGAAAGACGAGGCAGCATTCGCCCTGAAAGACGAGGCAGCATTCGCCCTGAAAGACGAGGCAGCATTCGCCCTGAAAGACGAGGCAGCATTCGCCCTGAAAGACGAGGCAGCATTAGCCCTGAAAGACGAGGCAGCAGTCGAGGCTGCATTCGCCCTGAAAGACGAGGCTGCATTTGCCCTGAAAGACGAGGCAGCATTCGCCCTGAAAGACGAGGCAGCATTCGCCCTGAGAGACGAGGCAGCATTCGCCCTGAGAGACGAGGCAGCATTCGCCCTGAGAGACGAGGCAGCATTCGCCCTGAGAGACGAGGCAGCATTCGCCCTGAGAGACGAGGCAGCATTCGCCCTGAGAGACGAGGCTGCAGTCGCCCTGAGAGACGAGGCTGCAGTCGCCCTGAGAGACGAGGCAGCAGGCGCCCTGAGAGACGAGGCAGCAGTCGCCCTGAGAGACGAGGCAGCAGTCGCCCTGAGAGACGAGGCAGCAGTCGCCCTGAGAGACGAGGCTGCATTCGCCCTGAGAGACGAGGCTGCATTCGCCCTGAGAGACGAGGCTGCATTCGCCCTGAGAGACGAGGCTGCATTGGCCCTGAGAGACGAGGCAGCATTGGCCCTGAGAGACGAGGCAGCATTGGCCCTGAGAGACGAGGCAGCATTGGCCCTGAGAGACGAGGCAGCATTGGCCCTGAGAGACGAGGCAGCATTGGCCCTGAGAGACGAGGCTGCATTCGCCCTGACAGACGAGGCTGCATTCGCCCTGAGAGACGAGGCTGCATTCGCCCTGAGAGACGAGGCAGCATTCGCCCTGAGAGACGAGGCTGCATTCGCCCTGAGAGACGAGGCTGCATTCGCCCTGAGAGACGAGGCTGCATTCGCCCTGAGAGACGAGGCTGCATTCGCCCTGAGAGACGAGGCTGCATTCGCCCTGACAGACGAGGCTGCATTCGCCCTGACAGACGAGGCTGCATTCGCCCTGACAGACGAGGCTGCATTCGCCCTGAAAGACGAGGCAGCATTCGCCATGAAAGACGAGGCAGCATTCGCCCTGAAAGACGAGGCTGCATTCGCCATGAAAGACGAGGCTGCATTCGTCCTGAAAGACGAGGCAGCATTAGCCCTGAAAGGTGAGGCAGCATAAGCCCTGAAAGACGAGGCAGCAGTCGAGGCTGCATTCGCCCTGAAAGACGAGGCTGCATTCGCCCTGAAAGACGAGGCAGCATTCGCCCTGAAAGACGAGGCAGCATTAGCCCTGAAAGACGAGGCTGCAGTCGCCCTGAAAGACGAGGCAGCAGTCGCCCTGAAAGACGAGGCTGCAGTCGCCCTGAAAGACGAGGCAGCATTCGCCCTGAAAGACGAGGCTGCAGTCGCCCTGAAAGACGAGGCAGCATTCGCCCTGAAAGACGAGGCTGCATTCGCCCTGAGAGACGAGGCTGCATTCGCCCTGAGAGACGAGGCTGCATTCGCCCTGAGAGACGAGGCTGCATTCGCCCTGAGAGACGAGGCTGCATTCGCCCTGAGAGACGAGGCTGCATTCGCCCTGAGAGACGAGGCAGCCCTGAGAGACGAGGCAGCATTCGCCCTGAGAGACGAGGCTGCATCCGCCCTGAGAGACGAGGCTGCATTCGCCCTGAGAGACGAGGCTGCATTCGCCCTGAGAGACGAGGCTGCATTCGCCCTGAGAGACGAGGCTGCATTCGCCCTGAGAGACGAGGCAGCATTCGCCCTGAGAGACGAGGCAGCATTCGCCCTGAGAGACGAGGCAGCATTCGCCCTGAGAGACGAGGCTGCATTCGCCCTGAGAGACGAGGCTGCATTCGCCCTGAGAGACGAGGCTGCATTCGCCCTGAGAGACGAGGCTGCATTCGCCCTGAGAGACGAGGCTGCATTCGCCATGAGAGACGAGGCTGCATTCGCCCTGAGAGACGAGGCTGCATTCGCCCTGAGAGACGAGGCAGCATTCGCCCTGAGAGACGAGGCAGCATTCGCCCTGAGAGACGAGGCAGCATTCGCCCTGAGAGACGAGGCAGCATTCGCCCTGAGAGACGAGGCAGCATTCGCCCTGAGAGACGAGGCAGCATTCGCCCTGAGAGACGAGGCTGCATTCGCCCTGAGAGACGAGGCAGCATTCGCCCTGAGAGACGAGGCTGCATTCGCCCTGAAAGACGAGGCTGCATTCGCCCTGAAAGACGAGGCTGCATTCGCCCTGAAAGACGAGGCTGCATTCGCCCTGAAAGACGAGGCTGCATTCGCCCTGAAAGACGAGGCTGCATTCGCCCTGAAAGACGAGGCAGCAGTAGTCCTGAAAGACGAGGCAGCAGTAGTCCTGAAAGACGAGGCTGCAGTAGTCCTGAAAGACGAGGCCGCATTCGTCCTGAAAGATGAGGTAGCATTCTCCCTCAAAGACGAGGCTGCATTCGCCCTAAAAGACGAGGCTGCATTCGTCCTGAAAGACGAGGCAGCATTCGCCCTGAAAGACGAGGCAGCATTCGTCCTGTCTTGAAAGACTTAGCGCCGAGCGTTAAGGCAAAATGATATTCATTATGCCGCTCGGCGCGTTCGGTTCCGACCAGAGGGTTCATAAGGCCGACTGGCGCTCTGGGACAAAAACCGAGTCAATGATGGTTTGTAAGCATTGATATTATCAGCGAATATCTATGACTTATAGTATTGCCATTAAAATCAAAAGTGATGCAATGAGAAACTCTAAAAGCAGTGTAAGAATCTTAACGTTCAACGCTCTTTGCTTTCCCATGGCAAGGGCGAGCATTCTTGGGAACGTTAACAGGAACGCTCGCGAGGGCGTTTGCTCGTGAGCTAACGCCTCTCGTTTCCTTTCGCCGATCGACGTTCCTTCTCCCATGGGCCGGGGAGCTTGGAAGAGGTCTAAGGCTAGGAAAACGACGTCCACTGTGCTGAAAGAATCCAATGCCTAATTTAGCACTGAAACTTGCACTATTAAACTCTTACACAAAAGACCATAATTAGTCCTGCCCGTTGTGAGAGAACTTATTCTGCTGCCACGGGCTTGAATGAGAAAGCAAAATCGTCTCTAGTACTCGCTATATAAACTGTAACAAAATATTTTTATAAAATATTAAACTGACATTTCCATAAAAAAATAAACTTTCAAACATACTTACCCGGTGGTCACAAAAAGAAAAAATCACCGGGCAAGAGTTGAGATTAAAAATAGATGTTGAACACACTCACCCGGTAGTTACATATAACCACCGGTAAAATTAAATGTCATAAATACCTACCTGGTAGTTACACACAAACGCCGGGAAAGTTATACGTTAAAGATTAAAATGAACAGAAAAAGGGAAAACAAATGTAATCCACAATTAATTCAAAGGGTTTTCAAAAACAAGCGAGTTGTAATGATAAAAAGAACAGATATAGCAATAACGTATCTATATATATAAATGTAAACAATAGGAACATATAAATGAAAAAACTACTAAAACTAATATTCCCATATCGTAGTTGTTGGAGTATTATAGCCAACACTTCCCAAATCCCAAATCGAAAAGAACACTACCAAGGCATGTTGGGACTGCATCGACAGTAACGAAAACTAACAGCGTAAATTAACCATATGCTAGTTCTATTTAATTTATGAAATTAGATCGATAATTTAAAGAACGAATACTAAATGGACAATTATTCCTTTAAAATTTTACATTAAAAGTAAAAAACTTATATAAGTGGAAATACTCCCATTCTTTACATGAAAAAACATATAAAGAGAATTGCAAGTCATACAATGAAGATTAAGTCATACGACTGTGACGTCATAGAGTTGGCGGAACGTATTTCCGTCATCAGGATAAAAACTTTGCAGTTAAAATATAGTGCACAAACAAAAATTAAGTTTTCACTCATGATAAACAAAGTAAATAGTACAATAAAAAATAACAAAACACGATTACCAAATTCCTAAATCAGCGTACTTCACCAAACGAAGTCCAAAAAAGCGAAGAAGGGAAAAAGATTAGAAAAACTCAATGGTGGACCGACGATGTTTCCGATCCAGCCGGCAGAGATGAACTGAAGTCTTGGACACGGGAATGATTCCTCGGACCACCCTGTGACGGGTGTTACCACCTACCTCCCAACCACCACAAGGCGGTTGCCTCGTTTTGAAAAATTCTGCTGATTTAGAGATATCACCTATATATATATATATATATATATATATATATATATATATATATATATATATATATATATATATATATATATATATATATATATATATATATATATATATATATATATATATATATATATATATATATATATATATATATATATATATATATATATATATATATATATATATACGAATATATATATATATATCCAGGGAGATCTGAATGTAAAGGATGGTCAGAATAATGGAAAATGAACAACGGTGCCGAAGATTAATATCTAGATCAGGAATAAGAAATTTAATAGACCGTAAGTTCCTGTCCCACAAATTAAGATGAGAATCAGCAGCTGAACACCAGACAGGAGAACAATACTCAAAACAATGTAGAATGAAAGAATTAAAACACTTCAGAATAGATTGATCACTGAAAAGCTTTAAAGACTTTTTCAATAAGCCAATTTTTTGTGCCATTGAAGAAGACACAGACCTAATGTGTTTCTCAAAAGTAAATTTGCTGTCGAGAATCACACCTAAAATTTTAAAAGTCATACAAAGTTGAAGAAACATTATCAATACCGAGATCCGGATGTTGAGGAGCCACTGTCCTCGACCTATTTACAATCATACTTTGTTAGGATTCAACTTCAAACCCTATAATTTGCACCATGCACTAATTTTAGCTACCTCTCTATTAAGGGATTCAGCAACCCCAGATCTACATTCAGGGGATGGAATTGATGCAAAGAGTAGCATCATATGCAACAAGCTTGTTTTCTAGGCCAAACCACATGTCATGTGTATAGTATTTAAAGTAATAGGCCCAGAACACTACCTTGTGGAACACCAGATATCACATTTGTATACTCACTATGGTGCCCATCAACAACTTTTTGAGATCTATTACTTAAAAAATCAATAATAATGCTAAGAAACGACCCACCCATTCTCAACTGTTTGAGTTTGAAAACAAGGGCCTTATGATTAACACGGTCAAAGGCAGCACTAAAATCAAGGTCAATCATACAAACTTCCTGACCCCAATCAAGGGATTTCTGTACAGCATTAGAGATTGTAAGAAGGGCATCAAATGCTTCAAGGCCTTTACGAAAACCAAATTGCAAACTAGGGAATAGATGATTACCTTCAGCAAACCTATCAAGATGTTTTGCCAGAAGACATTAAAAAACTTTAGATAATATGGGAGTTATGGAAATTGGGCGGTAATCAGTTGGACTTGAGCTACCACAAACACATTTACATAGAGGAGTAACATTACCAATTCTCCAACAAGTGCTAAAAGCTCCTCTTCTTGCTGCTTGCACAAAATACCAGATAATTTTGGAGCTAAGAAATCTGCACTCTTTATAAAAAAAACAATGGAAAAATACCATTCGGGTCTACACCTTCATAAGCATCAAGGTCCATCAACAGAGCTTTAATTTCACGAGATCGAAAAGCAAAACTAGTTAGTTTAGCCTCAGGAAAATGGGAATGAGGAAGTTCAAGTTTTTCATTACTCTGTTTACTGTCAAAAACATCAGCCAAAAGGGTTGCCTTTTCCTTTGGACATTGAGTGACTGAGCCATCTGGTTTAAGTAAAGGAGGAACTGCTGCATCTACATCAATGAGTGCAGATTTAAGGGTAGACCACCATTTACGTAACCGAGTTGTACCAGAAAGGGTTTCTTTTATGGTTAAATTGTATTCCTTTTCAGTTGAAGCATAAACTCTCTAAGCAAAAGCTCTAAGCTGAGTACTGTATAGTTATTCCAGGTCAACTTAATTTGCTACACTTCTAAAGATGATAGGCCTCCTGCTTCTCCAAAAAAGCACGTCTGCAATCATCATTGAACCATGGTTTGTCTTTCACTTGGTACTTGAGCACACGAGAAGGGATACACCTATCAATTATGTTGACTAGATTCTCATTCAAAGGGACAACAGGATCAACACTACTATATAATTCTGACCAATTTAAGCACATAAGATCATGCAAAATCCCATTCCAGTCAGCATGAGATTTCATATAAATTTTATACGTGTATGATACATCAGAGACAGGATGTTCAGTCTTCACTACTAATGAAATCAAGGCATGATCAGATGTCCCGACTGGAGAACCAACCTTACTTGTTATAAAGCCAGGGGAGTCAGTGTATACGAGGTCCAAGCAATTACCAGACCTGTGAGTAGCTTCACTTATGATTTGCTCACAGCCTGATTCAGAGGCATAGTTTAAAGCTCTTATGCCATGTCAATCGGTAGGAGAGATAGAACTTAACTACTCCCTATGGTGAGCATTGAAATCACCAACAAAGACAACAGTAGTCTTTCTATCATCTATCTTAGCCATTATGGTAAGAAGACAATCGAAGATGGAATCATCCATGTCTGGATTCCGGTAGATCGAACACAAAAGTTATTATGCCTGCCACAAACTTTTATTACCCGAATCTCATGACATCCACATTCATAGCAGGACTTATGAGAAGCAGGATTCTCAGTCCTGATATACACCGCCATTCTCCTGGTCCTAGGGATGGCATCACATTTCAACATTATTGGCTTCTTAAAACCAGTTATTAGGAGCTCAGATGAGTGCCTCTCATTAGAAACCAAAGTTTCAGACCACAAAAGAATATCATACTGTCTGGACACAATTGTAAGGTCTTGAATATTTGCATGAAGACCAGAACTATTGCAATACAGTAGACGACATTGACGAAATCTAGGACTCACTGGTCCCGGATTTTGCTCAATGTCTCCAGACAGCATAAGAATTAATGGTAATAAAAAAGAAAAAATGAGATTGTACTTTAATCAGTTTTCCTTTCGGTGAAAACCTAAATTAGAGATAATGCCATAATATAATTCAGACTTAAAGGAAAATAAAACGAGAAAACAAAAAGGAGGAAATTAAAGAACCACCTCTTTCAGAGGATGTCACAAGCATTATGGAAAATAGAAGCATGGAAATTATTCCAAAAGCAGTAAAATCACTAAGTTTTGAAAGTAATATGTATTTCTTCTAACTATACAAACCCAAGTCTTTTAATAATAGTACAATAAAGCTAAGCTGGATACACTAGTTAAAACTTAATGAGGTGGCAGTAGTTAGCTGGAGGATGTCTGGTAAAACCCACCCTCTTAACAAACCTCTGAGCTCCCCCTTTGTCCCTGAACTTAAGTCTTGCAGGATAGTTGAAGCACAAAGTGTAACTTAAAAGAACTGTGATTCGTATTGTAAAGAAAAATACAACTTAATATAAAAATTTGTGATTTGTTCCTACACAGATATAAACCTTCGTCCATTAATAGGAGACTTGTCCTAGGGTGGGAGGTACTTCATAAAACCAAACTTCCTGTTTTACTTTCCTGTCCAATGTCAAAGCACTTCTGTTCTGTATAGTAGCAAATGTGATGACTCCAGTTAACCTCCTAACAACCTGGCCAAGAAGATGAGGCCAGTGTTAGGCTTGGTTACTACCAAGGACTGGTAGACGGTTAAGGAAGAACCTACCTATATCTGTGTGGAGGATATGTCTGAATGTACTGTGTAGTTATCATAAGAAATGGACTTGCATATATCTTGCCTAGGATTATGAGGGAGATACCGCTATACACAACTATATTGTTAAGAGAAAGTGGCTTGATCATGAAGCTTACTGGCATTCTAACACACAATGGTGTGGCTGCTGCTCTCCAAGGAAGGGGAAGAAGATATAAATGGCCCAGTTGATGTTACCTCTCATTCTAGAGTTGAATCCCTACACGATTTATTAAGCAACTAGCAATGAGCCAAGAATGCAGATATGCAGGGTCCTGTGACTTCGTGCGCTCAAATCCGGGATGGTACTTTCATCTCTCTGCTTGCAGGAAAAGCAAGTCTGATTATTATTTGAAGCCAGATAGAAACAAAGTTTTAGGATCTCTTCTTTTATTTCTCCTAGGACATTAAGAATGTCATCCTAGTCCCTGCTAGTGAATTCTTGTCGGGGAGACATGAAGAATGACTTGAAGTAGCAAACAGCTGGGTTCTGAGTCCCAGCCTCAAACACCTACACCAAGGGGATGAAGATCATCTTCCATCTTCCTGGATGACTTGTGACACAGGAAAAATTATACCTTTTCTTACTACTGTAGTTTCCTACTCTGCTTAGCCTGTCTCATGTCCGCTTACGAGACCTAAGCTCACAATAGGTCCCATGCAGCGTGAGCTATGTACGAGGTCAAAACTGTCCCCCACTCATCATGAGTCTTGTCAATTTTCGTTAAGAGCCCAGGCCTCAGTCCGCGATGAAAATTTAGGATCAAGGGCTGAGCAGTATCCTTCCTCTTCAAAACTGAGGAGCTTTCCTGACGAAGGAAGATAGACAAACAACTGATCTGGATACCGTTCGGAGTATGGCCGCTTGGAAGCAATTATGACCATGCTGAACTTGATGTCATCAATAGACTGTAATCATTGAAACTAAAATAATAGGCTAAAAGGTGTAAGTATCTAGCATTCCCAGCGATGTTGGAAAGCATCCTCGAACACTGTCGACGGTCTGGGACTAGAGAGCAGAACACTGAAGTTTCTTGTTCAACTGAATGACAAGCATGTCAAGCAAAAGTGAAAAATAAAGAGTAAGAAGCCTTTCTGCAATGTTGTGATGTAGGGATCATATTTTGTCTATATAATATATCCCTGACAACTGAGTGTGTCTACTTGAATAGTCCTCCTGCCTGGAAGAACTTTGCAAACAGCTCTATTATGTTATCGTCTTTCCAAGTGTGCAGCTGCTTGTTAAAGGTCTGTGAAAGGGGTCCACTTGTTGAAGTTAGTAACAAATGGTAGCGTTGCCGTTCATTATACCAAACTTATTTGGAAAGGTTGCAAAGTAGCAATGCTGCATGTATTACTGGGAGGTTGAAAAGCAGGTGAGTATTTCTGCACCAACAAAACCAGAAGGTAATGGGAATATTGGTTACCACCTAGTAACACTTTAAGACTACAGTACTGTACAGTATTGTAACAGTCGATGGGGCACCATCAGTGAAGATCGGATCAAACCGCTTTTTCAACCATGGAAGTTTCATTGTCAACACACAGATGAGTGCTAAGACCATGGTAATAGTAATCTAAGGACAGAAGCTCTCTGCCTCTGTAGGTAATGGACTAAAGTTGGGTGTCTTAACAATGAAGATTCTCTCCACATTCTTTGAAGATTCCTTTCTCCCTAAGAATTATGCCCGGTGATCCTCGAATGAAATGGAGTGATCCCTTATAGAGAAAGAAGGAATGAATGAGGGTTAGCTGGTCTCCTTTGATGACATAACTGCATCTGGTTCTCATGCAGAATGTGGCATCTCAGTGCTTGTCCAGGCCCTGAGATGGGATCCGAGTAATCCCTTGTTCCAATCCCTATTACATGAATGAATTGAAGAGTCTTGTAGTCTAATAAAATCTCGGAGCATGGGAAGATCTTATATGTCCTGGACCTGTCTCCAAGCGTAAGAAGATCTATGTCTTCAAACAGTCTCAGAGCATCAGAAGATCTTAAGTGATGAAAGATTAAGCTATGTTAGATGGCTTATGGGCTGGAAGGGCTGGGAAGGAACAGCTGACAAATGACAGGTGCACTAGTTGCCTGGCGACTTAAAAGTAACAATCACCTGAAGAACAAGTGTAAGTTCGGATCATGTGATTCACGATCACATGGTTCCAACCGCATGGTTACCCATAGTGGCTAGTGGCATATGTTGTGGGAAACAATGATCGTATAGATCAAGTGCAATGGAATTCTGGTAAGCTTTCCTCCCTGTACAGGACCGAACACTGAGAAAATGTTGTGCGTACCAAGGTTTCTTACTATTAAGGGATAAACTCTTGGCACACAATGCTTCCATCTCTCTCCCAAAAGAGAGAGAGATTGACCAGGAAGAGGGAAGAAGGGCAGTGCCCTTCATCCTGACCGGCAATAAATGTACTCAGCTCTACGATACTTGCTTGTGCCAATGTTTCTTCCCGCTATGGGTCACTTCTCGGCAGTTATTTTTTTGGTATGAGACCAAGCACAGGTAAAAGGTGTGTGAACACCCATACACAGTACCTAGACACCAAACCAAAGTCGAAGACGCTGATGTCCCTTCCCGCTATGAGATAATTTTCATCACTTAATCAACAAGGGAGGTTCCTGGTACCGCAATGTCTCTCCCATGGAGAGAGAACAGTAAGTCACACATATATAACTTTGGTCTTACCGGACAGCATCGATGGTGCCTTCTACTTTGCCTCCACTAGAAGCAGTTGAAGCTCTAATGAAGATGAGGCAGAGAGGGAAGAACTTGAAATCCTCCTACTACAAGATCGTACAGGACAATGACGGCACTCTCACAATATCCTTAGTATAACATTGTCATCACTGTCACAAACCCACACAAGCAAGGAAATTAACATCAAACAGAAATGCTGTCTAAAAAGAACAAAACAAGAACAAGAATGTGGATATCAGCAGGTTTGCACAGATATGTCACACAGCTATAGTTATTGGGAAACAACTGCAAATCCTTCCTTCTTTCTAAATATTCCTTGCAAACAACAATTTGCTAATACATTTATCTATAAGAAAAAACAAAAGATAAAAACAGCCAGATATGAATGCTGGAAGTACGTACCGGTATGTATTATCAGGCACCTAAAAGCAAAGCGGGACCTCAGTGGCCTGTCAGGTGAGTGGGGCTAACCTACCACCCTCCCTAATA
The DNA here is from genome assembly GCF_036898095.1 of Palaemon carinicauda. Classification (NCBI taxonomy): domain Eukaryota; kingdom Metazoa; phylum Arthropoda; class Malacostraca; order Decapoda; family Palaemonidae; genus Palaemon; species Palaemon carinicauda. The sequence continues at coordinate 58,737,988 of NC_090751.1, forward strand.
ACCGGCATCTCATTAAATTTTAATAGCCATATCCAGGTTTGTAGTGTAATCATACAGTACTCCTATTAAAGAACAAATGTTTGTATTTGTGTAGGAAAAAATATATACAGTAGTCGGAGCTAGGACCATTGCCACTGGGAATATTGCCTATGTGGGAACATTGCCACTGGGTACATTCGCCATTCCCAGTAGCAATGTTCCGTGTACGACAGTAGTCATGTCTCCATAGCTAACCGAGAGGCAAAATAACATTATCCCACTCAGAAAGAGGGTCGCTAATATAACGTTACTAAAACTGGAATATGAAGCCATCTTATGGCCCAGAAAGGGGATGCTGAAATAAAGTGGCAGAATTATAATCAACTTGGGAATTGTCTTTACTTGATCTAATCAAAGAGAAAAACACAAAAAGCCTGGATAACGGGATTAGTACAGAATTCACAATTTAAAATTGCATATATTTCTTTGATTTCAGCATGAGAGAGAGAGAGAGAGAGAGAGAGAGAGAGAGAGAGAGAGCCTTACCTTACCTTATTGCCTTATTTTTTGTTTGGGTTCCCCCAGGTCCCTCAGTGTGAGGCACCTCATATATCCACCAGAGAGTTGCTAATGCATCTTCCGGTGTATTTTGCATCTTCCAGTCTTGGATGGTCTGGGATGCATCTTAGGTATTTATCGAGCTGATTCTTAAACACATCTACGCTCACTCCTGATATGTTTCTTAGATGAGCTGGCAGCACATTAAATAGTCGCTGCATTATCGATGCTGGTGCGTAGTGGATTAATGTCCTGTGCGCCTTTCTCAGTTTACCTGGAATGCTTTTTGGCACTATTAATCTACCTCGGCTTGCTCTTTCTGATATTTTAAGCTCCATGATGTTTTCAGCAATTCCTTCTATTTGCTTCCATGCTTGTATTATCATGTAGCGTTCTCTTCTCCTTTCTAGACTGTATAGTTTTAAAAATTGCAGTCTTTCCCAGTAGTCAAGGTCTTTAACTTCTTCTATTCTAGCAGTATAGGACCTTTGTACACTCTCTATTTGCGCAATATCCTTTTGGTAGTGTGGGTACCATATCATATTGCAGTACTCGAGTGTACTACGCACATAAGTTTTGTAAAGCATTATCATGTGTTCAGCTTTTCTTGTTTTAAAGTGTCTGAATAACATTCCCATTTTTGCTTTACATTTAGCCAACAGTGTTGCTATTTGGTCGTTGCATAACATATTCCTATTTAAAATTACACCAAGGTCTTTAATTGCTTCCTTGTTTGTGATTGTCTCATTATTAGGTCCCTTGTATGCATACACCATTCCTTCTTTGTTTCCATAATTTATTGATTCGAATTTATCGGAGTTAAATACCATCCTATTTATCTCCGCCCATTCATATATTTTGTTTAGATCTCTTTGTAGTGAGTTCCTATCTTCATCACAAGTAATTTCTCTACTTATTCTTGTGTCATCGGCGAAACTTCTCACTACAGAGTTTTCAACATCACAGTCTATGTCTGAGATCATAATAACAAATAGCAGTGCAGCTAATACCGTACCTTGGGGCACACCAGATATTACCTGGGCTTCATCTGATTTCTCGTCATTTGCAACCACTATCTGTTTTCTGTTTTGCAGGAATTCTTTTACCCATTTTCCTATCTTTCCCACAATATTATGCTTTCTCATTTTTTTCTCCAATATGTTATGGTTTACCTTGTCAAACGCTTTTGCAAAATCTAGATAGATCACATCTGTGTCTTTTTCATTTATCATATTATTGTATATGTTTTCATAGTGTGCTATCAGTTGGGTCTGTGTACTTTTTCCAGGTACGAAACCGTGTTGACCCATATTAAACAAATTATTTTTGACCAAATGGTTCATTATTTTCTTTTTTATTACCCTCTCATACACTTTCATAATATGTGATGTTAGACTAACAGGTCTATAATTGCTTGCCTCTAGTCTTGATCCACTTTTGAAGATAGGGGTTATATAAGCTAATTTATGTTTAACATATATCTCGCTCATATCTATACTCTGTCTTAGCAGTATTGCAAGCGGCTTCGCGATAGTGTTTGCAGTTTTTTTTAACAAAATCGCTGGAACTCCATCTGGTCCGGCTGCCGATCCATTTTTAATTTCGTTTATAGCCGTGACAATATCTGCTTCATTAATATCTATATCCGTTAGATATTCGACATTTTCTTCTCTCATTTCTGTTTCATTATTCTCATTCGCAATTCTTGGCGTGAACTCACTCTTATATTTTTCTGCTAATATGTTGCATATTTCCTTTTTTTCATTCGTTAGCCATCCTTCAATTCTTAGAGGGCCTATTTCTATTCTCCTTTTATTCATCTTTTTTGCATAGGAGTAAAGTACTTTGGGGTTTCTTTTTATATTTTGAAGTGTCCTTTCTTCTAAGTCCCTTTTTTCATTTTCTTTCGACTGTATAATCTTTTGTTCTGCATTTTCTATCTTACATTTTATTTCCCTCATTTTCCACACATTTTTTTCTTTTGCAAGATTTTTCTTCCACTTTCTAATTTTCTGAAATAAGATCCTTCTGTCTCTTGGTATGCACGTCTTTTGTTTATTGTTTTTTTTCGGTACATATTTTTCAACAATTTTCTCCAGTATTTTGTACAGTATGTCCGTATTTACCTGTATATTATCACTTATAAATACATTTTTCCATTCTTTATTGAGTTCTTCATTTATTTCTGACCATTTTATATTCTTACTGTAAAAGTTATATTTTCCATATCCTTCCCAAAGTTTTGTGCTTTTATTAATTCTGTGATCACTTGCTTTGGAATGAACTATCAATTCTATGACATTGTGGTCTGAAATTCCCGTGTTATACACTATTATTTCTTTAACATAATTCACCTCATTCACAAATACTAGATCTAGGACATTTTCCTTTCTTGTTGGAATGTGGTTTATTTGTTGCATATTATGTTCTAATAGCATATCTTGAAGCTTTTCAAATTGCCTCTTATCTTCTGCGCTACTATTACTCTCTTTTTTATATGTATACATACAACCACTTTCTTCTATCCGTTCTTTCCAATCCACGAAAGGAAAGTTAAAATCTCCGGATAGGAGTATATTCCAGTCTTTATGGTTTCTACATATATAATCTATTTTTTCTATTATTATGTCAAACTCCTTAGTATTTGGGGGTCTGTAAACTACAATATTCACTAGTTTTTCAAATTCAAATTCTACCGCAATCAATTCACATTCTGTGTTGCTGTATTTTTCACAGACTTTTCCTTGATTTATGTCTCTTCCATATATTGCGGTTCCCCCTTGATTCCTATTTTTTCTGTCTGATCTATAAGTTTGGAAACCCTTTATCTGGTCATCACTGCCAGTCTCGTGGGAATACCATGTTTCACTTATATTTAAATATATCTATTTTTTCAATTTGGGTTAGTTCTTCTAGGAACTCTATTTTCCTTTTAGAGTTACTCGTGACTAAACCCTGTGCATTCATCACTATTATGGTTTGTGTTTCATTTCCATTATTTAATATTGGTAATAATATGGATTCTCCCATGCTTCCTTCCTGTTCTGATATGATGTTTCTTTTCTCATTTCTCGGAAGTCTGCCATTAAAAAATCCAACTTTTCCATAATATTTGTTCTTTCGCCTTCATACTTATTTTTGTGTGTAAACCTGCAATTATCCCCATATCTGCACCAACCCCTGGCATTATATATGCATTCTTTGTAGTTGGGCTCTATTTGTGGAGATTTAGGTTGAAAGGGCCTTTTTGGTGCATAGTGCGGTATATACGCGCCTGCTTTTTTGTTTCTTTTTTGTTTCATTTTGTTTTTCTTTTCAGTTTGCTGAGTTTTCTTACTCTCATTCATAGTTGCAGGATGCATATATCGACATTTTTTGTTGAAACTGCATCCTTTTCCTTCTTTTAGGGTTTTTCATATTTTTGGATGGAGATCTCTGCATTCGTCTCCATATCCGTCTAAATACGCACATTTACCATGTATTTCATAATTATGGCATATCTTTGGATGCTTGTAGTAGCATCTTTCGCCAAATTTGCAATTCCCTCTTTTCAGCCTATTACAGACTATATCTTTCTTTTCTTTTTTTTTCTTGTTCTTGCTCTTCCCTAAAAGTATGTAGGTCCGGGTAGAGTCTCTTGGGTCTATTATTTGTTTCCATCTGATAATTTATTTCTTCATAAGTATGTTGTTGGATGGCATCATAAGTTATATCAATGATTTCCTCTGCATCCTTACACATATCCTGTTCATTTTTCTCTTCTTCTTCTTCAACTAATTGCAGCTTTAGTCTCTACTTAATTACATTTTCTATCCAGACTAAGCATGTTGAGCAGAATACCTTTGTGTCTCTTTTTTATTTTTTGCTGTATTTCAGCACATGTGGGGTGTGTTGGAACATTACAGGCATTACATTTTCTAATCAGTTGTTGAGGATTATTAATGAAATACCATATCTTACATGTATTACACCATTTTGGCATTCTTTTTCCCAATGCATCAATCAGCATATTCACCATATTGGACTTGTTATTGTTCTTTGATGGAATGTGTTGATTGATGTAGACTTTCTTTATAAGTCTCTTTAACACTTGGATGTTCTTTGGAATTTCTTCAATTATTTTACTGATGTTTTCCGCAGATTTGTTCCAGTCTATTGGATCATATTGTTTCAATATGTCTGCGAATATTTTTCCTTCACACTGGTTGGAGTTGTTAGTGACATCTGTCGTCAATCGGTCGAGCTCCTGTTTCACCAACTCATGAAATTTGCCTTTGCTGACTCCAGCGATATCTCTCCACGAGTTGCCTGTGTTATACAATGCCATCTTGATCAGATTTTTAGTAATTCACAAGATAACTATCCTATGCCGACGATTTATCTCACTTTTCTGCCCTCAAACTAATCACCAACTATTCACGAAAACTTGTAGCTATATTTCACTTCACCGGCACACAAATACAACTGTGAGAGAGAGAGAGAGAGAGAGAGAGAGAGAGAGAGAGAGAGAGAGAGAGAAAAAAAAAAAAACTGTTTTGGAGCCAAATGGCAAAGTAAATAAGGGTCCCCATTTCAGTTGATGGATGCAAAAAAATAATTTAAGATATGGATATAAAGAAGAATTACTGCAATCATTAATAAAATATTCTAAAGATTAAAATATGAAATAAAAACCTTCTGAAAACAAACAAAAATGCAATAAGAGTATTCACTATTTAAATGTGTACAGCATAGAAGAGAAAAAATGAAAAGATGAAAAAATAATTGGTGGCAAGGCTCCAAACCTACCTCTAGATATAGCCATGCAAGGGGTTTAAGATACTGATAAACCATTACAATATATAAGCATCCTGTTAAATAGGTGGCTGGAAACTTTAATATACAGAATGGTTTACCTTCTATATAAAAATGTAAATTCAGACATAATAACAAACTGCAGTACTGTACAGTATATACTGCTCTATGATTAATATAAGCAAATCATTTTTTAATTAAAAAAACAATCACTCACTTAATTTCTTTCCTGCAATCACAAAAAAACAGTAACCCTCACCTGGTTGCTTTGCACATGCCAAACCTCCACGACTCTAGTTTCTTTCCTAATGAGCTTAAACTTTGAGTCATCCCAGAAGACTGCACAGCCATCCGGGCCATTGTTGTTTGGCAAAAAGAGACAAGGAGACTCTGGTTTTGGCATAAATACTCCTTTGTATCCCTGACTGGCCAATACACGTTCTATCACATCAAAGTGATCAACTTCCTATAAGAGAAAATATTAGAAAATAAAATTACCTTTTTTTAGAAATCTAGTATTCAAAGTTACCAATACTTACATTAAAAAATGCCTTAATCTAAAAGCAAAATACATAATACAGTACAAAACTAAGTTCAAGAAACTGTTGAAATCTTAAAAATTATTTCTTGGACTACACTGTCTAGCGCTAGAATACATTTTTACCCTCAATTCAATGTCATAAAGCAATTCAGCATCTCAAGATCCTTCATCCAACGTTTACACTTAGGAAGGATTTCAAGGAACCCTGGTTGGAGGGAAAGTAGAGGAGCCAAAAAGCACAAAGGCTTTCTATAGACAGAAGTTAAATAAGCAGAAGTAAAGGAGAAATAAATAAAGCCAACAGAGAAGGAGCAAGCCCCTAAGTAGCTTGATCAGAAAAAGTCATCAGCCTTAAGAACCGAGATATCAATATTTCAGGATAGAAGGGAATGGAGAAGACTGACCCCACTGTCAGGCTACAAAGCTTACATGGGAGTGGAACTAAGAAGTATGTATATCAATAGTAGTCAATGAGTGGAACTAAAGGTAACAAATGAATGTTAATGCTCATTAAAAAAGTAGTTAACAAAGCCAAAGATGGTTGAAAACAAGCAAGAGATACTCATCTCGAAGAAGCTTGATAAATCACCAAAAAAAAAAATAATTTTATCACGACGCCCACTGGGTGCTCGCGCGAGGGTAGTAACCTCTGCATTCCATACTTTAACTTTCTCTGGTATATTTGGAAGTATTTATATCAGAAAAGTGTAAGGAAGGACCCTTTCACCGGGCGTCACAGGACGACCCAGAAAAAAATAATTTTATTTTGGGGGGGAATACAGAAAGTCCTATTAATTGCCATAGTGAGCTTTGAAGAATTCATAAATTTTCAGTAATCTTCATGAAAAAGCAGGTTCTTAACAGGTCTGAACAATCTAGAATTGTCTTTCAAAATTACATTTCTTCAAGGTCTCTATAGTAAATACAGTATGCAAATATTTTATATAATACAGCATTACAAAACATCTGACAAGCCATTTAATAAGATGAAAAAAAAAAAGTTCTGACAAAAGGAAAAATCTTTCTGGGAGATGCCGTGAGAACCCTAAGGATTTTTTTGTTAAGCTAGAATAGAGAATCAAGCATAACAGTATGGTATACTAAAGAAATATCCTTCCCCCTGCCCTATGGCCAGAGTAGAACGTGCAAGCAAGGACTCAATTCTGTTTAATGGAGACCAATGGATTACAGTCTCACTAAAAACTCATCATAGCACTTCTAGCGTTATATTCTTCACTGGGAAAAAAGTAGTACCACCTAGGTGTGTGTTTACAACTGGAAGCTATCTTTTCTAACATGATGAGAGTATGCTAAGTTATATCGCCACCTCCCTTCAGGAGTCTATGGAGGCAGTAGGACCTTGGGAACCCCAAAGTACCTCCAAAAAAATAAGTTTTTCTTTAAAAAAAATCATTATTGGGTTAGGAACTGTGATTCTACAAGAGTTGAATTACTTATGTAATACCTAAGAAAGCTACAGATAATATTTTCATCACAAATGAAAAAGACAAATATTCTAACAAACATCAGTTTGTATAATTCATACGAAAAGACTATCTACTGTATTATGGTGTCTCTGACGAGGGGCTCGGGCTGGTTAAGGATCCCTGAACTCTGTCAGCTCTCCCCCTCCAAGTGCTGTAAGTGATCTGAGAACATGCTGAGAGGGTTAAATTTGTCTAAAGTAGTGTCTCATAAACACCTTTTGCTCAGACCACCATATGAAACTCTAGATATCCCAAAACTGCATACAGTCAGCCTTATTCACTGGGTTTATCTAACAGACAGGCATGAAAAGTGAGAATCTGCAAATAATTACTACCCTAGTGTGGAACTCGCTGCCCATTGTCTATGTGTGGTTCTAGGTTATACGGTTCTCTATTTCGAAAATGATCTAAATTGCAAAGAAAAAACACTAGAAGAACGAGGGCTGACTGTAGTACAGGGTAGTGTATTTTGCTTTATGAATTTAGTTTGTTCTGGGAACAAGGTCACAAACTAAAATTCTTATAAACTAAAAGAATTTTTCCATAAAAAAAAGGAAAAATTCCCTTTATGGTTTCCACATGTCCATAAATACGCAAATACACTAATTCTTAAAGGTTTGTAATCCTAACTATTGAAAAATTTATAACCACGAACATCACAAGTGAATAGGTAACATTACTTTACTTTTGAGGAGAGTCGAGGCTAACATGAGGGACCAGAGAGAAGAGAAGGATGAGGAAGACTGTTACTGCTTGGAGAGAAAATCTCTCTTTATAAGAACTTATGATGAAATATCGCGAGTTCTCTCTCTTGAACAACGTTCAATTATCACTAACTGAATCACTTTATCCATGTTTTCTGGACACTTGGTCATCTGTTTTTACACTATTACATTCACCTTTCACAAGAAACCTATTAAGAAAATTACTTTTGCCTTTTCTTTAATGTGACATGAAACTGCAACGTCACATTGTCACATATTGGGTGGTGTTTTTATAAGATTTTGCAGGTTTCCCACATTTTCAAGAACTTCCTAATTTTACTTGAGGCAAGAGGCTTGATACACTGTTCCTCCACCTCCTCAGATCATATCCCCTCCACAAGCACTTGTTGCTACTCCTTATGCAACTCCATCAGATCTTCGTTTGTTAGCTGCACGCTATGTTCCTCAAGATCGATGATGTCATACTTGTCCACCTCCAACCCCACTGTCTTTACAATTTCATCATTAACTGTCTCCTCTATGGGTTTGAATTCCTTAAAATCTTGTTCAGCAATGCATTTAGAGCAGTTTCCTCTGAGCAGAATTGAGGGTTCTGTTGGGAACCCTTGTCCGGGCTTTGTCAATCATTTTGAGGCAGTTGATAATGTAGAAATGCTCTTTCCAAAACTCTCAAAAAGGTGAGGTTGGTCCTTTTTGGTGACCTTGAAGCATTGCTGGAACATTGCTTTTGTGTACAGCTTCTTGAAATTATAGATCCCCCAATGACCCATAGGTTGGAGTATTGATGTGGTGTTGAGTAGCAAGAACTTGATCCTACTGAATATGAACTCCCACATAAGGTCATCGCCAATGACTGAAGGAATGGAAAGAGCATTGTCCTTAAGCAACAAAGCTTGAAGTGGAAGGTTCTTTACCATTCAGGTACTTTTTGATCTAAGGACCAAAATCCTAATTGACCGATTCCTCAAAAAACATGCGAGTCACCCCAAGCCTTATTGTTTGACCTCAATATGACATTCAGTATCTTCTTCTGCATCCTATTCTCTGAGTGATAAACCAGAAGTTTGATTTTACAATCTTAGCTGGCATTAGCACAGAACAGAGGGGGTTAGAAAAATTTATGGGCTTGTGACCAGGAATTGCCTTTTCTCCTGCAGCAATGAGGGCCCTCCTGAGAATCTTCTTCCATTAAAGATCCATCTTGTTGCAACTGAACACTTGCTGCTGCATTCAAGACTCTGAATCCAGGACCTTTCAAATTCAAAATAAATACCTCTGCTGCTGCCTTGACATCGGAGCTCACAGCCTTAATGTATCACACAGTACTGTGGATATTAGTTTTCTTGAAATTCTCAAACCAGCCGCGGCTCGCCTTGAATATTTCTTTTTCATATGGTTAGTATACAATAGCTTTGCTTTTTCACAAATAATGTTTTTGTTAATATATCTCTTGCTAACTGCTTTTCATTAACCCAGATAAGTGTCAATTTTTGAACGTTATCGAGAACACTTTGTCCGTCCATTCATCAATATCAACATCCCTCTCGCAACATCAATTGATTAAATATCTTCTTTTTCCTTAAGAATTTTACAAATCGTGAATGTTTCTTACTTCTATGGTAACCACCATCACCTTGGTTTCTTTTATTCCTCTTATTATTATTATTATTATTATTACTATCCAAGCTACAACCCTAGTTGGAAAAGCAAGATGCTATAAGCCCAGGGGCTCCAACAGGGAAAAATAGCCCAGTGAGGAAAGGAAATAAGGAAATAAATAAATGAAGAGAACAAATCAACAATAAATCATTCTAAAATAAGAAACAACGTCAAAACAGACGTCATATAATAAACTATCAACAACATCAAAAACAAATATGTCATAAATAAACTATAAAAAGACTATGTCCGCCTGGTCAACAAAAAAGCATTTGCTCAAACTTTGAACTTTTGAAGTTCTACTGATTCAACCACCCGATTAGGAAGATCATTCCACAACTTGGTCACAGCTGGAATAAAACTTCTAGAGTACTGCGTAGTATTGAGCCTCGTGATGGAGAAAGCCTGGCTATTAGAATTAACTGCCTGCCTAGTATTACGAACAGGATAGAATTGTCCAGGGAGATCTGAATTTAAAGGATGGTCAGAGTTGTGAAAAATCTTATGCAACATACATAATGAACTAATTGAACGACGGTGCCAGAGATTAATATCTAGATCAGGAATAAGAAATTTAATAGACCGTAAGTTTCTGTCCAACAAATTAAGATGAGAATCAGCAGCTGAAGACCAGACAGGAGAACAATACTCAAAACAAGGTAGAATGAAAGAATTAAAACACTTCTTCAGAATAGATTGATCACCGAAAATCTTGAAAGACTTTCTCAATAAGCCTATTTTTTGTGAAATTGAAGAAGACACAGACCTTATATGTTTCTCAAAAGTAAATTTACTGTCGAGAATCACACCTAAAATTTTGAAAGAGTCATACATATCTAAAGAAACATTATCAATACTGAGATCCGAATGTTGAGGAACCACCGTCCTTGACCTACTTACAATCATACTTTGAGTTTTGTTAGGATTCAACTTCATACCCCATAATTTGCACCATGCACTAATTCTAGCTAAATCTCTATTAAGGGATTCACCAACCCTAGATCTACATTCAGGGGATGGAATTGATGCAAAGAGAGTTGCATCATCTGCATATGCAACAAGCTTGTTTTCTAGGCCAAACCACATGTCATGTGTATATAGTATGAAAAGTAATGGGCCAAGAACACTACCCTGTGGAACACCGGATATCACATTCCTATAATCACTATGGTGCCCATCAACAACAACTCTTTGAGATCTATTACTTAAAAAATCAGTAATAATGCTAAGAAACGACCCACCCACTCCCAACTGTTTCAGTTTGAAAACAAGGGCCTCATGATTAACACGGTCAAAGGCAGCACTAAAATCAAGGCCAATCATACGAACTTCCCGACCACAATCAAGGGATTTCTGTACAGCATTGGAGATTGTAAGAAGGGCATCACATGCTCCAAGACCTTTACGAAAACCAAATTGCAAACTAGGGAATAGATAATTACTTCAGCAAACCTATTAAGACGTTTTGCCAAAAGACTTTCAAAAACTTTAGATAATATGGTTATGGAAATTGGGCGGTAATCAGTTGGACTTGAGCTACCACAAACACATTTACATACCTACTACTTATATTTATCTCTATCTATCTATCTATATATATATGTATATATATATTAAATATATACTATATATATATATATATATATATAAATATATATAAACACGTACACACG
>NC_090751.1:58749903-58829072 GCF_036898095.1 Palaemon carinicauda
ATCGTGAAGTTTCTTACTTCTATGGTAACCATCATCACCTTGGTTTCTTTTTTTCCTCTTGGAGGCCATTGTCATGATAATGTACTGTTCTTTTAACTCTATAATGAACAATAGCGATAACAATTTGACACAGACCATGTGGTCACAACGCTACAAAGAACAGTTCCAAAGATGCTTGCACGATACAGCTACAAGTGTTGCTCAGAGAGTGGAAGAATTAGGGTCTGAGCAAGAGGGGGAGGTGATGTAAGCTAATGGAAAGCAAAATAGCATGAAAATCATGTAAACACTGCATGGGTGGCATATGGGCCCTATGTGACTGCTTTATGTGCATTGTGTGCTAATCTTGCCCATAAAAAATACCTGTGCGGAGCAAAATATTTACTTGCAGACCGGTGTATTGCTCATATTCAAAGTTATTTGTTAAATGAAGTACCACTGTATTTGCAAAGAAAGTTAAAGAAGATGCAACATTTCTCACATCATATGTCTTTAGGATGGAATGAGGATCAATCCCCCTCTAATTAAGCTAATTAAGGGAGGTCATTTGACTACATCTCTAGAAGAAAGGTGCTTTTTGGTCTACAGTAGATGTTATGAAAAACTACCTTCAAACGATGTAGATCTTTGCACATACCCAGTAGGTCTGCAGAGTAGACAGCAGACAGAGGTTATCACAAGGAGGATGGAAAGCCAAGATATAGAAAAGGCCTTGTCAATGAAGGGGCTTCTCATTCATAATCAGTAGAAGACCAGGAGTAAATACCAGATTGCCAGAATGAGGAACTCCTGCTCTATGTGGAGTGCAGCCAGTTGGCTGACTATTGACCCAACCGTAAGGGTATCATAAGAATATTGCCTTCTGCCGCTCTTTCAAGAAATCAAGTAGTCTATCGAGGGTCAAGAAATAGGATGAATTAGTAAAGAAGCCTTTTGCAAGGCAAAACCTGGAGTAATTTTCTGTAACTTATCAATGTAAATACCTGTCAAAAGCCTGCTCCAGAGGTCCTGTCAAAGTGGACTTGTATGACAATTGTTGAGAACTTAAGCTGTCTATCATCAAATGTAGACCAGAAAGGAAGCTACAAAGTCCAGGTTATCCAGCATGGGTTCATTCCCTAAACAAAGGACATCTATACTGATTGTAACTGGTATTGTTTAGAGGAATTATAGCACTTCAATTAAATAGTATTGGTAGCCAATATGTCACTCCCGTAGATACAGGAAGGAAAACTTAGGCGCGGAGGTTCTGGGTTAGAAAAGTGGTAAGGAAGGTGGCCCGACTTCCTATTTTCTGGTAAAATTATGCTACCTAAAAAGGGCGTGACTTTATTTCTGAGATGATGGAGTGGAGCCCATGGACTGTTTGGCCACAGTGGAGCCACAAGCATTACTGCTCCTGCAAAGTCTGCATGGATCTTCTTAACCTTCAAAATCAATCTTATTGAAGAAAACAATCTTTTACAGTCTAGGTTCATGGCATCTCTTGCACCTGCACTAGAGTTCATATTTGGTGCTACATACTGTATAGTGGAAGTTTGCGGTTCTCTGCTGTTGCAAACAGGTCCACTTTGTGTCCAAGGCCATTTGACTGGATAAAGCATCTAGTATCACATTGAAGGAGGCTGAAAAGTTTACAGGGGAGAGAAACAATGTCCTCTCTTGAAGAAACCTCATGATTGGTGGAACTATATCACGATCTTCATCTTAAATGACTTGATGTGCAAGCTCCTTTTTAAATATATCAAGATCTTCATCTTTGATGACTTGATGTGCAAGTTCTTTTAGATTAAGCTGCTTCAATTTCAGGATTGTCATCAGTTAAAATAAATTTATGCGAGATGCTACAAACTGATGGAACAATTTCTATGAGGTAGGTCTCCTAAGAGAGACCTTCTAAAATATAACTTGGGTGCATCTAACTGAAATATAATGGATATTAGAGAACAGACTAAAGGGGATGATATGAAGAAAGCTATCACAGAGATCCAGGGTCTAAAAATACTCTTTCAGCAAAGGGATAATAAGGAGAATCTGTCCTGTGGTCCTTTCCAAGCCACTTTCCTCCAGACTCATTTAAATTGTTCTTCAGGATTGGGTTAACAATTGAAGCAAACTGGAGCAGGCCAACAACTCAATCAAACTGCCGTCTAGAGGAAGGACTGAAAGCTCTTGACTGTGTCGAGGATTCTTCTTAGTAATGACTTGGGAAGTCCCAAGTTGATTTTGTCATATTCCAACTAAGGCCTAACCACATAAAAGACAATTGATGTTAAGAAAACACACCTCTCATTTCTAACCAGATCAGCCAATTATCCAGATAAGCAATGACCTGTACGCCTTGTAACTGCAAAAGCTTGATTGCTGTATTGGCTAATTTTGTGATCACTCAGAGCGCTATGCTGATGCTGAATAGCAATGCTCAACCTATTGTAGCTCTTTCCAATAATAAAAATGCCCTAGATAAGGGCAGATGATTGGAGCCATAGGGACGTACAAGTAAAGGTCTTCAAGATCGATAATGACGTACAGGTCCAGGCACTTCAAGGTCCTAAATATCATTGTCATCTTGATGGCATCTCATTTGCTGTGTGTTGAGCCACAAGAAGTCGAGGATCACTCTTCTCTTGATGGAGCCTTTCCTGAAGACACCAAGAAGTCAGCCCTGGAACCCCTATTGCTTCTTTCTCTAGCATTTTGTGGTCAATGGAGCCATGTTTTGAGCTGGAAGAACTTGTGTAGAGGAGGATGTTTTCTCTTCCACTACCAAGCCTGACCCTTCTAAACTATACTATGTCTGTGATGATAGAAGGTCCATCATTTTTTAAAACAATGGAGATAATCCCCGATTGAAAGGCCTCGATTGTCCAGGTTCCTATTCCGGTGACCACAATGGAACCAGAAATATGATCTACCCTGTTCCACTTCCACTTTTTCTTTAATAAAAATAGCCTGATGGACCTGGGATACCTGTCAGAAAGATGTTGAAGTTGATCCATACTGAAATTGGAGGTAGACTGAAAAGATTGGAACAACCTTTTGACCCAATCGTATCTTCAGAAGATGCTGAGAGCACTAATTCTTGTGGTATTACTGTTGCCCCTTATGAGAACACTTCCTCTCTTTAGTTAGTGGCTGAGGCAGTTTCTTCGACTTTTCAGAAAGAAAAATGTTAGCCATCCGAGCATTATCCTTGGATTTGTTCACCAAAAGTTGAAGGAAAAGGTTGTTACATAAGAGTGTTGTAAAGTAATTCCTCTACTTCAACCTTTTATGGATTACAGGCAATCAAAACTTAACAGCTAATTAAATATAATCTTGGAAAAACTTTGAAAAGCCTCAAAGAAATGCCTACACACCAGCTTCTTATATATGAAAATTTTAATTAACCCATGAAGCCTTCATATTCCTTGGAGTAAACTCCCCTAATTGCATTTCATTCTTTCAGGAGGATGGAGTTCCCACAGAGCAGCAATATCTGAAGAGACTAGATACCCATTCAAGTAATTTTTTTCATGAAAGGTGTTTACTGACAAGGAACAGCCATCCCAATTATAGACCAATAAAAAAAGGCCAAGGTAGAGAAGAGATTTCCCTGCCATGAAATCAATCACTGTCTTGATAAACATCAGCAACACCTATTTTTGTGTGGACTTGGGAGACACCTACTTTCAGACAGGCCCTTTCATATACCCATGCAAGTGGGGGAAAGTATCAATATCCTCAAATTCCTCTTTACTTGAAGGAATCTCCTCATTTATGCACATAAAAATAACCAAGGCTTGCCAAAAGTGAGGGAAGGTCCAGTCCAACTAATGATTGTAGACCTGAAGGGTCAGGCACTGTAGGATCCCGAAGGAAGTCAAGAGGGAGGGGGGAAAAATAAGGGCCCTAATGGAGGCGGTAAGTTTTTGCAGAGAACAGTCTATGAAATGGATGAGGGGTCTGTCCACTGGGGCTGCAGGCTGACCAAAACCCAGAAAATGGTAGCCTTCGTAACAACAAAAAGTTGCAAAGCTCTACTTAGAAGAGTAGAATCAAACCAAAGTGGAACGCCAAACAAGTGACTCCTAGAGAAGATAAAAGTTAAATCGCCCTCTGTGGGATCCCGGAGTAAGGCACCATTCTCTTCCAAGTCAAGTTTGTCTTCATACTCTGATCATGAGCGAGGTCCACCATAATCCACTTACTTAAACACCATACTGCCGAATCTTGTGCTAATGGGGGTTGGTGCAGTTAATATGTCCCATTGAACATACAGTACTGTACATTACTCTGATATGATAAACACATTTTTGAAAGAGTAATGCATTACCAAAAACATGAACGTGTACTGTAATTCTGTCCTCCCAACTCAATTATGTATGGGTAAATGACTATCTATATTCCACCCCTAACTCCTGCAGGGGAAGGATTGTTTGGCAAAGGATAGGTCAACTCAAAAATGTAATTCTAATCAAAGGAGGCAGATGAGGACAACCTTCAGCCAACTAAGCTGAGGGTAAATCTGTAGGGGAAGGGATCCCCAAAAGCATGAGCATAGCTTGGGTCTGCCATTTTAGTCTACCAAGTTGAAATGTTTTCAACAGCCTCTTGACATAGGTATTCAGTGGGGGTATAGGAAGAATTTCAGGTGAGTACAGTATAGAAATAAATTTTTTTTATTATTATATTTAAATTATTATGGAGAAATAGATGCAGAATTCATGATATATATGTAGGCTAAAATTAGAAAAATCAGCATGATGAAAAAAAGGGAGATTAAGTACTGGTAATTGTGGTTTATCAGCTGGATGCATAAGTTTTTCATACTGGACTTTTAGAACTTTCTGACTTGTGAACCCCCTCTTGGAATACTGTACATCTCAACCATATGTATGGGACTGGGACTTACTGTACAGGCAATTACAAGGTTAGACTGGCACATTACCAGAATAGGGTGCCAACAACAGTGAACTCATAGAAAAATACAGGCGTAATAACTGCCAAGGATATAGGACTATGAATAAAAATTAAATAAACATGCCATGTCAGAACAAACCTCTGTTCAGATATATTTGAATGTTTAAACTCCTTGGTTTCATTATACAATACCTACCAATTTTTGCTCTAGCTAGGCCAATTTAAGATATCCAGATATCTTTATGTCTCCAAAACTTTCTGTCATCACTAAACATACTATATATTGAGGGTGCAAAGTTAATGAAAAAATAGTGGACATCGGTGTCTTGGCAACAAAAAGAGGGGGATCAACCAAATGAAAATAAAAGTTATTTATTTCGAAATTAAAGCAATAACTTGGAGAAGGAATAGCCGTGGACATACTATACCTGAATACAGTAGCACAGAATGGCCAAACATAACAAATTTCAAAGTACAGTAGACCCACGGGGTACGGCGTCCCCAGCTTACATTTTTTCACGTTGCGGTGTGGAATACGATGTTTTTTCGTCCCCTCGTTATGACATTTTTCCCCACCTTACGGCATCGAATTCAAAAACTCAAACTTGACGGTTTTTACGCGTACGACTGTGCGAGTCACTAGCTTACCACCATGCTCATACGTCACTAAGAAGCTGGTCTGCTATTGGTCGGCGTCACGGTGTCACAAAGATGCCGATACGCTATTGGGCAAAATCCCTCCCACAATGCCTGAGAGAGATGCTGCCTCTCTCTCTCTCTTTGTTATAAGTGCGCTCAGTTCAGAATCTCGTGTGCGTTTCGTAAAGACTTGATCTCGTGTGAGTGCTTGCGATATCGTATTTTTTGTGCATTTTAGTGCTTAATTATAACTTTAATTCATTAGCCACGGGTCCCAAGATTGCTAGTGATGTTAAAGAGAGAAGAAAGATGATTACTATGGAAACGAAGCTGGAGATCATAAAGAAATATGAAGAAGGCATGCGCATCGTTACCCTCGCTAGTATGCATGGCCGTAACCAGTCTACGATTGGTACAATTATCAAGAATAAGGAAGCCATTAAAGCAAGTAAGTCATGACTGTCCTTGCCAGTGGAAGGACCTCAACGACGAGATGGAGAGACTTCTTCTTCTATGGATTAAAGAGAAGGAAATCGCTGGTGAAACACTCACGCAATCGGTAATTTCGCACAAGGCAAGCGCCATCTTTTCCGATCTCGCGGAAGCCCAGAGAGACGGCAGAGACGAAGGAACGTCGCAGAAAGCCCCCCAAGAGTTCAAGGCTTCTCACGGGTGGTTTGATCGGTTTAGAAAGAGGACGGGTATTCACTCAGTCGTCAGGCATGGAGAGGCGGCCAGTTCTGACAAGAAAGCAGCAGAAGAATTCCTCAAGAAGTTTGAGAAAGTAATTTCCAGAGAAGGCTACATTCCTCAGCAAGCGTTTAACTGTGATGAAACTGGCCTGTTCTGGAAGAAAATACCCCGCCGTACATATATCACAGCTGAAGAAAGGAAACTTCCTGGCCATAAACCGATGAAGGACAGACTTACCCTCGCATTTTGTGCAAATGCCAGTGGGGACTTAGAAATTAAGCCCCTACCCAGAGAATCCTTGTGCCTTCAAAGCACAAAATATCACGAAGGAGAGGTTCTCGGTATTTTGGAAGTCTAATGCCAAGGCCTGGGTCACAAGGACCATATTTATTGAGTGGGTAAACGTCTGCTGCTGTCCTGCTGTCAAGAACTTTTTAGAAGAGAACAATCTTCCTCTCAAATGTCTCCTGGTACTGGACAATGGCCCTGCTCACCTTCCTGGCCTCGAGGACATCATTCATCCTGACTTCTCCTTCATCAAGGTTCTCTATCTGCCACCAAACACCACCCCTCTCCTCCAGCCTATGGACCAGCAAGTGATTGCCAACTTTAAGAAGCTTTACACAAAGCATCAGTTCAAAAGATGCTTCGAAGTGACCGAAAGCACACAACTCACCATCCGTGAATTTTGGAAGGGGCATTTTGACATCGTTCAATGCGTGAGGATGATCGACAAAGCTTGGAATGAGGTTTCACGGCGCACCTTGAACTCCTCATGGAAGAAACTGTGGCCAGCTGTTGTGGTAGAACGAGACTTCGAAGGTTTCGATCCCTCAACCGATGACGAGGCTGTTGGTGATCCTGCCCATGATGGTGATGTTAAGGAAATAATTTCAATCGGGAGGTCCATGGGGCTTGTTGTCGATGAGGCTGACGTCCATAACCTTATCGAGGAGCACAGGGAGGAGCTTACAACTGAAGACTTGAAGGAGTTGGAGGCAATGCAGTTGACCATCATTCAAGAAGAGCACAGCTCTAGTGGTGGCGAGGACGGGGGGGGAGACAGAAGAAACGACATCGGCAGAAATAAGGGAAGCTATCGGTTGGTATAAAAACCTTACGAGTTTCATTGGAAAGAAACACCCAGAAAAACTTCACACAAGTGGTCTTGTGGAGAGTGTTAATAACAAGTGTATGAGTCATTTTAGAAATATGTTGAGGAATCGTCAGAAACAGGCTTCTTTGGAAAGATATTTCTATAAAAAAGAAGTGTCAGAAAACAAAAATGATAATAATGATTCTATCAAAAAAGCTAAAAAAGAGTAATTTTCTAAGTTCTAAAAAAAAATCCTAAAAAAAATTTCAAAAGACAAAAATAATAATAAAAAAAAAATCATTTTTAATTTCAAGTGTTTAATAGTAAGAATAAATTTATTATTAAGTGTACATAACATTATTAGCATTGCTACGTTTTTATATCTACCGTCTCCTTCCCCCCTGCCTCCACCCACTACCAGCTCGTCATGTCACTCCAAAGGTAAATAAAATTTAATTTTTCCTTTACAGTACTGTAAAGTATATAATTTTTATTTATCCTGTAATGTTTTTTAATTATATACTGTACAGTACATGTATATTATATATAAGTATACTGTAGTACAGTGCTTACTATACTATTTTGTTACATACTAATTTTCAATGTTTTTACCTGGGGTTTTGCACGCATTAGCTATTCAATTGCCCGCCATACGACATTTTCACCATACGATACCAACTGCGGAACGGATTAATGTCGTATGGCGGGGGTCTACTGTAATTTGTACATTTTCTAACGATACAAACTTGTAGCTATTTATAGGGACTATACTTTTGGTGAAGCTGGAAGACCACCCACGAAACTTTTGGTGAGGTAACTACCCGCCCGCTCACTTACACACTAATGTTGTCTCATTACTTTTGACTGAAGACAGGACTTCTTGGGGTACAGGTGATGGCGGGCCAATTTGTATAAATAGCTACAGGCTAGTATTGTTAGGAAAAATACAAATTACTTTTAAATTTGTTATTTATTCTGACACTAAATACAAAACCTTTCACTATCTATAAGGATGACTCCCCCATTAAGAGGGTGGTAGTCCAAACCAACTGGCTTGGTATTTGACCCAGGGTTTATCCGTAACATGCTCTGCACGTAACAGGGAGAAAACCCTGACATCTGGCTAAAATTTCATGCAATGCACGGTTAGGGGCCTGAGCAACCTGTATGCTTGTGATACTAGCAATGTGACTGGGTTAGGGTTTAGGTAAGATTTCTCAGAAACATAGGAATCTTTAGAATAAACCATAGATGTTACCCAACCCCACCTCACCTCACCAAGTGGTATGAGGAAGTAATAAGTATTACTTCTATGCAAGGTTACACAAACAAAATGGTTTTACCAACAGATAGGTGGGGCCAGCCTGCAGAGGACCTAGGAGCTGTTCCCCAAGAGTGGGGAGGTTGAAATAAGTAAAGAGCCAGCCCTTCTTGACATTCACCCCAGACTGATCCCGGGTAACCTTTGCCCTCAACTATCTGCTGTTTGTCCATCAAGGACCCTGAGGTATTTAAACCACTTGTTGTGCAGCCACCACAGGACTAATGGTAAATGTCTCCATGTTCCTGTGGGTCCTGTCTTGCAGGTAGTGGGCAGTGAAGGTTGTCCGACGCTTCTACACTGCTGTTTGCAGGACCTGTGTCACAGTAGTTTTTCTTGAACGCTAGGGACTTACTTGTGTTCCTAATGTCATGAGCTCTGGGTCTTCTTGTTGAAGGAGGATCGGGATTCAATGCTAGGTCAATGACCTTACAAATCCAAGCAGAGATGGTGTTCTTGGTGATCCTCCTCTTGACTTTCCCCTTGCTGATGGAGAGTGCTGACACTTGGGGGTGAGCTGCTGCAGTTCTTTTGAGGTAGAACTGTACCTCAAACTCCTCACTGAGCAAAGTAACTGTTGATCTGGACCATCAGTTACAGAACGAAGACTCCCAATCCGGAAGGGCCCGAATCTAGGATGTGCTACTCCCGGATTTTGAGTCTTGGCGACCTCTCACCATCCTCTTGAATGGGAGACGTCGTAGGAAAGACCATGAAGTTCACTAACCCTTTTGGCTGAAGCCAAAGCGAGGAGGAACACAGTCTTCAAAGTAAGGTGGCAATCTATTGCCTGGCATAATGGTTCATAGGGAGCCCCTTTCAGGGATTAAAGAACTTGAACCACGTTCCATGGAGGTGGTCTAATTTCCGACTGGGGGCAGGTAATCTCGAAACTCCGTATGAGGATAGACAATTACAATGAAAGGAAATGTTATCTCCTTCAAGTCTACAAGCGAGGCTCAAAGCTGAGTGGTAGCCTTTCACTGCCGAGACCGAAAGAAGCTTTTCCTCTCGAAGGTAAATGAAGAACAGTGGCATCGAGGTGATAGATATCCCTTCTATGACACCAACCACAGAAGACAGTCCACTTGGCCTGGTAGACTGGTGCCGAAAATCTTCGCAGGTATCTAAACATCCTCTTTGCAACTTAATGCGAAAAGCCTCTCTGAGAGAGGAGATGCTGGATAGTGTCCAGGCGTGAAGTCGCAGCGAAGCTATAACTTTGTGAAAGCTTTTCACATTTGGCTGTTTGAGGAGATCATGACGTGGAGGGAGTTCTCTCGGGATCTCCGTCCAAAGGCACAGAAGGTTCGGGAACCATTCTGTGTGATGTTAGAGTGGAGCTATGAGGATCATCGAGAGGTTCTTGGAGATTGATCTTGCTGAGTACCCTTCTTATCAGATAGAACAGGGGAAAGGCATAGACATCGATGTTGTCCCACTGTTGTTGGAATGCATCTTGCCAGAGCCTACGGATCCGGGACTACTGGGGAACAGTAAAGTACTGTATGAGCCTAAGTTCAGGGGCATCGTAAACAGATCCACCGTCGGGAAAACCCACAGAGTCAGAACTTTGTTGGCTACTAGATGATTCAAAGACTACTTGGAGCCCACTATCTGAGTCGCTCTGCTCAGATTGTCAGTGAGCACATTCCGTTTGCCTGGGATGAAGCGGGGTGATAGGGATACCGAATTGTCTTCTGTCCATCTTAGCATCTCCACTGCTAGATGACATAGGAACTATGAAAAGGTACCGCATTCTTTGTTTACGAAAGATACTACTGTAGTGTTGTTGCTCATCAATACCACATAGTGACCCGCCAGGAACTGCTGGAAGGCTAGGTAGGCTACCCTCATCTCTAGAAGATTTATGAGCTGGTACCTTTCGGAATTGGACCCGAGCCAGGAGGCCGTATGGTGCAGCATGTGGGGCCCTCACCCTTCTTTTGACGCATCTCAATAGAGCATCAATTCCAGGGGAGGTAGGAGAAGGTCGACTCCTCTGCGTAGGTTCTCATCTGCCACCAACCACCTTAGGTCTGTCTGCTGCTCGAGTCCCATTGGGCCAACTTGTCCGGGGAGTCGCTGTGCTGCCACCACCTGGACTTCAGTCAGCACTAAAGAGATCGAATTCTGAGGCAGCCATTGGGCATGAGACAGGCCAGGGATGATAGATGACCTACGAGACACAACCACTACTGGGCTGGAAGTTCTTCTCATCTGAGGAAAGGGCTTGCCATCTTCAGCCTCTGTACCCTGTCGTCTGATAGAAAGACTTTCTGGAAGTTGGTGTCGATGATCATACAGAGATATACCAGTCTTTGAGAGGCCGGCATGCATGACTTCCCAAGATTTACCATGATCCCCAGATCTCGACAAAACGCGAGGAGTTTGTCTCGGTGCTGAAAAAGGGTTACCATCGACTCAGCTAGGATGAGCCAATCGTCGAGGTATCTTAGGAGATGGATGGATGATGATCCTGTGAGCCCAAGATGACACTACAGCAAACACTCTTGTGAAGATCTGAGCGGGTGTGGAAAGACAGAAGCACAGCGCCTTGAACTGGTATTGCGTGTTGTCGTGTATGATCCTTAAATACTTCCTTGAAGATGGATGGGTTGGGATCTGGAAGTATGTGTCCTTGAGATCCAATATGCACATGAAGTCCTGTGGTCTTACAGCTTGTATGACCATGTCTGCCATCTCCACGTTGAACGGAGTTTGTAGAACAACCTTGTCCAGAGCCGAGACGCCTTTTTCACAAGAAAGCGTCAACTGAAGAAGCCTGAGGGTCTATCAAGGGCCCTTTGGAGAGAGCCTTTCTCCAACATAGTCTGGACTTTAGTGTGGAGGGCCTGCTCCTTTGTGGATCCCTTCACATATGAGCTCGATGGAACTGGATTCTGAGTCAATGGAGGGAGAAATTGAGTGAACAGGATGTGATATCCTAAATGAATCAGAGATTGTCCTAGGTCCAGCCCTGTGCTGCAACCACCTCTGCCAGTGGCTTTGCAGGTATCACCCTACTGGTGGTCCAGTGGGAGGATTGCCCGTCCTAGCGGGAGTGGCATCGGCCACTCCTTCTGCTCCCTTTCCCTCCATGGGAGGACTTAGATGCCTTCTGCTATTTAACTGGAAAGGGCTTACTCGACAACGTTTTGGATGAGGTTAAAGTTCTAGTCGTTGGCGGTTAGGCGGTTTGCCGCTGCTTCTTTTGCGGTGGAGCTGCATGGTAGGTCCGAGATGTCAGGGACCTATGGAGAAGGGAGTCCTGGTTGGAGTTCCTCCAATGCTCAGCCGCCTGCTCAATTTCAATTTATTCCGTCCTAAAAAGTGGAGCCATCAAGAACGGATTTCCCGAGCCTCGTCACCTCTGACTGGTGAACCTGCCAACGAAACCTCTCAATTATCGAGTCCCTTCGCCTGAGAATGGCATTCGCCTACAAGTTGACCACCAGGTGGGCGAGAAACTCAATGGTACGGGTACCCGACAAGAGAAAGATTTCCGTCGACTTCTTCGTAGAATCCTTCGACTAGTCTTCGGTTCTAACGAGGTGTCCCATAGATCCAGCCACGAAGTAGCCTGCATAGCATACTTCGTTACCTTCTCCATGTTTAGGACCTCAGATGATGAGAAGGTGTCTGAGAGTCCAAACAATCTCTCAAAAGAGAATTCTCAAGTGAGCGCCGCTATGGAAGAATCTAGAGGCAAGGTTGAGAGAGGCTCGTCCAAGACCCTGCCACATCTCTTTTGCTGCACAAACGGCGTCAGTAGGCGTTTAAAGGACGAGCCTACATGGAGGCAACTGGAAAAGCCAACAATCTCAGAGAATGCATTCTTCCGGGCACCCTTTCATCCCTTTGACCATGACAAAGCTGCACTGGCCTTGGGAGGTCACTGAGTACTGTACATATGGCCAAGGACGGTGTCCTTACCCGGTTGAGGAGCTGTTGCAGGGTCAGCTAACCCATTCATCAGGCCAAGACTGATGGGCTCCTCCCTCCTAGAAGAGGGTTGTCCTTTTGTTGATGAAGTAACCGCCATGGGATGTTCTGTCTCCTTGCAAACGGGGCATAACTCCAGAGGAAGTACCTCTATCGGCAATGGACACAAAGTTGACATCAAAGAGATATCTTGAGGATATCTTGATCCTCAGCTTATATGAGGGTGGAAAATGTCTCCCGGAGGAGGACTCTGGTTTCTCATTCTCCTCTTCTGCTTAGTGGTAATCACCGGCATCAACTGGACTTGCAAGAAGTCCTATTGGAGAAGACCTGCCCACCCCGCAGCTCTTCTCATCTTCTTGATGGGAGAGAGAAACATCTTTGGAAGGAACTTGGCCAGGGGCTTTTCGTCTGGGGTCAGGCGGAGGAGAGGACAAACTGAAGAAAACAGACTTTTTTCAAAGGAATCCTAGGAGTACTAGCTACTGCCTGAGCTGATGAGGGGCCACCACCCAAGACAGCTTGACGCACCGCCTTTAATAAAGCGTCGAACCAGGCAGATTCCTTCACTGACATCGAAAGGACAGGAATCTTGCTAGGAAGGCTGAGTGATGGAGATCGCCTCATAGGGGATTGTGGCCGTGGTACCTGGAACGAAGGAGAATGAGGTCACTTACCAGTCATAATAGGTACTGGCATGGCCTCACACTCTGGCTTAGCAGAGCAAATAGACTTCGTAGGTATCTGTACCTTCGAAGGCTCATTTCGGATGACCGGAAAGGTAACCGGATGTCCGCCACAATTGGACTCAGCTGGAAGAACCAGCTCAGGACGAGCAGGAATGCGATGATCGCGAGTTGAAGGCGAGACACAAGCTGGCGAGTACTCATGCTATGGAAGTTACTCATCCCTACGGTGATTGCGAGCTGGTCGGCGATGGTGGACTGGCGAGTAGCCACTGGAAGAGAAACTTTGATCACACGTTGGCGAGTGATGACCACGAGCTGGCGAGAGACTATCACGTTTTAGAATGATGATCGCACGTGACAATCATTAGGAGACGAGTGACTATCACGAGCTTGGGATCGAGGAGCTGGCGAATGACAAGGGGTTGGCGAGTGGCGATCACGAGTTGGCGACCTAAGAGGGGTTGGCGACTGACAATCACAAGCTGACAAATGACAAAGCGTTGGCAAGTGACGATCGTGAGCTAGAGAATGACAATCACGAGGAGATAAGTGACGATCACACGGTGACACATGAAAATCACGAAGTGACGATCACAAAGTGATGCATGAGGATCATGAGGGGACAATCATACGGTGAAGCATGATGATCAAAAAGTGACGGATGATAATCACAAGGTGACACATGATGATTACAAAGTGATGAGCAACAATGACGAGGTGATGAGTGACGATCACGAGGCGACGAGTGACAATCACGCGGTGATGAGTGACGATCACAAGGAAACAAGTGATGATCATGAGGTGATGAGTAACGATCACAAAGTGACAAGTGAGGAGCAGCTGACGAACAACAAGCAGCTGGCAAGAAACGACAAGCTGGAGAGTGACGACCATGAGTTGAAGAGTGGCAATCACGAACAGGAGTGTCTGTAGCGAGGGCAAGGCGAGCATGAAGATCGTCGGGGTAGCATTTCCTGACAATGGGAGATCTAGAAGGGTGGCGAGGACTACATTCTCTGGACAAGGAGGAGTAACCATCCCTGTGGAAGCGAGGGTTCTTGTCTTCAACTGCATGCCCGTGAGGTGGTGGTGAGATGACATATCGTCAGCGATATTCCCAAGTAGGAAAGAGGTGGGGCGACGTATGGAAGGTTTCTACAACGGAGTATCAGGAGTGAATCACACGAGAGACCGAGGTAGGTGACCAGCCGCAAAAGAAGCATGCCTCTTACTTTTCTCCCCACACCTTAGGCTGAGAATACTCGGCAGGAGGAAGAGCAGTCTTCGTCGGCAGCAGCAGCTGCAGGTGACGGAGAAAGAAGGACATCACCAGTGGCAGGGGCAGAAGACCACCAGTGGCAGGGGCAGAAGACACTCCAGGGGCGTTTGTTCAGCACTCCTCAGAAGGAGCTTCTACCAGCTATAGAAGCTCTATCAGCACTTAATTCAAAGGCAGAACAGACATACCAAGCAAAGGCCAAATATCCAAAACATCAGAGAATGAAAAATTTCCCTCAAAGGGAGGGGCAGATCTGCTTCACTAGGGAAAGGGATAGAGCTGCTTCGCTAGGGGAAGCAGCACTACCCCTTGAACCACGGGGTTGACCTGTGTAAATTGATCTACACTGCTGTTCGATCGTTCCCCAAAGGAGACCAATTGAGCAGGAGCTTCAGGAAGAGATCAGGTTGTCAAGGAAAAATCTGAGGTTTCTTCAATTTCGAGGAAGACCCTGGAGGCGATGAATCTCTCTTAGACTACAGTACTACTTCTTGCGCCATCGCCAAAATCTCTCCCATTGGGAGGAAGACCACTCCCAACATTCCCCGCACGTCATCCTGCGTGCAACGCCCTTCTCAGCAGGCCGGACACAAAGAAGAAAAATCATAAATGTGGAAGAAAAGGCAAAAAAAAAGAATTAGTCAAAGTCAAAACAGTTGGAGAGGCAGAGAGCGGTAACATCCGTTCTTGGCCGAGATAAAAGCAAAGGTAACGAGACAACACTAGTGTGTGAGTAAACGGGGTAGCCAGCTAACTCCCCTAACTAGCGGGAGGGTAGTCACACCTCGCCAAAAGTCTTATGGCTAGTCTTCCAGCTTTGCCAAAAGTATAATCCTTGTTAATAGCAAAAGGGTTTGTATTTAGTGTTGGAACAAAATAGATATCAGTTACAGACATGTAAACACAAAAATTCTTATAATCAATAACTAAGAACACAAGATAAAAAACTAGAGGTGTCATAGTGGCAGCGACCACTTAAACCTGAAGCATTGTCTACATTTCTTCCCAGGTAGGGACATCTGACTGTTCCAGCAGCCACTCTTCTAAATGGCTGGTGAAGGTCTTAACGGCTTAACATGAAAGAGAGGGAATGTGACAGCAGGGGGATTCTTTTTTATTTAGAGGTCATGTAGTTGGCACTTCTCTTTGATAACTTTTTATATTCAGAAGTATGGAAAATAATATATTTTAGTTTAAAAAGCATGTTAACATACTGCACACATAATAGTAAACATATGTGGTGCACCAGCTGTGGCTTGACCTTACAGTCACCACTGGCATTGGCACACAAGGCTGGAGTTATCCAGTCCCTCATGGGTTTATGGCCCGGTAGTCTCTTCTCTGCCGTGATGAGTCCTCCTGGGCATTTTCTTCCATAAAAGGCCAGTTTCATCGCAGTTAAAAACTTGTTGGGGATGAAACCATGTCGGGCGATAACCGAGGCAAAGGTTGTGACGAAGTTCACTCCGGCTTTCGCGTCAGAACTTGCTGCTACCACATGCCTCACAACCGAGTGTATCCCAGTCCGTTTCTTGAAATTATCCAGCCAGCCACAACTGGCTTTGAAGGTTTCCGCTGGCAGCTTGCTTCCCTTTCAAGTCATCATAGATTCTACTGGCCTTCTCACATATGATTGTCTCAGTCACACTATCTCCTGCCAACTGTTTCTCCTTTATCCAAATTAAAAGAAACCTCTCCATCTCGTCGTGAATATCACTACACAGGTTGGAAAGGATGGTTACTCCTTTGGAAGGCTTGGTGCTCTTTGTAGCATCCTTCTGCTTTAGGATGGTACATATAGTCTATGTACTCCTCTCATATTGGCACGCCAGCTCAGTCACACTCATGTTTTGCGATTATTTCATGCTTCATCTTCATTGTCATCATACGCTTTTTCTTTTCACTACCCTTGTTTGCACTCGCTTGATTTGGACCCATTGTTTATTTAATCAATTATGCACTGATTCACACCAAAAACACGTAAAAAAACAAAACAATACAGCCGATGCTCGGCGATAACTTTACGCGATGGAAACCAGACATGAAAGACCGAGCGATGCAGTCCTCGTGAGCAGCCTCTCGCACACGCGGCCACCTGGCGGCCACATAGGAAACTACTGTACCTCCTATCTCAAATTTTTCTTGTATCTCAGGATAGAAATTTGCTCGGAACTCTCCTCGTATCTCAATTTTCTCGTATGTTGGGACGTCGTATCTCAAGGTATTACTGTACAACGAATTATGCATTAAGTGCTTGCTTACTTTTTACTTTACAAGCTACTTTTCTGGTTGTATACAGCAGGGGAACCCTACTCTACATGACCTCCACAGTTATTTTACCACGTTTGTTTGAAAGCATTTAATTTCACACCGCAAAATGTTCGTTTATTGTCAAATCCACACTATCGAAGCACTTAGAGAACAAGAAAGTTTTCAATTTCGTCTTGAAAGCCTTAATATCTTGTCTTTCAAATGTCTGGTGGGAGCTTACCATATAGTCTCGGGGCCACATATTTAAAGGCTCTAGAGCCTACAGTTGACATACATCTAGGTTCCAGTAATTAGAAACCATCTAACTATTCTCATGTCAATGCTATTTTTTGGGCTCAAGCCATGTCGTCCTGATGGAAGTTCCTTAAAGGCAGCTTCCTAGGGTATATTACAACTACGGCGATATTCCCAGAGAATTTACCTTAAGGTACCCAGAATTCTAACTCCTGGAGCGAGTATCCCTAAAAAAGACCTTAGGGATATCGTAAATATCAGCGGACGTATTCTTGACACGCCACATAGCAATCTATACCCCGAATAGAGTTAACACTTCGTAGGGGTCAAATGGCAAGAAAACGAAAACGATAAGAAAAAAGGGGGGAGCCGTTCGTAAGGCATCTCTCCTCCCCATTTCGTAAGCGTGCCCTGCGCTGCTCGCGGCGCCATCTGTATTCCTTTTTGCGTAGCTATACAACTCTGTGTTTTTCCCTGTGTTTCTACCAAAATCTTGGATTTACTCTTGTATTATGCTTTCTCCAACTTCTTCTGCTTCGGATAAGTTGAGTACTATTTCTTTTATGTATAAATGTAGGCTCTTGATTAAAATTTAAAGTAATTAAAAGAGTTATCTTTGATACAAGAGCTGTTGCCTGCTGGAGGCGTCCTGGACGCTGTCGCTCGCTAGAATAGGATTTATTTGTTAGCAAGAGCGACGTTCCCAGCCCCCTGCGCTTTAATAATTAGCTGCTTAGCTTAATTAGGAATTCTGTTATGATGCGATAGTAGAGCGCCTGGCGAAGGATTTGCCTAGGCTGACCAACACTAGTCTTCGTAGCCTAGTTGTTGGCCCTTGTACTTCCTGCATGATAATTAGTCTTCCAAGTGTGATTTTTATTGCTTAAAGCGTTAAGGCAACGTTATACATATAAGCCCTTTTTCGAGTATTTTCCAAGATAGTATTGGAGTGAGTTTCGGTGATTTAGGTAATCGATTCTCTTAGTGCCTAGGCTAGGATGTCTTAGGTCATTAAAATATTGTCTGTTTCCCCGTTTGCTCCCTTCTCTTCGGGGAAGGGGCAAACCCTTTCCCTCTGTTTAAGCCTTAGGCTTAACTCTAGTGGTTTGTTTGAATTAATTTTCAAATATAACTATGCTGGAGTAGTACTGTACCTTCCTGCTCCAACTGATTTGGTTCAGAGAGGGACAGTACAGCAGTGTATTAGTCTGAGCCCGTGTTGGTCTAGCGTGGGGCAGAGTCTCCCTTGCTGCCTGACACGGGCATAGGAGGTTTATCCTCCTTGGATCACCTTGGAGGGTTTCTGTAGTTATGATCTCTTCGCTCGGTGACCCCTCAGACTTGTCCTCTTTGCTGTTCCGGGTTCGGGATATGTTCCCTTTCCGGAATAGCAATTCCTTCCTTGCCTTGGTTTTAGGGAGGCAGCCAGTAGTGCCGGCCTCCCTCCCTGGATTTTCTCTGGCTGAGATGAGCTTTCTTAGTTGGGAATGATCCTTAACCAAGGCAAGGTTGGACAGGACCCTCTGTCCTTCCCTTCTATTTTTCCGTTTCCTTTGTGTCAGTCGTCTCACATCCGTACCTAGCCTAGGTTAGGATGGGGAGCTGACGTGGTCCCCTGTCGGCCGGCAGAGTGTGCCGACCGGCAGAGGCCCTATCTCTTGAGTGCTGCCCGGTCCTTTCTTGGTCCCTCAACCGCTGCCGTCTGTAGATTCAGTAAGCAGTGGTTAGGAAGCCTGACTTAGTGTCTCTCCTTCCTCTCGGCACTCTTTCGGGTGCCGGGCGCAGAGGTTCATAGCCTCTTAGCCCGGCACTCATTCTGTTGTCTTCTTATGTGTTGTCCTTGCCGTCTGCCGGCCGTCGGTAGGGGGTGTTCTCTAGTTCTCTTGCTGTCGGTCGGCGGTGGTTATATGCCTTTGCCGGCCGGTCTCTTTGCTCACCTGCCGCTGGCGGCCGCTATGAGTGGCGGCCGGCAGCCGGGCGCTACCTGGTGTGGAGGCCAGCCGGCAGGGTTTGCTTACCGCTGCCGGCCGGCCTGCTACATGGCTCGGTTAGCCGGCCACTAAGAGTGATGGCCGGCAACGCGGTGCTACCCGGGTGGCTACGGACCGGCAACCACTGCCGGCTGGTTCAGGCATGGGAATTGGAGTTCTCCCCCATATGGGTGATCTTAACTTAAGTTGTATACTTGAGACCTACCTTTGAAAAGGGGGGGAGGGGGGTACTGACCGGCAAGAGCCGGCCGGCACACCACCCTCATGTACTGTATCAGTTCTTTCCTGCGTGGTGTATTCTACCAGGGGAGACCATGATATAGTAGGTTACAACACTGTTTTTCTAACTTACTTGTGTTGCCTTGTGCAATCACTTGGTGTTGCCTTACAGGGATGAAAAGAGAATTCTTTTCATCTCTAGCCAGAATGGTAAAATCTTACCTTAGGTGTGAGCTACACCTAATTTCCCTCGGGAAATATGATCTCTGGTTATTCTAGCAAAGACTAACCATGTGGTTTTATAATGGCTGGTGGGCTTCCACAGGTGATTGTGTGGGATTCACAAGTAGGTGTCTTTCCCTTATTCTTTGTGAATGCTCATATATACATGTGAATTGAAATTCACTTGATATTCATGGAAATTTTCTTCTTTTACAGGAGGAGCATCCGAAATGTGATAGCGTTTTCTGCAATGTCCGCAGCAAGAACTTTTGCGGACATGTCTCGTGTAGGAGGCACGCGGCTTAAGCAGCCTCCAAGGATGATCATCGCTACTGGGATCCGCAGGTATGTGCAGTGTGTACTAACCTGCTATCAGAGGCTTTTGAATCCCCTAGGTCGGCGGAGTCAAGGGATACAGCGAGGGAGAAGCTCCGTTTATGGGTAAGGGGTTTCCAGAAGAACACCACTGGACCTTTTCTTCCTAATGAGAAGATGAGGGCGTACCTTTTTCCCAAGGCTTCTACTGACGCTGTTGTTCCCCAGCCTCGGCCGGAGATCCCTCTCGTCCAGATCCCAGTGGAGGAGGATGTTGCGGATGCCATGCAGGACATCCAGCTGGATGACAAGATGTCTGACTTGTCCGACCGTGCGGAACAGGACCTCCTCGCAGAGGGTGAGGAGGAGGATCAAGATCCGATTGCCGTGGAGGAAGAGGTTTCCGTACCTTCAGACGTTCCGGTTCAGGCCCCTGAACCTATCCCCTCTACTTCGTCCGCTCTTCCAGCAGAGCTGGGACAGGCTCTCTCTTCCATCGTTGGTATGATACAACAGATGCAGAGGGAGAATAATCAGAAGGCCGCTGCAATGGAGCTCCAGATGCAGAAGATCACAGCGTCACGTGGACCTCCAAAGAAGCTCAACGTGAAGGACCTTCCTCTGTGCTCGGATGCCAACCCGTGGAGATATGCCGAGCACATGCCGATGACGGTCGGGAAGATCGTCATGTCGGAGAAGCTGGGTTCAGTTCCCCTTGAGGAGGTGGAATTCTGGCCCAGCAGAGGGGCCTACCCGGACTGTTATGTCCGTCTGAAGAAGGAGCCGGCCTCGAAGGAGGAGACGGAACCGAAGGAGGTGATCATCTTGGATCACGCCAAGGCTCAAGCTGCATTAACATCTGCGTTGAAGGAGAGGGGGTTCTCAAACTCTAAAGTTGCTGCTTTGAGTAAGAAGCACCCTTCCTTCGTATCTTCTCCGGCTAGGGCCTTCCCCTTTATGCAGAAAGGGTTCACGGCCGTTTTGAAGGCGGTAGAAGCTGGCAAACCATGTCCATCCCTGGAGGAATGCAAGCCATTGTCTTTGGCCTTGCCGTTGGACAACAAGGACTGGAAGGAGGTACACCTCACCTTCTCGGTTGGGAAGTTGGACGCCGATATTGCAGGTCAACAGTTCGGCGAAAACCTTCCCAAGTTGTCTGAATTCCTCCTACGGAGGGAACTGGATACAAAGGAGCGTCTGGCAGCCTCGATGTCTCTCCAGACAAACATGGAGACAATGGCTAGCGACCCCACGATGCCTGAGATGTTCATGGTAATGGCCAAGATCCATCTGGCCACGGTGACAAAGGACCTCTATTGCTTTGTCAAAGCGAGGAGGGCCTGCAGGGAGTTTGTGTTCGCCTCGGCCACAGTGAGGCATGAACCCAAGAAACTCATCTAATCCAGCATCTGGGGTAAAGATCTCTTTCCCAATGAGGTGGTTAAGGAGATGGTGGACAAGGCAGCCACTGAGAATCGAAATCTTCTCCTTAAGTGGGGCCTGTCCCTTAAGAGGAAGTCTTCCCCTGATGAAGGCCCTCAGCCGAAAGGAAAGGAGAAGAAATCGAGGTTTTCTTCCCGTCCAGCCAAGCCTTTCAGACCACATCGTCAGCAGCAGCAGCAGCCAGCTTTGCCTCCGGTGCCACAATTGGTAGCCCAGACCCCGACCACTTTCCAATGGGTACCCCAAGCCGTGTCATCAGCATCCCCGCCATTCAATCCAGTGTTCGAAGGGCAATCGACCACGTTTCGAGCAAAGCCCAGAGGTGCAGCCAGAGGTTCGGCGAGACGCCCCTCTAGGGGAAGAGGATTCAGAGGTGGTCGCGGCCAGGGAGGCAAGACTGCAGGTCAGCAGTCAAAGTGAAGTGTCGCCGGTAGGAGGGAGACTACAGTATTTCCGGGATCGTTGGACCTTCGATCCCTGGGCCCACAGCCTGCTCAAAAATGGACTGGGTTGGAGTTGGTACAGTACTCCGCCCCTGTGCCCTCAATTTTTCCAACACTCCACCCCCGTTTTGGAGGAGTACATTCAAGAACTGTTGGAGAAAAAGGTGATCCGGAGGGTAAAGTCCATCAGGTTCCAAGGGAGGCTGTTTTGTGTTCCCAAGAAAGACTCGGGGGAAACTCAAGAGTCATTCTGGACTTGTCACCACTCAACAAGTTCATAATGAACCACAAGTTCAAGATGTTAACATTACAACACATAAGGGCCTTACTGCCCAAGAGGGCATATACCGTCTCCATCGATTTGTCAGACGCCTATTGGCACGTTCCAATAAGTCGCCGTCTCTCCCCCTACCTAGGATTCAAGCTACAACAAAAACTTTATGCTTTCAGAGCGATGCCTTTCGGGCTAAACATAGCCCCAAGGATCTTCACGAAGCTTGCGAGCGCAGCGCTCAAACAGTTACGCCTAAAAGGGTTCCAGGTAGTAGCCTACCTGGACGATTGGTTGGTGTGGGCAGCATCCAGAGCGGAATGCTTACAAGCTTCCCTACAGGTGATTCAGTTCCTGGAATATCTAGGTTTCATGATCAACAGAAAGAAGTCTCGTCTTTCTCCAGCTCAGAGGTTCCAGTGGTTGGGAATTCACTGGGATCTAGTGTCACACCGTTTTTCCATTCCAATGTCGAAAAGGAAGGAAATAGCGGGGTCTGTCAAGAGACTTCTAGGTTCCGAGAGGATATCAAGACGCGAACAAGAGAGGGTTCTGGGCTCTCTTCAGTTCGTGTCAGTAACAGACCCAGTGCTAAGAGCACAGCTAAAGGATGCAGCGGGAGTTTGGAGAACCTTTGCATCAAGAGAGCGAAGGGACTTGAAGAGACCGGTCCCACTTCGGCTACGTTCTCTTCTCAGACCGTGGTCTCAAGCCAGTCGTCTAAAGAGGTCAGTACCTCTTCAGCCACCCCCCCCCGTCAGTGACAATCCACACAGACGCCTCAAAGGTAGGGTGGGGAGGTCACTCCCATCGGAAAAAAGTGCAAGGGACCTGGTCCAAGCTATTTGGGACTTTTCACATAAACTTTCTAGAAGCTATGGCAGTGCTTCTTACCCTGAAGAAAGTATCCCCACGTCACTCGATCCATGTAAGGTTGGTACTGGACAGCGAGGTGGTAGTGAAATGTCTGAATCGGCGGGGATAGAGATCTCCACCTCTCAACCAGGTAATGTTAGCTATATTCCGACTGGCGGAGAAGAAGAAGTGGCACCTGTCAGCAGTTCACCTTCAAGGAGTCCGGAATGTGATCGCGGACGCTCTATCCAGGGTTACAGTACACCGATAGAGTCGGAATGGTCCCTAGACGCAGGATCATTCTCCTTCATCTCGAGTCAAGTCCCAGAACTGCAGATAGACCTCTTCGCGACGAAGGACAACAAGAAGCTGCCGAGATATGTGTCCCCGTAAGAGGACCCCTTGGCGGAAGCAGTAGATGCGATGTCCCTCGATTGGAACAGATGGTCCAGGATCTACCTGTTTCCCCTTCACAATCTGATGTTGAGGGTCCTCAACAAACTGAGATCCTTCAAGGGAGTAGCAGCGATAGTGGCCCACAAGTGGCCGAACAGTGTATGGTTCTCTCTAGCTCTGGAACTACGACTAGAGTTTCTACCACTCCCGGACCCAGTTCTGTCCCAGCAAGTCCAGAAGTCGACTGTCTACGCTTCATTACAGAAAAGCCGGACCCTGCAGCTCATGATTTTCTCTCCCTAGCGGTGAAGAAACGGTTCGGAATTTCGAAAGATAGCATCGACTTCCTGGAAGAATATAAGTGCAAGTCTACTAGAAGGCAGTACGAATAAGCATGGAAGAAATGGGTAGCCTTTGTCAAAGACAAGAATCCGCATGAGATCTCTACGGATTTCTGCCAATCCTTCTTCATCCACCTCCACGGACAGGGGCTGGCGGCTAACACGATTTCTACATGTAAGTCAGCTCTGACAAGACCCATTCTGTATGCCTTCCAGGTAGACCTCGCTAACGAGATTTTTAACAAGATCCCGAAGGCCTGTGCTAGGCTTAGACCTTCAGCTCCTCCAAAGCCTATTTCATGGTCTTTAGACAAAGTCCTTCATTTTGCCTCATTACTGGATAATGAGGAGTGTGCACTGAAGGACCTGACTCAAAAAGTGATCTTCCTTTTTGCCCTAGCTTCTGGGGCCAGAGTTAGTGAGATTGTAGCCCTCTCGAGAGAGGAGGGCCGGGTTCAGTTCCTGGATGGGGGAGAACTGAACCTGTTTCCGGACCCTACGTTTCTCGCTAAGAACGAGTTGCCCACCAACAGGTGGGGTCCCTGGAGAATCTGCCCTCTGAAAGAAGATGCATCTCTATGTCCCGTAGAATGCCTAAAGGTCTATCTTCGTAGAACTTCAGACTTCCATGGGGGCCAACTATTCAGAGGAGAAACATCGGGCTCGAATTTATCTTTGAATCAACTTAGGGAGAAAATTACATATTTTATTCGCAGAGCGGATCCTGACAGTTCACCCGCAGGTCATGATCCGAGGAAAGTTGCTTCATCCTTAAACTTCTTTAACTTTATGGATTTTGAACACCTTCGTTCATACAGTGGCTGGAAGTCTTCCAGGGTATTCTTTCGCCACTATGCTAAGCAAGTGGAGCAGCTAAAGAGGTCTGTGGTAGCAGTTGGTTGCGTCGTTAACCCTGTTGTTTAACTCTGCGAGGAACAGTGGATTTAATTGGGACTTTGATTCTTGGGTGAGTGTATAGTTATATGCGTTGCTATAACTAGAAGTGAAGGCTCTGGGAGCCCACAATGACTGTTCCAGCGTTATGGTGATTGTAGCACAAGTACAGACAGGTGTGCCGAGTGTTTCTGACGCTAATGTCAGTGGGTAGTAACATGGACGTTTAACTTTGATACCTTGGTATGTGACAAGTGACCTGATTGTTTTCTTTCAGATAACCATACATCCATGCACTACAGTACTTGTGTAAATTGTTGGTCATCCACCTATCATATGTATATAATTGTGGTAACCATGTCTATTTATTGTTAATCAATAAACTTGTTCTCGGGAACCTTACGTCTCCTTCACCTATATTGATTTCATTTTAATTATTGAGCATTCAGCCTATGTATATTAATTGGGATATCTATAATAGCCTGTTCCTTAATGCAAGCCTTGTTGCACTGGTTTATACTTTCCTTAGCATAAAGGGCTCCATCCTTCTCAGAGGACGGTGGCGGCAGCAAGTTTAATCCTACGCAGATATAACCTTTTTGTCTAATTCTACTTCGACCAGGGGGCTGGTCGGGTTTTCCCTTGGATGCTGTAGTTCCGTAAGGACTATGCTTTACTTCATATAGAGTGAGACCACTATATTGTATTGGCTTGCGAGTGAGTCATACATAGGTATATGTACTCTTCGTTCGTTTCTAGAGTCTAGTAGGACTCCTCCCTGTAGGGGGCAGGAAGCGCTTTCATGGTTTATGATTAGTGAAAAGATGTATAACGGTAACATCTTAGGTCTTTCAGTCGAGTTGACTAAGAAACATTCCTGAGGAGTACGGCACGTATTGAGAATCCACAGATACAGTAATGCTCTGGTATACTTCCATCAGGATGACATGGCTTGAGCCCAAAAAACGGATTTTGAGCGAAGCGAAAAATCTATTTTTGGGTAAGATGGTCATGTCGTCCTGATGGACCCGCCCTGTCCCTTTTCAAAAAAAAAAAAAAAAAAAAAAAAAAAAAAAAAAAAAAAAAGGGCTGTAGGACCCCTCCCTACATACAGTATCTGTAGCACCTCGTGTATCGCTACAAGGAATACAGATGGCGCCGCGAGCGGCGCAGGGCACGCTTACGAAACGGGGAGGAGAGATGCCTTACGAACGGCTCCCCCCTTTTTTCTTATCGTTTTCGTTTTCTTGCCATTTGACCCCTACGAAGTGTTAACTCTATTCGGGGTATAGATTGCTATGTGGCGTGTCAAGAATACGTCCGCTGATATTTACGATATCCCTAAGGTCTTTTTTAGGGATACTCGCTCCAGGAGTTAGAATTCTGGGTACCTTAAGGTAAATTCTCTGGGAATATCGCCGTAGTTGTAATATACCCTAGGAAGCTGCCTTTAAGGAACTTCCATCAGGACGACATGGCCATCTTACCCAAAAATAGATTTTTCGCTTCGCTCAAAATGGGTTATTGTAGATATTTTAAACTAAACTCTTGCTAGAATAGGCATCCAGTATAAATGAATTAGTATAGAAGTGATGCTTTTTCGAGGTGGGAC
This sequence comes from Palaemon carinicauda, assembly GCF_036898095.1. Lineage (NCBI taxonomy): Eukaryota > Metazoa > Arthropoda > Malacostraca > Decapoda > Palaemonidae > Palaemon > Palaemon carinicauda. The sequence continues at coordinate 58,775,975 of NC_090751.1, forward strand.
ACCTTTTATCAGTCTTGCTCCTTTGCTTATTATGTTTTGTAATTTCTTAAGTTGCACTTTTGGTAAATTGCAGTAGTCAATCCTGGTAATAACACAGTTTATCACAAGTTTCCTTACAGCAAGTTTATCCAGGTACTTCTTTATAAAAGCAATGTTTCTAAGATTATTACCAGCAGTTTTCACTACATTATCTATTTGGGCATTGAAAGACAAGTTACAGTCAAGAGATATGCCTAGATCACGAACTTTACTAGATATGGAGCATAGTTGTTAATTATGTTTATTTGAGAAATTTCTCAAGTTGTTTTGCTTTTGAACCACCATAAACTCAGTATGACAAACTTTGTGTAAAAATAAAGTACTTAACAATTGATAATTTTTTGGGTTGGGAACTGAATAATCCAATTTACTTAAGTTTTCATGAGGAAAACCAATTCAGAGGTTCAATGCCTTCTGGAACAAATTAAATTCAATCTCCAGGGTTCCACAGCAGTTTTCCTCTAGTGTTTTTATCAAACTAATATTGCCAGTACAATGCCTCCTACACACTTGAAGGGCTTGTATTAAGAAAAAATAACTGTCATACAGCCTTTTCTATACGGTGATTTGGTACCACACTTCTTTTAAGAATCCATAATTCAGCTTCTGCTAAGTTTGTATGTATTTTAAGGTCTAAGGCTTACAGATTTAATTATGCAATCAATAGTGTTACAATCAGAAAAACCTCCCATCATCATTGTAAGGATTCAAGATATGAAAAAATATCATTGTATCCAGAAGTAGAATAGAGTACAGTGTTACCTTATTTACAGTACAGTAATAGCACCAGAAGCGAAACCGAGAGAAAAAGTCTCAATTGTTACCCCATCAAAACTACCTTACACCCTGCGACCTTGGTTGAATTTCTTCTTGCCATATATTCTCAACCACTTCAAACTTTATCAAATTCTCCTTTCTTTTGTTGACTGCAATTATCCCTAAAAATCCATAAACTAAAAAATAATTTGTATTTTTTTATCTATACAAACTTGAGCCCTTTCATACGAGTATGATTTCAGCGAAGCTGGAAACTCAGCTGTTAGAATTTATAAAGAGGTGTCACTAGTTATTCGAAGATAGAGGGGAAGCCCCAGACCCCTACTGGCTCACTGAGTAGCCACTTTGACCTTCACCTAGGAATTGCAGGGTGGATGAGGTTGGAACTCAGGCTAAAGGATTACTTTTCAAATTTGTGATTTGTTCTTACCAGAAGACAAATCTTCATTCTTTCATAGAAGACATCCTTAGAAGGGAGTAAGTTTCTATGCCCAAATTACACTCGAACCTGAAGAGGTACAGGAATGCTAATTCCAATACAAACCAATTGACCAAAAAGTGTTTAATTGATAGGTTAGACTTCTGACGTTAGGAAGACAGTCAATTGAGGAGCCTACATCCCTACATGGATAGGTTAGAATGTAAAGCTATTATAAAGTGAAGGGTTTACCATTTATATTCATCCTTCTCCTTGTCAGATGGAGCTCGATAAGGTAGTTTACCTGCATCTAGGCCCATTCCAGAAACATAATGGTCAACTTCTGCATCCCCCCCAAAAAAAAGGCAGGATATTTTCACCGTTATCTTCAACGAGATGCCTCTTGTCCTGCGAGGGAGCTAAATACACAGCACAATCTGCTGAGTCGAAGGACTTATGGATACATTTTCTTAGGTGATGGGGTTATGAAGATTGTCTGGTGTTTCCAGATTCCTGCCTCCAATACTTGACCTACTGACAGGTTCCTCTTTAAAGCTAGTGTAGTTACTGCTCCTCTCACTCCATGAAAGTGAGCATAAGTAAGCTCTACTGAATCACCTGCTGACTGTCCTTGCACTCTTATTTATTGTGCTTCAATGTCAAGGAGACGGGGCTCTTGGAGACTTTCCTTTACACTTTCCAGTACCGATGAAGAGGTTTTGGAGCTGTGGTTTGAAGGGTTAAGTATGTTTCAGGTAGGGTCTTAGTGCCCTCACAGGACAAAAAAGTAAATCATCCAGATCTTTGGCTACCCCCTGAAGTGATGCGATGAAAAAGGTCTCAAACCTGGGATCATGCGCAGTAGGGCTTTGAGTCTCCATCAACTCAGGAACAAAGAAAAATACGACCCTCGTCAAGCCCTTAGCATGAGAAACGGTATGTGACAAGCCATGAATGTCACCTACTGTACTTATTTAGCTGCGGCCAGGCCCAGCAAGAAGTCTTAAAAATCAGGTCCCTGTTGAAGTATACCTCAAGGGTTCATATGGGGGCTTCTTCAGTGAGCTGAAGACTTTGGTGACATTCCAAATGGGACATCTGGGCTCTCTTGTTGGGCAGGACTGTTCAAAACTCTCCATGAGCATTGAGCCCTTCCTTGAAGATGAGAGGTCCAGGCCCTTAAGTAAAGACTTGGCTTACAGCTGAGTGATACCCTTTCAACACTGAAACTGAAAGGTGTTGATCTTTGGAAGGTAAATGAGAAAGTCTGCTATTCGCTGTAAAGAGCGCCCGATAGGAGAGGTATCCCTGCTATAGCACCAACCGCAGTAGATGGCCCACTTAGCTTAGTAGACTTCTACCGAGGATTTGCAAAGATCCAGACATCTCTTTTGCAGTTCCTCGAGAAAAGCCTCTCTCTCGGAGATTCTGGATGACCACCATCCATGAAGTGACAAGGATGTCACTGAGCTGTGATATCTGCAAGTGTAGTTGGTACAGCAGGTTGAGCCAGTTGGGGAGTTTCCTGAGACCCTAACAATGCTTTTGGCCATTTGTGGGACACTCAAGTCATTATGAGGTTTGTAGTAGTCAGAACTCTGTTGACTACTCCTCTGATCAGGCAGAATGGTGGAAAAGCATAATCATCAAGGCTGCCTTCAAGTCCCACTGCCTCATCCAAGACTGGTGACTAGCAGATCAGAAATTTTTAGTTCAGGCTCGTTACGAACAGGTCCATTACTGGGGAACTCCAAAAGGTCCGGAGAATTTTTGCCATTTGAGGATGAAGAGACTATGCTAACCACTTGTCCCTGGATGCTGATCTTGTCAGAAATCACTTTTTTTCCTGCCCAGTATGAACCTTGCCATAAGGTCTAGTCTACTGCCCATAAATGAGGCCTGTTTTACCAAATCGCAGAGGTGCTGAGATGCAGTACAGTACCTCCTTGCTTGTTGATGTGCCACTCATCAACAATACCGAGCGGCCTATCTGATGATGTTGAAATGATTGCAGTGCCAGGAGTGCTGCCTTCAGTTCCAGTAGATTGATACGCAAGACTTTCTCCTCTTAGGATCAATATTCTATGGCAATTCATTTTCATAGATACACATTCCAGCCTTCCTTTGGTGAATCCAAAAACAGAAGCATGTCCAGCAGTGGGCATTCCAAGGGGTTCCCTTCAAGAGAATGTTGTCTTCTAACCACACTTACAGATCCACCTTTACTTCCTGTACTACAAAAACTAAATGGTGAGGGGAATTGTTGGCTGCATACCAATGTCTCTTCAGGCCCAAGTGAAGAGATCCCTGTTGTATACAACCTTGTGGCATGAGCTTCAAGGGATGACAGGTGCCCTAACTGTTTTCACTAATGACCTGGAAGATGTGGTTTGTGCAGGAAGGGTAAAGATATTCATCTGAATCTGTTGACATGATCCTCAGAAGGGAACACGTTGCTCAAGGATGTGTATTTGCATCACAAGATATTCCATCCTCTCCTTAGGCTCTAGGCTGGACTTCTCTAAATTTATCACAACCCCCAGATTGAGACGAAAAAAGAAAAGCTTGTCTCACTGTACAAGTTGCTTCTGTGAGGTAGACAGAATCAACCAATCATTTAGGTATTGAAGTACAGTAGACAAATTCCTTTGGCATGAATCTCACCCATGCAAAGTTTGCCAAATGCTCGCATACATGGCTTATTATTTCTAAGGATAAATGTCCTGTGTCTTGATTGGACAATGTAAGGGCTGAAGTGGTTAATTGCTCTTGCTATTCTTAAAGCTTCTATCTCACAAGGGAACCAGATAACCTGATTTTTCTTTGGATTTGTGCAGTAGAATCCTACAAACAATCTCCATACAACATGCTGCCTATGCCCCGCTGTTTAACAGGTCCCTCAGTGACAATTCAAAGTTGGTCATCCAGGTGGGGATGAGTGATAAACTTGTGGTTTTCAAATAATTTTAGTTATATTGTGAATGATAAAAGCAAATCATCAGACCATATCATCTTGCTAGTCAAGATTAATTCAACAAGTGCATCATCAAGGAGGGCCATAAAAGTAGCAACAAAGGTGTACACAGCCAAGTACTTTGATGGCACCAATGTAGGAGTGCAGGCCCTTCACTGTAGATTGTGGTTTTGTCAGGAAGAAGGAGGAAACTATGGGGGATTTGCCTGGATAGTGCCCTGTTGCTATATCCAGCTCAGATTAAGAATTGACAGGGGACAGATGGTGGTTGCGTGTGCTGAAAGTTTCTCATTGCATTTAGGCTATTCAGGGCTTAAGAACATGTTTCTAGTTCAATAATTCTGATGGGAGTATTTCCACCATGATATAAGTCATCTGGTAACGTTGCAATGAAACCCTTTTGCAGAAATTCCCCTATATAAGTCATCTGGTAACGTTGCAATGAAACCCTTTTGCAGAAATTCCCCTAATATTCTGCACATCAATTCTTCCAAAGTAGTTTCTGAGCCTAGCATTCCGAAAGTGGACCAGGTGTAAAACAGAACACCTTTGAATGGTGTAACTTCACCACATTACTTCATTGCCGCTTTGATGAGGCTGATCTGGTAAAAGGCTTATGAAGTGTGTTACCATTATAAATTTCCAATATGCTATGGTTCGGGTGATGTCCATAGCTGGCATCATTGAAGGTGATGGCTTGTAAAATCTTCCATTTCAGTAAATGCTGTGACAAGTCTGAAGCGACCTTGCATCTTTTTGACGAAGAATGATGGATCAAATGCTCTATGATAATTCCTGCTTTCTCCAGTCTATAGGCAACTTGTTCCTGCAGTCTGTTGAATATCTTGCAGTTCGACTAACTTATCTCTGGAGCATCACTCTTCCTTTACTGTATGTAGTGGAGGCTGAATGGTACCTATGTTAACTACTGCTTTAAAACGTCCTGTGGTTACAGGATTGAAGACAGAGCTATACTTCCTGAGAGCTGTAGTGAGTGACTGCTTTATGTTTTCAAGAAGAATGTCTGAATCTAGTATAACGCTCATGAAAGTTCCTCTGGACTTGTTCATCAATGTGGATGAGGCTCTAAGAACTGTCATGTTACTGTAAGTGTGATCAAAATTGGTGACTTCTGGAGCAAATACATGTAAACCTTGACAGAAGTGTTCCTGCTTTTGTCGTGTCTGGGATTCTTGCGAGAGGTTTGGCAACCTAATCCTTCCATTGATGACATCTACAATAGAGGGAAGAGACAAATTTTATGTATACTTGGTTTCTGTGGCCAAGACGTTTTTATTTTCTAACGCAGTGGGAACGAGTACTTAACAAATTTGCCAGGCTAAATAGTATTAGTTTGGGGTGGTACATGTACTGTATAAGCCTGTGCCCTTCTTACAGCAAGATTGTATATTGTTATCAGGCATTCTGCTGGACACAGCTATATCATTCGCATCCATGAAGGAAGTACTGTACCAGCTAAAACACCTATATCAAGGTCTGCAACTACCAAGGCAGTGGCAGATCATTTCTGGCGAGGACCATGTTTGTCTCTATAACTTCAAGAGGGGTGATACCATCACCTCAGAAAGCCATGCGAGTAGTTTTCCTTACACGAGCACCCAAGTATTCAGCTACTGATGCCTTTATCATGTTTATCCGCTGTTCTTTGCCTGGTATGTGACTTAGATTTACGGAAGAATTTTTTGTCCTCTTGTGGGAAGAATAAGCACTGGGGCAAAAGTGGACATACCTTCGTTTTGGTGCTGGTGAAAGACTTAATCTGTTTAGTGTACATGACATGTGAATCATTGTCACTGATCCTGATCTTATCCATCATCAGATCAATAGCTTGGGAAATCTCAGGCTTGACTGATGCAAGGGTTCTGTCTGACAATTCTGTGGTGTACTTTGTTGAACTTCTTTGAGGCTAGGATCAATTTGATATAGCCACATTGGTACTATCCATTGAGACAATACCACTAGAGTTATGATGTCCTTTGACTGGCCAGACAGTACTACATTGGATTCTTCTCTCTCATTATAGTTAATAGTCTGGCCTATTCTTTACATATTCTCCCCTGTCCTCATACATCTGACAACACTTCTTCACTCAAGGGGCTACTGCACTATCATTGTTCAGTGGCCACTTCTACGTAAGGGTAGAAGAAACTCTTTAGCTATGGTAAGCAGCTCTTGTCAGAGGACACTCCAAAATCAAACCATTGTTCTCTAGTCCTAGGTAGTGCTATAGCCTCTGTACCATGGTCTTCCATTGCCTTGGGTTAGAGTTCTTTTGCCTTGGGTTAGAGTTCTTTTGCTTGAGGGTACTCTCAGACACACTATTCTATCTTATTTCTCTTCCTCTTGTTTGGTTAAAGTTTGTATAGTTTATAAAGGAGATATTTATCTTGTTGTTAATGGTCTTGAAATGTTTATTTTTCCTAGTTTCCTTTCCTCACTGGGCTTTTTTCCCTGTTGGGGCCCCTGGGCTTATAGCATCCTGCTTTTCCAATTAAGGTTGTAGCTTAGCAAGTAATAATAATAATAATAATAATAATAATAATAATAATAATAATAATAATAATAATAATATATTCTTGAGTGATGGGGTCTTTTCCTCATCTTCTGGTCTTTCACCATGTTGTCTTAATGCACCATCGATTCATAGCAGCTTGTCTTTAAAACAAAGGGTGTAAGGCATTGAAACAATGTCTCGTATCTCTAACCATCTTCAAGTTTTAATTTTAAGAAGTCCAAAAACCTTGACCCTGTGACTTGTATGTTATAATGCAAATGGATTGTTTGCCAAATGTCACTGAGTGAAGTGCTGTTCTTTGCCATTGTATTTCTAGAAATCACTGTAGCTAAATTAGCTATCTGACCAAGCATAAGTTCAAGTTTCTTTACCTGTTGTGTAGCAGATAAACCATAGACAATGTTAACAAACCCGCTATTAGAATTTAATCTTGTCTTCTTTCCCCATCTTCCATCCTCTTTTAAATATGGCTCTAATTGTTGGTTTTCACCGAGAACATAAAGAATGTTATTCTTCTATACGTCATATCTGGTAATGGGCTCCTGGTCCATCAAATGCCACTGTTTTGGAGCTTTGCTGTTAGCCATGATAAGTTATCACTCACTGTTGTGTGTAGACTGCCTGAAAAAGTCAATTAATCTACTCTTCTGAAGAAGTGTCAGTTCATTCATTCATTCAAATGAAGCACAGTTGGGTAATTACCACCGCTGCCACCACACCACATATGTGAATGACGTGTGGAACTAACTTTGAGCGATTTATTTGTAAACAGTCTTCTACATCCGAGAAGCAAAGGACAACAATGCGCACCAGGACATTGAGGCATCCGCAATTAATATAAGAAAAAATACTGGTCACAAGATATATATTTCCTCTCCTGCCTCTTTTCCTTCTAGGCTGGCTAAAACAGGCCCAGGCATAGGGGTTATTGGTACCTTTTTAGGACTGATTTCACAGTGCTGACACTTTGATTTTTGACTTTGAAGCCCAGTGAAAAAGGGAAGTCCTGGCAGTTTGTTTTCCATTTTTCTACTTTATCTTCAACTTCTAGAAGAAAGAGGGCTACACTCTGGATGGTTGGGGCATTACTCAATGGCAAAGTTTCTCTTTGCACTATCTGCCTAACAATTTGACAGCTACAGCATCTGTCCTTTTATGCATCCAGTTGGTTCACTAATTTGCTGACTATTTGGATATGAATATGACAGCCTCCATCCCTGATATCACAAGCTCAATAAATTTCTTCTTGTTCGCAGAATTCGAGAACTCCTGAGAGGAAGTGAAATATGCTACCCTTTCCAACAAGTGGTCAAAACCAGGAGGATGCTTGAAGGCTAGCCATTGCTGTAGCTTCTATGTTTACCAGTTCTGAGGCAAAAAAGATTGTCAACTGCACTCCCAGTCTTTTGACAGAAGTACCTAGGGTTAATGTTGTGACTGCCAAGTCAATTGGAAGAGATGGGATAGCCTCTTCTGGGACATGAGACATTCTTTAAATTGAAAGAGTAGGAGGTAAGATCCTATTTGATCTGATGCCCCAGAGTAAATTATTCTGGCCAAAGAACTGGGAGTTGGCACTGTATAGTTTCTCTGTTCAGTTCCGATCAGCGGAGTTCCAAAGAGGCCCTCGATCCTTGTGAGGCTCCAAAGAGATTGTCTATTAATGTTTCCTCCTTTAACAGGTGCTCTTGTTGCCTCTTCTAAGCTATTAATTTGCCTCATCAGGGCAAGCACCTTCAGGAATGTAGACTCATTCTCCAGGTTTTCAGTTTCTGCCAGAGCTGGGCCTGAGTCCGGTGCCAAAGAGTCAGTAGTGACTAATATTTCTTCAATTCTATGGGGTGAGGATTGGAGTTGTTCAGATGGTCATTTTAGAATTCTGTCTTGGCTGTTTCTTAAGGTTTCAGGGGAGGCCCCTGCTTATGCACTCACTTTGGGTAACAGTGTGAGAGTCTGTACATCCGAAAGTCTTAACAGGTCACATCAGGAATACCTTTGGACAAAATCATGGAGATTCTAGGTTTGCTCGATCCGTCCTTGGGGAAGAAACTTTCCATCAAGAGAGGGACCTTGCTTTATGGCAATTGCTCCCTTATGCATCAGTTTCTGAATTATCAATGGTCTGCAACCTTGAGATCTCAGGAGTTGGGGAGTGTAAAGGAGATTTCCCATGATGAGAACATGTGCCTGATGTATCGATTATGAGAAAGAAACTTCCCACTAAGTTTACCTTATTGACCTAAAGTCATGGGATCCTCCCCTTAGGATAGTGTACTCTTAGGTGATCGTGCACTTGAAAATCAGAAGACTATGCTCAGCCTAAAGGGTATAGCCACACTGTAATTCCTATGAGTGTGAGTTTCTGTTGGCCCCAGGGCATGTGTGAACAAGTAAGTGCTAACGTACGGGTGAACACGACCTAACAGGCGATTGCGCACCTACAGCCGGGTGTGCAGGCTCAGATATGAGTGTACAAGTGGAGGACTGTGTTCTAGATGAGGAGAGTGCCCAGGGTGGAGAATCATGTCTGAGAGGAATATGCACTATCCTAGAAATGCAAGCAGGTAGTAAAGCACGTATGAAAAGATGAGTGGACTTGAGCGCGAGATGACGCTCTATCAACTGGTGGGCATGCACGTATAAAAGAGCACGCGAGATCGCAAGTGTGTATGCTGCCTGGGTAACGAGTGCTTGGCCAGTGTGTGAGCGCTAGGGGTCGAGTGTCAACCACAAATACAATGTGCATGTAAAGGAGAGCACGTACTAAGCAGAGCGTATGTGCATGTGCAAATTAGAGAATTCTTATATCGTGACCGATAGGAGAGAACGGTCATAGATAGCATACATGGGGATTGTGCTCCCCTTGCTAAGTGCGTAGGCACAGAAGAGCACCTGGCCACAGGTGAATTCTATTGGCTTGAAGATTTTGTATTAACAGAAGAGTGTGCGTGGCCTGAAGAGTGAGCGCGAACTGAGAGGGAATGAATAGGTTATGGGTCAAAATCCAAGGAGCGCATTCTAACTGGAAATTGTGTGTTTTTAACAGAATGCGTTGGTTCCTAGTACTGTAGAGCAAATGTGTGCCTGAAGAGGAGAATGTTTAAGTTAAGATAAGAGCATTCTTACTGAAGCGTGTGAACAATGGAACTTGTGTATACAAGTGAGCAGTTAAGAGTAGGAACAAAAGAGGTGCGCACTCCTGAGTCACAGACTTCTAAATTCAATGGACGCTTCTAAGCTGGAAAGTACACATGCTTAAAAGAGCGTGTGCTTACAGGTGAGTGCTCGTGAATGTGAACAGGTGAATAAGAATGATCATGAACAGGTGAGCATGCTCCCACAGAAAGAAGAGAGCAAAGTTGAAATATCAAGATCCAACAAATGTATGCCGATAGCACCTTGAAGAATGCGTATTAAACAGCAAGTTCACACGCGTGAGGTTTTTTTTTTAAGATTAGACCTTTCTTGTGTCCTGTGACAAAGGAGGAGGGTCATATCAGCCTTCTCATCTGCTGGGGATGCAGGGGAAGGCATGGTCACAAAGAAAGATCTAGTCTTGGAGGTCGCTAAGGCTAACATGAGCTTCTCTGCTGACGGAATGCCCTCCAATCCTTAGGAAAGCCACAGAGTCCTTAAGGTGTCAGCCTTTGCTGGGTCACCATCTGAAAATGCCTCTCAAAGGGAAGCAGATAGAACTGCCTCCCTGGGAGCTCATCCCAATGCTACACCTGGATCACTGTCCTTCTCCATCACCTCCACCAGGGATAGGTGAGGTGATGGAGAAAGTTCAAAAGCTCGAGTACCAGAGGTAGGAGAGAGATTTTCCCGAGCTCTTTAACTTCGAGGAAGACAAAGGAGAAAAATCCCGCTAACCCGCTTTTTTCCTCCTCTTGCCATACTCCAGCCAATGCAATGACGCCAACTCTTTACATTCCTTGCAGGGTGATGACTCTTTCGAATCATGGCCCCTATAGAAAGGCTTCAATGAATAGGGGTCCACATAGCTCTTGCTCAAAAACGTTCTGCATGTACGACCCCAAACACCGGGTCAGGACTGTATGCCCATACATAGTTTTTCCATTCCTGCAATCAATCAGCATACTTAAAGAGATGAGGAAAATACTGAAGTAGGCTATGTCTGTACACCTCGGTGGCTGAAGTCAAAGTGGCAACTCAGTGATCTAGCAGGGGGCAGGGGGTTCACCACTACCTGCTAGTAACTACTGAATCTTCGTTATAAGTTTTAATAGTAAAGTTTCCAGCTTCCCTAAATCATACTATTACAAGATGAGGGATTATATTTATGTTGAAACAAACATTTCGGCATAGATTATACTAATCAGTTAATATTCGGCAATCTACATTGCCAAGGTTGGTTCCCAAGATTTCTCGGGAAAGGTTATTTGTGTAACTATCTGCATGAAAACCCAAAATTTTAAAAATAAATACCCAAATTCTTTGATATCAAAAATTTTCACAGCAATTTTTATTTTTCCATAATAAAGTCTTTAATAGGAGTATGACTTTAGCAAAGCTGAAATAGCCATTGAAATCTAACAGGGTAGTTATAACTATTGATGTTTGGTGTAGAATGAATGAATGAATGATTTAAAGTTTTCAGGCATCCTGACATCTAAGGTCATTGACCCACCCATCAGTTGGCAAGACTAACATTTTTGGCTCGAGACTCGCAAGGTGGATAAAGCAGAATTATAACTTGGACTCGGGTTTGTATAGTTAGGAAAAATTATATTTTCATTATAAAATAAATTTTTGAATATACTTACCCGGTGAATATATAAATAGCTGACGTCTCCGACGGTCGACAGATTCCAAAAACTCGCGAGCGATCGCCATGAAGGCTGCCGGGTGTGCCCACCAGTGCCGACTGTCGGCCAGATACCGCATATACTTCTCAACCAAACCAGTTCTTCTCAGTCCGTAGGGTCTCTATCGGGGAGGAAGGGAGGGCCTTTAATATTATATATTCACCGGGTAAGTATATTAAAAAATTTATTTTATAATTAAAATATCATTTTTAAATATTAAACTTAGCCGGTGAATATATAAATAGCTGATTCACACCCATGGTGGTGGGTAGAGACCAGTATTAAAACAATAAAGGCGTATATGCTCAAGAGTTTTTGACAAATATTCAAAAAACAAACTTAAGTATAGGTACCTGATAAGGAAGCTGACTCTGATGATTACTCTGCCTCATTAGTCCGCTATCCTCACGAAGCCCAGTGATCCTCTTAGGATGCTGAAAGACTCCCAGGAGCTGCTATATCCAGGGTGAACACCCCTATAACAGGACCTCATCAATACCCTTAATCTGGGCGCTCTCAAGAAACAATATTTTGACCACCCGCCAAATCAAAAAGATTGCGAAAGACTTCTTAGTCTCCCGTACAACCCAAAACAAGATTAAAAATTTCAAGAGTAGATTAAAAGGATATTGGGATTAAGGGAATGTAGTAGTAGAGCCTTCACCCACTACTGCACTCGCTGCTACGAATGGTCCCAGTGTGTAGCAGTCCTCATAAAGTCTGGACATCTTTCAAGTAATATGTAGCGAATACCGACTTGCTTCTCCAAAAGGTCGCGTCCATAATACTTTTAATGGATCTATTTTGCTTAAACGCTACTGAAGTTGCTATCGCTCTAACTTCATGAGCCTTGACTTTAAGTAAATTACGATCCTTCTCACTTAAATGAGCGTGTGCCTCCCGAATCAAAAGTCTAATAAAATAAGACAACGCATTCTTAGACATGGGCAAAGAGGGCTTTTTAACGGAGCACCATAAAGCCTCTGAACAACCTCGTAGCGGTTTAGTTCTGGATAAATAAAATTTAAGAGCTCTAACGGGGCACAGCACTCTTTCAACTTCATTCCCCACAATCTCAGAAAGACTGGGGATTTCAAATGATTTAGGCCAAGGACGAGACGGAAGTTCATTCTTGGCCAAAAAACCAAGTTGAAGAGAACATACTGCTTTATTAGCGGAGAAGCCGATGTTCTTGCTAAAAGCATGTATCTCACTAACCCTTTTAGCCGAAGCCAAGCTCACCAAAAAAAAAAAGTGTCTTGAGGGTAAGATCCTTCAGGGAGGCTGAATTCAATGGTTCAAACCTGTCTCACATAAGGAACTGTAGGACCACCTCCAAGTTCCAAGCAGGAGTCGAAATATGACGCTCCTTGGAAGTCTCGAAAGACTTAAGCAGGTCTTGGAGATCTTTGTTATTAGAAAGATCCAAACCCCTATGCCTGAAAACAGAAGCTAACATGCTTCTGTAGCCTTTAATAGTGGATGCAGAAAGGGAGCGACCGTTTCTCAGATAAAGCAGAAAATCCGCAATCTGCGCTATAGAGGCACTGGAACAGGAAATAGAGGAGGACTTGCACCAGTCTCTAAATACCTCCCATTTCGACTGATAGATCCTGATGGTAGAGGATCTTCTAGCCCTCGCGATCGCTCTAGCTGCCTCCTTCGAAAACCCTCGAGCTCTAGAGTGTCTTTCGATAGTCTGAAGGCAGTTAGACGAAGCGCGGGGAGGCTTTGATGAAATCTCTTTACGTGAGGCTGTCGCAAGAGATCCATCCGCAACGGCAGACTTCTTGGAACGTCTACCAGCCATAGAAGTACCTCTGTGAACCACTCTCTCGCGGGCCAGAGGGGAGCAACCAACGTCAACCTGGTCCCTTCGTGAGAGGCGAACTTCTGCAGCACCTTGTTTAGGATCTTGAAAGGTGGAAAGGCATAAACGTCCAGGTGAGACCAGTCCAGCAGGAAAGCGTCTATGTGGGTTGCCTCTGGATCTGGAACTGGAGAGCAGTAAGTCGAGAGCCTCTTTGTCAGTGAAGTCGCAAAAAGATCTATGGTGGGTTGACCCCATGTCATTCATAGCTTCTCGCACACAGTCTTGTGCAACGTCCACTCCATGGAGATGATTTGTCCTCTTCTGCTGAGGCAGTCCGCTAAGACATTCATTTCTCCTTGCAAAAATCTTGTCAAAAGAGAGATGTTACTTGCCTTAAATGGAGTTCCTTCTGATCCGTGGACCAAAGACCCAAGCATTCCAGACTGTCCAGTGGAGCTCCCTAACCCAAATCCGATGCATCTGAATACAACACATGGTTTGGGTTCTTGATCGCAAGAGAAAGACCTTCTCGAAGTCTGATGTTGCTGTCCCACCAAGTCAGACATGTCTAGACTGAGTTGGAGATTGGGAAAGAGATACTCTCTAAGCCCTTCTCCTTGTTCCAATGGTTTAGGTGAAATTGGAGAGGGCAAAGGTTGAGTCTCCCCAGAGAGATAAACTACTCCAGCGATGAAAGAGTTCCCACGAGGCTCGTTCAAACTCTTACAGAGCAACTGTTTTTCTCTTGCAAGTGACGGACTTTTAACAGAGCTTGTTCCATTCTTGTGGGAGACGAAAAGGCCCGAAAAATTCGACACTGTATCTCCATCCCCAAATAAAGAATAGTCTGGGATGGAGTACAGTACTGTAAGTTACGACTTCTCTACGTTCACTATGAGACCTAGCTCCTTGGTTAGGTCTAATGTCCATTAGAGGCTCTCCAGACAGCGATTTAATGACGACGCCCTGATTAGCCAGTCGTCAAAATAAAGGGAAGCTCTGAATCCTCAAAAAATGTAGAAAGCTTGCTACATTTTGCAAGAGCCTTGTAAAAACAAGAGGAGCAGGAATGAGGCCGAAGCACAGTGCTCAAAATTGGTACACTACTTTCCCGTCCACAAACCTCAGATGTTGTTGAAAGTTTGGATGAATCGGGATGTGGAAGTATGCATCCTGAAGGTCGAGAGAGACCATCCAGTCGCCTTCCCTTACTGCTGCCAGGACAGATTTGGTAGTCTTCATCGTGAACTTTGTCTTGACAATGAACACATTGAGCGCACTTACATCTTAAGTACTCCTGCAGTGAACGTGGCTCCCAGTTCATTGGAGCCATCCCTGATAGCCTTGTTCATGCATGACATAATTGTACAGCAATACATTGACAGCTGGAGAGACCTTCTTACTTAAGGCTCCCAGGGACCAATCCAACAAATAAATACTTCAAACGCTCAAAAAAAAAAACTCCTAACAGGAGATGGTCTAGCTCTGAAGCAGACCATAAAATCTTGGAGCGTCTCATGGCTAGACGACGAGGAGAGTCCACTAGGCTTAAAGTCTCCCTGGGCAGAGGCAGGTACTCCCCAACCGAGAACTTCTCCTGTGTCACACCAGACGCCCGAGCGAGAAGCTAATTAAGAAGGAGGAAAAGCAAAAGCAGACTTTCCTAAACTTCTCCTGGATTCCAACCAGTCTCCTAGTAAGAGCATGGCTCTCTTGGAAGAACAAGAGAGAACTGACTTCGTAAATGTAGGAGTCGAAGAAAGTCATGCCAAGAGTAAACTCAGACGGCGGAGCAGCCGTTACAAAACGAGTAGGACAAAATTTCCCTAAAGAAATTCATAATTATAAAACAAGGGATTGTTGGACCACCCTAGGTTACTCCTCTTCTGAATGACTCCTCAAAGGTACATTAGTTGAAAGGGGGTCATCAACTTCTTCAGAAGGCACATCATCTGATAAATCTAAAGTCTTGCGAGAAGGAGATTTATATTCAGAATGACGTGAAGGAAAAGCCTGACAGGCTACATCAACTTGTATATGACCAGAAGTTAAAGTTGGAGGGTCGATGTCACGTTGTGACTGCAGAGAATGTTATTCTACTACACGTCGTGACAGAAGTGACTGACGTTTAAACGTCCCGTAGTAACAGCGGTGACTGCTGTTCGATGCTATATTGTGACTACGGTGACTGACCCTCGATGTCACGTCATGTCTACGGTGTCTACCGCTCAACGTCACGTCGTGTCTGCGGTGTCTGCAGCTCAACGTCACGCTGTGACTGCGGTGGCTGACGTTCAAAGCGATCAAAGTTACATCGAGATTTATGCTCCGCATCTCGTTTAACAGCAAAGCTGTCACTAGGGATAACGTCAACGTGACGTAACAAAGCTCGTTTAGAAGGTTGAAGACCTGAATCACGTATCCCAGAACCGTGACGTACAAAAAGCAAAGGATCCTTTCGCACAGGAACAGGATCGTAAGCTTCTATTAAAGAAGAAAGCTTTAACAGCATATCTTGCAAAACACTTAACTTCGGATCAACCTGTGACTGCGGTGGCTGACGTTCAAACGTCACGCAGTAACAGTGGTGACTGCTGATCGATGCTATATCGTGACTACGGTGACTGACACTCGACGTCACGTCGTGTCTACGGTGTCTACCGCTCAACGTCACGTCGAGTCTGTGGCAGAAAACGTCTGTACACGAACGTCATCGCTATGAACGGGACTCTCATGATGACTACAGCTAGGACGTTGAACTTGTTCTGAAGGAACTAATAAACGTTTCAACCGTCTCGAAACCTTACGCCCAGGTTTTTAAAGAGACGAATCACTGGAAGACGAGGAGAAACTTCGTCTCTCCTGTCTTATGGCAAGGACGTGCTTGACGAGCAACGTCTGATACCTTTGAGGGAACTTCTGTTCGTTGGTTTACACCTCTCACTCCCTTAGGTCCTACGACATTCCTTTTCCCTGGTGCAGGGGAGCCTGAAAGAGGTCTCGGACTAGGCAAGCGACAAGCACGAACAAACGAACCCTCCGCAACATTGAACATGTTTTTCGCACTTTCTTCACTGATATCGCATTTTTTAATAATTTCACATTAGACATGAATAAAGCTGATTCTACCTGAAGCACGCAATTCTCCCTTAAATCAAAAGGTTAGAATTGCGAAATATGTCGTATAATGTAAGCACATTAGTACAAAATGAAACACACATGCAAAAATTAATAAACATATTCATATATATCGAATAAAACGGAAATATATAAAGTTAAAAAGATCAGTGACTGGGGAGGAGACTAAAACTAGCTCACTAAAGACTACGTTTTCAATCTCTCACCGTACAGTGCCTTGGGATGAGAATTAAAACTAAAACGTTTTATCCTCTCTCCCCGTACAGAGACTTGGGACGAGAGTAAAAATCTGAATCGAGAACAACGTTACTCGCTCCCAAACTCCTTGTACAGAGACTTGGGACGAGAATAAAGATCGGATCGTTCTCTCTCTCTCTCTCTCTCTCTTGTCACTCACAAGAGAATGGCTCACTCACTCTTCGTCAATAACAGGTTATTTGACTAAAGGAAAAAACCAAAAGGACTAAGAAATTGAAAAATTAACATGTTCCTTTAAATTAGTATCTAATAAACTTCAGTTTGTAAGAAGAATGAACAAAACGTCAATATCGATTTACTCTTTCTGCAAAGTGAAACCGTGATTCTCTCTTTCTCTATCGTAACGATAGAGCGCAAACTGCGTAGCATAAATAAACCAAACGTTAGTTCATCTTTGAAAAACAGCACGAAGACTATTCAAAGAATAAATTTCTTAAAATATTTTCTAAAAATATTCATCTCATCAATCTAAACAAAAATAAAAGTTGAATGGGCTCAACGTTGTTTAACTTATATTCCCAAGTCAGGACCGCCTACAAAGAATAGGCAAAGGCCGCTTATAAACAAAAACATAAAATTTATCTCGGTGTTTAGTATAAATGGAAAGCTAATCAAAGAGGCCTAATAAAGGCGGGTGAGATATAAAATATATAGAGGTAAATCTATAAATATCAACAATAATTTATAAAGTGATAAAATAATTACTAAAAGCCTTTAACACACTTCCGTACACTGAGGGAAGGGTCGGCCATCTTTTCTCTATGGAAAAACCAGAGCGAGATTAAAAAAGCAAGGGCAAAAACTTTTCCTCTCCTTTCAAAAGCATTTCTTTTGAAGATAGTATTGAATAATCCAACATGGCGAAAGCAATAAAACCAAACCCAATTACTTCACCAATCGGTAGAAACTCGAGGTCAAGCGCGAGCGGAACCAGTGTTGTCTGTAACACTGACAGAGAAGAACTGGTTTGGTTGAGAAGTATATGCGGTATCTGGCCGATAGTCGGCGCTGGTGGGCACACCCGGCAGCCTTTATGGCGGTCGCTCGCGAGTTTTTGGAATCTGTCGACCGTCGGAGACGTCAGCTATTTATATATTCACCGGCTAAGTTTAATATTTAAAAATACAAATTACAGGTACTGTATTTTAAGAATCAAGGACAAAGTGGTGGTAGTATCTGTAGGTCTGATGGAAGGATATTTAGAAACATGCCTTTCTCTCTAATGACAGACTGCATGATACTTGCTGCTTCCATACTGAATAGTTTGATAAACTTGTTCCGCAGCTAGAGGCCAATGACTGGTTTCCAGCCCCCAATTGACTTCTTCACCAGCACGAGTAGATTATAGAACTCCAGAGAACAATCTGTAACAATGTCAAGCGCAATCTTCTCCTCCATCACTTTCACCTCTGCTGCCAATGATACCTAAGTTTTTGGGGATTTCAGAAAATAACTCTGGAATGCCACCGGAGTGCAAGTGAAGGGAGGTCAAAGATCTTCAAAGAAAAGGCAGTATTTGCCCCGAATGACTTCTACAATTAATTACTCCAACTCTATGTTGGTACCTGCACCCCAGAAAGTCATGGCTAGCTTGCTTCCACTTCTCTACATTTTCCCTACATCCTTCAGAGTTAAGAGGCGAAGCCTCCAGCATCTCTCATTCCTCAAATCGGGCATTGCCTCTTGTCCTACTTGACTGGAGAATCAGGAAACAACTGCATCCCTCACTTTCAGGACCCAGTTGGCCCACTGATTAGCTGACTAGTGTGCTATGAAAGTCACTGCCTGTGCACTAGACAGAACCAAGGTACTATACTTTGCCCATGTCTCAGGATTTGACAAATCCTGAATTCTGGCAAAGTAGATGACTGCACAGGAAAACGGTAATCCAGAAAGTCACCTGGAGGCTGGCCATAAAAGAGGTTCCTTGGTTTAAGATTCAAGTGTTGAAAAGAATGTACCTTCAGCCTTAAGTCTCTCCACAGGCAATACCGCCATCAAAGCAGAAATTGCTGGACTAACGGGAAAAGGAGAGAGGCTCGTACCCTCAAGTACTGTACATAGAATCTCTTATCGAGACACTGCAGGAGGACGTAACTTACTTGACTAGCAAGACCTCAAGTGAATTCTCGGGTCTGAATATCTGAAATTCATTCTGGTAAAGGACATGCGAGCATGTTTGACCATGGCAATTTCAGTGAGGTCCCCGATCCTTGAAGGGCACCAAAATGCCAATCAATGATCATACTGTACATCCCACTGTCACAGGAGCCAGAATGTCTCTCCAAGTTCATTGCACTAATGAATGGATACAAGATTGTCTACAAATGAACACTCAGTCTCGATGTTTTCTCCCACCAATGGAACGACATGTCATCAGTGGGGTATTGAAAACTTTAAACAACTCTTTTGCAAGAGAGGAAGTCTTAACAATCATTTCAGGAGACAGCTCTTTCTTGACAGAGCAAGGCAAGTCGATCCAGACCGAGAAGAGTGTACACCGAAGAGGTTGAAGAGGGGGCCCCGATTCTTGCCTCCCCTTTCTGAAACAAAATTGCCTTTAGCACTCTTGACACAAAAAAATGGCAAAATACAATGTACTTTAGTCACTGTGGTGCATATTGGTGAATACTGTGGGGCAGCACGCAAACGCCTAGCATACATACAGTGCACGTCAACAGTGGTAACAGACCGTGTGTACACATAACTGAACATCTCGGTGCTTTTAACAGAGATGATAGCGATCGTGGGTGGTCAGCTGTTCTTGTTCCCAGTCCTGTGTGCGAGTGGGAAATTTTCGGCACACGGACAAGCGACAGGTAAAGAACAGGTGACAAGTGATCTCACTTACTGTTGCGTGTGTGTCTCCAATGACCTAGGAGTCACAACAAAATGATTATGTAGTGCCCGATCCTGCTAGGAGTGATACAAGACTGATCTCGCAGTGTCCAATCATGAGGAGACCAAGGATTGTATTATTGATCATGTGAGGGAATGGCACATCCCTCTTAAAACTGAGGAGACCAATTGCTGGTTCCTTTCAGCCTTGATTCTTTATCACACGTGCGAGATAGAACTTCATATAATCCCAACTTTCCCTTCGGTACCAAAGTATCTATAAGAAAAGGGACCAAAGGTTACACCAAGTGTCCACAAGAAAGGAGAGAAGGGTCACACCCTTCATCCTGACCAACAGTGCGTGTGCTCAGTCCAGTACAAGACTGAGCACCAGTAACAGGAGTGTAAATTCTTGTAAAGTACCATGTACAAAGACAACTTCCCAATCTGCGTTGGTTTTCGGTACATCATCTCTCTCACTCATAAGCAGGGAGACATCAGTCTGAGTCATGTTGATTGGTCTTCCTGAACTTTCTTCGACGATTTCTTCTCCTTACAAGAAGCAACGTCTGAAAAAATCCAAGATGAGATAGAGGAGGAGGAAGAAGAAATAGGCCAACATTTGGGGCCAACAAAAATGTTACCACAGAGAAAGAGGCCACTTGGGCATCTTCAATAGCAGACAAGATCACTCCATCCAGCACTGCCACAGATGGAGCAGGAGATGAGATAGTCACAGCAGGGGAAGCTTAAGAAATCCTGGTGTTAGCCAACCATTTAAGCAGCTTTCCTGCCAACAGAGCATCAGAAATCCCCAAAAGAGCACCACAACTTCCTTAGGTCCAGGTCATCATCGTCAGTCTGTACAGCCACGGGAGACCCTTGAGAAAAAGGTGGAGGAAAATTAGCTTCACTAAAGGCAAATGATACCTCTACTTTCCCCGAGGATTGCCATGAGGGCAAATCGAGGTCTCCTCCACCCAAATTTCTTCAGAGGACAGCCCTCGAGACACCCGAGGGAGACATAGCAGGCTGAGAAAAACCTGAAGAAAAGAAAGAGATATAAAGTTTCTTGCATCAGTTTCAGCATAGCCAAAACTGATTCCTAGTATCCTTCTTAGCTCTCTTCTTCAGAAAAGGCCATGATTTGCACTTGTCATAAGGAAATGACTATGAACAGTTATGCTCCTTGCAAAATACACGCACATGATGAGGATCAACAGCAGGTTTAGGCATAAGTCTTCAAAAAATCCTTGGGTTAGCCAACAATTTCAGCAGCTTTCCTATATGGAGCATCAGAAATTCCTCAAAGAGCACCACAACTTCCTTAGGTCCAGGTCATTAATGTCAGTCAGTGCAGCCACGGGAGACCCTTGAGAAAAAGGTGGAGAAAAATTAGCTTCAGTAGAGGCAAATGATACCTCTACTTTCCCTGACGATTGCCCTGAAGGCAAATCAAGGTCTCCTCCACCCAAATTTCTTCAGAGGCCATAGCCCTCGAGACACCCAAGGGAGACATAGCAGGCTGAGAAAACCTGAAGAAAACAAAGAGCTATAAAGCTTCTTGCATTAGGTTCAGCATAGCCAAAACTGATTCCTAGTATCCTTCTTAGCTCTCTTCTTCAGAAAAGGCTATGATTTGCACTTGTCACAAGGAAATGACTGCAAACAGAACAGTCATGCTCCCTCTCAATACACACACATGATGAGGATCAACAACAGGTTTAGGCATAAGTCTGCCACACTTCTTGCCAAGTGAACCAAGACACAACTACTGTATGTCTTTTTACTTATCCAATTATTCTGAAAAGAGAAATAAAATCAAATCAGCAAAATTTGGAGAGACAGCAAGTTTATGTCGGTACTGCTTGTGGCTGAAGTCAAAAGTGCTAGTCTTGCTGACTGACAGGTAGGCAGGACTTCCCCGCCAGCCATCAGTAGATATAACTTCAGTGTTAAATTCTAACGAGTGTTCCAGTTTCTCTGAAGTCATACTTTAATAAAAAAAATTATGGGTTATATTCGTGCAGAAATAATAATTAACAAAAAGAACAATCAGAGACTCCTGACCTCTGCCAAAGGTTAATGGAGTTGCCCATGGCCTAAGATCTATTTGTCAAAATCCATCAATCTGTTTTGATGTTACAGTATTTAAAAATGGCAAAAAATTAAAATCCGGATCTAGAATCCAGATCCGGATCATCTCCAAAGTTTACCGGGGTCGTCAATGACCTAAGATCTTCATGTAGTGAAAATTGTCAAAATCTGTCCGGTAGTTTTGACGTTATCTTTAAAATGGCGAAAACTACAAATCCGAATTGAGAATCCAGATTTAGATCTTATCCAAAGTTCCTTGGGGTCATCCATGACCAGAGATCTATATGTGGTGAAAATTTCGTCAAAATCCGTCGAGTAGTTTTGACGTAATCCTGTCCACAGGCACACAGACAAATAAATAGGTAAATAAATAAATAAATAAATAAATAAACTAAAATTTGGATCTGCATCTGCATCATCTCCAAAATTTAATGGGGATGTTCATGACCTAAGATCTATGTGGTGAAAACTTTGTCAAAGTCCATTCAGTAGTGTTGATATCTTTAAAGTGCCGAAAGATGCAAATCCAGAATCTAGAATCTGGACCCGGATCTGGATCACCTCCAAAATTTAATGAGGTCGTCCATGACCCAAGATCTATCTGTAGTGAAAATTTCATCCAAATCCATTGAGTAGTATTGGTATAACACTGTCCCCAGTCACACAAATAAATAAACTAGAATCAAGATACGGATCATATACAAAATATAACAAAGTCGTCCATGCCCTATGATCTATCTGGGGTGAAAATTTCATCAAAATCCGTAGAGTAGTTTTGACATTTTTAAAATGATGAAAAATGCAAATACGGATCATCTCCAAAATTTAACGGAGTCGTCCATTAAAATTTTGTTAAAATCTGTCTTGTAGTTTTGACATAATCCTGTCCACAGAAACACAAAAAATGTAGATCCGAATCTTGAATTCGAAGCCGGACTTAGATCTGGAATTTGGATCAGGACCTGGAAATCAGTTTTGGACCCAGCTCTGGAATTCGGATTTGGACCCGGATCTGGAATTTGGATCCAGGCCTGGATTTGGAATTCAGATTCGGACCTAGATCTGGAATACAGATCTGGAATTCAGATTCGGACCCAGATCTGGAATTCGGACCCGGATCTGAAAGCAGGATCCAGATCAGCTCCAAAATTAAAAGAGGTCGTCCACGTCCTAAGTTCTATCTTCAGTGAAAATTTCATTAAAATCTGCCGAGTACAGTAGTTTTGACAAAATCCAATCCATAAACACAAATAAAAACAGACTCAATCACAATATCTCCTTCCTAAAAGAAATTTATAATCTTAAAGATATTTAATTATCTTGTATGACATGCGAAGGATTTAATTATTTTTTAATGCAGACATTTTATTGTGATGAATAGTGAGTATGCAAAAAATGCTGAAACATTAGAAATTTTTTAATAAATTTGTTTTCTTTCTTACCATACAAACCTGAGACATTTAATAGGAGTACGACTTCAGCTAGTGTGCACAACACCCCCTCCCCTGTTATCCACCACACATGAAGCATCATGTGTGGGGGATAATGGAAAAGGGTGGGCTGTGGCACCCCAGCAGTACCAACCAATCTCGGTTGAATCCTACGTCAGGCTGTGAGAAGTTATGAGAAGAAAAGTCCCCTTTTGTTCTTTTTTTTTTTATATTGGTTACCCCTCAAAATTGATGAAGTGCCTTGGTAGATGGATGGGATGGATGACTTCAGCAAAGCTGAAAATGGCCGTTAAGCTTTTTAACTAGGTAAACAAAGCTGGTTGCCAGGTGCAGGAGGAGCCACATCCACCCTAACAGTAGCGCTAACTCCACTTTGACCTAAGGGAGAGAGATTAACGACGGGTTTCCATTCACCCATCAAATTTTCTACCCGAAAAAGTTGGCTGTAGAAGCCAGAGGACCCATCTTGGACAAATTCAAGGATATTTTTCTCCATGATCACCTTTACTTTGCACATGAAGACGAGTGCTTTTAGCAATTCTGCAAGATACACCAGGAATGTCATTGGAGAGCAAGTGAAGGGAAGACGAAGAGCTAAACAAAAGAAAGGTGGTATTTGTCCTGCAAGACTCTTACTACACAATCTTACCTCTGCCGCCCTTCCTGGCATGGCTGGGTTGGAAGCAAAAGAGTGGAGCATGCACCCCACCCTTTCTAGAGGTAGAAAGTCTTGCAGCCACAGATCATATTCTGGGCTTCACCGTGGTCTTCTTTGCTACTGTTCTACTGAGCTGGGAAGACAGTCGATGATCAGTTGACTAGGAAGGGCCACGGCCTTTGAATATCACTGCTTTGTGGAAAAGGGAGTTGTGACTCTTCTTCCACTTGTCAACGGTGTTCTTGGTCTCCTCAACAGGGAAGAGAGTCGAGATATCCAGGATTGAGGCATTCTTGAAAGCAAGAGATGCCTCCTATCTAACTGAAGAAGCACAAGGGTGCTGAATCCCTCCTCTTTAGTACCAAGTTTGCTCACTGGCTGGCTGACTGATCAGCCAAGTATGTCACTGCAATTTCCATAGCTGTGGGCTCAGAGGCTGAGAAAGAAGTGCCCTCATACTTCAGTCTATCTGCGGTCGTGCCTGTGGTTAAAGCCATCGTCATAAAGCCTTTGCTGCCGAAAAAGGGCTAGAGGCTGGAGCTTAATGGAACAGCTGGATCGGAGAGAATACTTGGGTCTGGTGACCTATGAATTCACTGACAAGTGTGTCCCACGCAAGTACCGACCAGGAAAGCTTAAGGGTGGGTCTGGAGCCTTGAGGGGTGCCAAAGCATCAATCAATCTCTGTTATCCAGCCTCTGATGGGTTCTATGGATGCCTCTTCAAGTTCATTCAGCTCCCTAATGATGAATAGAACTTTGAGAAAGGTTGATTCTGACTGAGTTTTCAGTCTCTGCCAATAGGGGACCCATATTAAGAGAAGAAACTTCCTCTAAACCAAGACACCTCTCCTCTCCCTCGAAGGTAGGATTCAACAAGAGTACGTACTGATTCCTCCTTCCCTATGGAGTGTGACTCAGAAGGGGAGGGAGCAATCATAGACTTATGAGAAGTCTATGCAGCCTTGCTGCCGTTCTCTCTCTTACCCTCTGAGGTTGAAGAGACACTAGGTATTCTAATCTTCGAAAGGCAAAAGGGGGAGTAAGACAATGAGCAATTTGATCACTAAAGAGTATCTCCCCTCTGAGGAAGAGCAATGATTTGAACTTCTCATGTGAGAGGAAGACTCCCTATGTTCTGGAATGCATCATTAGTTCACCTAGGTATTGCCATTTTCTTCTCCTCACAGCTACGCAAGGGAGAGTCCTACCTGTATGAATTGCCGTTGTGACTGGTATTATTACAAGAGACTGAGCGATCTCGTCTCAAAGACGTATCTTGTTACCGAGATCGGTCTCGAGCTGATGGGCGAGCCTTAGATCCAGGCTTAGGATTGGACTTTAGGCAATCCGAGGATACAGGGTGCACTTAAATCCCAATCCCCAGAAGATAAAGGTTTGGGTGTTTTCAGCTGCACTGGGACTTTTGATCATGCTTGCTCTTCCAAGGAGGAGATTTTCCCTTGGATGTGACTCAGGGGAAAGAAATAGTTCGTTCTCTAAAGTTTAAATTTCTCAAGCAGGAAGAGAGAAAGTGAACTGTGTACAAGCTGTCTTAGTCCTTGGGGACTGTGATTCTGTTTATTTCCTGCCCCCTACGTTTCTCAGATGAAGAACGTAAATGTCTTGAACATTTATTTGTTTTCGTCTTATAAGGCGAACATGCACGAGTCATTGCATGTGTAGGTGAATGCAATCGTGTTTATGTCGGAGATCTTGATAGTGAGCATGACTGAGTGTTTGCTTGTTGGCGAACTTGTGCGAGCTGATAATCATGCTTGTGCCTTGTTTTAGTGTGTGGTGATCTTGAGTGTATCGGTAATCGGACTCATGATGATCTATCGCATGTTGGCTTAACACGTGATGGTCTATCGCATGTTGGCTTAACACGTGGCGATCGTTTGCATGGCGAACATGTTTGTGGTGATCGTGCTCACGGTAATCGTGCATCTGCTGGTGGTTGTGCATGTGCCGCCGGAGACCATTTGCATGCAGGCGAGTTCTTGGTACCGATGGGGTACACTATTTTCCCTGTTAGAGCCCTTGAGCTTATAGTATCCTGCTTTTCCAGCAAGGGTTGTAGGTTAGCTAGTAATAATAATAATGATAATAATGGTTGTTGTGGACGTACTCCAGAACAGAACCCATAACCATTAGGATAACTGCCCTTCCACACTTCTCACACCAATGACAATGTTCCTCCCCCCTCTTTGACAGCTCCCTCAGCCTGCTAAGCCTGATGCAATAGTATCAAAACAGAATACTTTCTTACAGAAACACTCCCCTATCACCAGCTCTCAATTGTGACATTATCCTCAGAACCACAAGCAAACCCTCAAGTGAATTTAAGCTAAAAAATGGACAGGAGTTATATTAACCAAGGATGCACTATCAATGGCAGGATGTTAAAGGCTCCACAGAATCTGATATTACCATTATTATTATTACTTGCTAAGCTACAACCCTAGATGGAAAAGCAGGATGCTATAAGCCCAGGGGCCCCATCAAGGAAAGGAAAGGAAACAAGGAGAAATAAAAACATTTTAAGAACAGTAACAACATTAAAATAAATATTTCCAATATAAACTATAAAAACTAACAAAACAAGAGGAAGAGAAATTAGATAGAGTAGTGTGCCCGAATGTACCCTCAAGCAAGAAAACTAACCCAAGACACAGTGAAAGACCATGGTACAGGGGTTATGGCATTACCCAAGATAAGAGAACAATGGTTTGATTTTGGAGTGTCCTTCTCCTAGAAGAGCTGCTTACCACAGCTAGAGTCTCTTCTACCCTTACAAATAGGATAGTAGCCCCAGAACAATTACATTGCAGTGGTTAACCCCTTGAGCAAAGAAGAATTGTTTGGCAATCTCAAGTATTGTTAGGTATATGAGGACAGAGGAGAATCTGTAAAGAACTGGCAAGACTACTCAGGGGTTATGGCACTACCCAAGATTAGAGATGGCACTACCCAAGATTAGAGAACAATGGTTTGATTTTGGAGTGTCCTTCTCCTAGAAGAGCTGCTTACCACAGCTAAAGTGTCTCTTCTACCCTTACCAATAGAATAGTAGCCCCAAACCAATTACATTGCAGTAGTTAACCCATTGAGCAAAGAAGAATAATTTGGTAATCTCAAGTGTTGTCAGGTATATGAGGACAGAGAATCTGTAAAGAACAGGCTGGACTATTCAGTGTATGTGTAGGCACAAGGAAAGTGAACCATAACCAGAGAGAAGGATCCAATGTAGTACCATCTGGCCGGTCAAAGGACCCCATAACTCTCTGGTGATAGTCTATCAACGGGTGGCTGGTGGCCTGGTGTTATATAGTATCAGTACCTCAATTTAAGAGTACAATAACTCAGAATACAAACAAATCGGTAGAGGATACTGTACGTACAAGTATAAAAACTCAAATTGGTGTATGAGCATTGTATCAATCTGTGAGCAAAAACTTCCCTCCATATGGGATTTTTTTTGTGGACAAACACTAACGAGGATGGTATGCGATGTTGAGTAGGAAGCAGTCACAAAGTATCCATGTAGCAAAGACACAATGCTCAAGGGATTTTTATGACATTTTGTTTTGTTTAACTAACCAACCCGTCTCAGACTGAACTTGTTCACTCTCTTTGCGGTGCTTGTACCAGCATTATCTAAGGTTATCTTGCAAGTGGCTTTGGAAGTGGTCTTTGTAAATTTGTGACTGCATGTCATTGTAATTCATAATGTTCACGCCAAGATCGTGGTGCCAAAGATGGTAAAGAAAACTTTTTAGATGAAAATGATTACCTAAGAAGTGTAAAAAGAAATGATCAAGAAACATGACCTAGCAAACATTGTGTATTACTAATCTGTATTAATTTCTGATGTTAGGGGTTATAATTTGCTCCTTAAATAAGATTACAAACTTTTGAAAATTAGTGTTTAAGTGTATTCATTGCTGTGTGGAATGCATTGAATGAGTTTCCTTTAATTAGGGGAAAAATTGTTGTGGTTGCAAGATTGCTCAAGGAGCAGATTAAATTTGTTAACCAAAAGGTATCACTGTATGTAAGATATAGGGACAGTATTGTATGGCAAGTTGTAATAAGAAAGAGAGTGTTAAACATCCAACAATGCTGTCGTGCTGTCACACATAATAGGTGCTTCAGTTCAGACGTGCAATTTACGTTCATCCAACACTAGAGTGTGTTAAATCTACAATATACAAGAAAGTGTTCTCACACTGGCCTGTGTTCTCAGTACTTTTATATACGTATTCTAGAATCAAAAATATAGTTTTTCATAATTTTATAAATTTTTTAAACATTTTCTTGCCTTGACTTCTATAGGACAGTATTGTAATTTTAGAGATAAAAGTCCCCATCCATGGCTAAGAATAATGTGGGCCCACATTAGGAAACCAGGATTTTTGGGAGACATGAGAACATAAAATTAGTTACAGTAAATGAGGTAACAGTATTGTACAGTGATGCATCCCATGATCGATCACAATGGCACCAGACATCTGGAATTTTTCATACGGATTAAGGTAAGGAAAACAGACCTAACCCAGGTACCAAGGGATGCAGCATATCCAAGTCACATAGGTTGCAAATACTCAGGGTCATGTTAAAATCCAACATCCAAGTTACATTAGGATACATCCAAGTACTTTACTCAATTTCCTCACAAATAAACCTAGTTTCCCACAAAGTCCTCCTACCATTGTTACAGCTGGAAAGGACCTGTTTCTCTAAAACTGCTGATCTCCAATATGAATTAAGAACAGAACTTGAGGGTTATGATTCCTTATATGATTCTCTGCTCAATATAAAACTTAACTTACTATGTTGAGTAATATTGTTTTATCTGTTTCAGATGACTGTGGTCATTGTCTGACATCGGCATAAATAGCCTAGTAGCCTACGGTATAAACAATGATTACCAAAGTCATCTGAAACAGATACAAACAATGTTACTCTTTACATAAGATAGGGTTTATAATGAAGGCAGAATCATACAAAAAATCATTCCATAATACAACCCTGAATGACTAAAAATTCAACTTTTACTCTGGCTTCCAGCACTCAAGGTCAGATTAGAGGAGGCATCCTGGTTAGACAAAATTCAGCACCCTTGGCTAAGTTAGGAATGCATCCTATATACTACTAGCTCTATTCCCCACACAAAAACAAAGTTTCATAATGTGGTTCCCCAAAACTGTTAAATTTACAGACGGGGTTTAAAGGTTTAAAGGCTGCTCATGAATGCAGAGGCAAGGGACAGTGACATTGCCCTATCAAGCAGGACAATGCCCTAGAGAGTGACCATATATCGTATGATCAGCGCCCAGGGAATACTTCAGGTATTACACTAAAAAAAGAGCTTGTTGCTTGCAAAATAACATAAAAATGTTAGGTAACAGTTAAGAAACTTAAAAGGTAAATACATGATACTTTAATCTAAAGACAAACAGGAATTTGTTAAAGTGGATGAGTGCTGGCCATTTAGGAGTGTTTCTAACTAATGGGTGCTGGGGCATAATAACTCATGTATTGGTGGACTAAAGTATGAACACCACTGATATCATAAGTCCATTGTTTAATTTAAGGAGACTGACGGTGGATTTTAGGCATATGTATTAACGATCACGAGTGAGGGACTTTGTTTTATTATGTAATCACTAGGTGGCATTTTGAACAAATTAAGAGATGTTATTTGCACAAAACAGCATCAAGGTGCAACTCTATGAAGTTGTAGTCAAAAGAGGTTGATCACCAAGATGGATGAAAGGAAGCAGGGATGAAGAAAAGTATTCTTTTTAATATAAGATCTTTCGTTACGCCTGAATTCGCACCGTGTAAAGTGTATCAATGATACTAGCCTCCTAGGGTGTTTCATATGGGGAAAATATAACCCCAGTTACATACAAAGTCTAATGGGGATTATGGAAACCACAGCTGATGCAAAATTCATGTTTAGAGAGGTAAACAGTTGCATTAAACTGGGTTAAAAAAGGGGTATTATTTTAGAAAGAGGAACCAGCTTAGCGACCTATAAATACTTCAGGAACGCATAAATCACACTTTACTGATTAGGAATATACCATTAGTTATGCCCGGAGATGAATAGAACATAATTAATCGATTTTTGTTACGAAAAAAAAAAAAAAAAAAAGAGGACTGTTTTTTACTAAGGCGAGTGGCTATTAAAGAGAGATGTTCACCCTTTGACTCCCGCCAAAAAATGACTTCATAGCTCCGCCCCCTCTTTTTGTTCCACCTATACACTTCGTTTGATTGCCCCACGTGACTTATTCACGTACCACGTGACTTGATACTTTGAAATAATTGGCTCATTTTAAACAAATGAAAGCCAATTATATTTAAATATTCCTACCACTGAGTGGATATTTCTTTTCATTCTTCTAATGTTACTAATAATAGAATGCAACGACTGAAGCCATTGTCTGGCCCTCCCAGGATATTTCTTCTAATTCTTCTAATGTTACTAATCACTGTGGCCTTAAGGGGGGGGGGGCCCTAGGTAGGGGTACAGGGGCCTAGGTAGGGGTACAGGGGCCTAGGTAGGGGTACAGGGCCCTAGGTTAGGTTATGTTTGTTATAGAGTAAAGTCTAAAACCGTTCATTTCCGAGGAAAATGAAGGTGATATTCGTGCAAAACACATCAAAATAACCTAGAAAAACTATTTTCACGTCATTTTGGGCTGGTTCCTCTTTCAAAAAATTTACCAAAAAAGAAGGTTGGGTAAATATCTGGTAAATATTTGATACTTTATTTTCTAGCCAAAAACATTGAACCATATATTTTTCCTACTCGCTATCTTGTGTTTTATACATTTCTGACCTTGATTATTGGGGCAAACCACCCATTCATGAGTTTTTGGACCCCCTTATGTAATGACAATTATCGGGGACCCCAGTGGGAAACCAGGTTTTTTCTGGGTGGGGAAATGTCAGAAACGAGTGATTTACAGCAATAATAATAGTCAGAAATGCAAAATAAGCCCAAGATAACCAGTTGGAAAAATATATGGTTCGTATAAATGGTTGAAAATAGGCCAAACCTTGATTATTTAACTTTTGAGATTTGTAAAAGGGTACAGAACCTAAGAAACCCACCTCACCTAACCTAGTAGTTCCCTGGTCACAACCCCTAGCCAGAGGGGGGAAGCCCCCCGGACCCCCCTTCCCAGGTCACAATCCGAAGCCGGGGGGGGGCAAACCCCCTGGAGCCCCCTTCCCAGGTCACACCTGGACACCCATTCCCAGGTCACAAACTAAAAGTAAATCACAAATAGATCCTTAGATTACGATAAAGTAAATCACAAATAAATCCTTCCATTATGAAAAGTAAATCACAACCAATTCCTTACCTTATGATTGACATAGTCGCCTTTTTAGTTTTCTTGGCAATCATTACAAACGGTTTAGCTTTGCAGTAGAAAATGTGCTGGGCCGCTGGCCTTCCCTGAAAATAAGTCACAATCGGACCTTTGAGGCCTTATTTCGCTGTTATCTTTTTTAATTTCACGCGAGTAACAATAACTTTACACTGAACGGAGAGCATTTCTATCATAATCAATTGCCGACATAAAAGAAATTACACTAAATTTCGAAACAGATTTATGTTTACTCTGAGACACCTTTACGAGATGGTGGTATACTGAAGGCGAAAGTGGGAAAATAATGGCTGTTGTGGAACAACATCCCGGACCTTATGCAGAAGCAATTATAAGCTTTTAATTGATTCAAAAAATCCACCTGACAAATACGTCATTGTAAATGCACACATAGCTCCGCAATCCGCAATCCATAGAAAAAGACGCATGCACAGTAAGTCCCCTTCAGTCTCTCAATTTTCTCAAATGTAAACAATGGACTAGGAATAAAAAAAAATACTTCACATTTAAATCGACCGATAAGTAAGTTATTATGCCCCATTCCCTATTAAATATATAGAGAAAAACAACAAACTAGCCAGCACTCGCCCATTTCTTCGAGAGAATTTCATTTTCGCTAGCAATTAAACTATCATACTATATATTAGCCAAATATATGACAAACATTTTAAAACGTGGTACCTCACCTGAAGGCAAATTATGTGGGGCATGTGAGTAACAATCTCCTCCAAGATTCTGTATCTTCGGGTGTTCCACTCCAAAGCCTTGGCTGGGCACATCACGAAATTGTCAGCATGTGTCCCCAATGCTGTGGGAGAAAGTAAAACATAAAATAAGTTCAGGTCTGAAATGTTCTTTAGTGTGTTTCATTGTGGGATTTATTTCAAAATCATGAATGTTTATGCAACAACACATACATGCATGCACTTCATGTAGCCTACAAGCGTGTTTGTGTACATGCGAGATATGCACAAGTGCATACGCGTGCACGCGCGCGCGCACACACACACACACACACACACACACACACACACACACACACACACATATATATATATATATATATATATATATATATATATATATATATATATATATATATATATATATATATATATATATATATATATATCTACCTGCAGTCATGTCTAATTTGCACAAATTAAGATTTCAAGATTTCGTGCAGAGCAAGTAATTATTCCCACCCACAAACATAATGGGTATCCCCACTTATGTAAAAGGGTCTTCTTATTTCTAAATAAGAAAACTTGCACAATTTTGATACATTCACGTCTATAATACCAAAGTACACTATATTTGTTTACAAGATTACGCTCTCCATTTACTCCAAAATTATACATTTCTGCAGCTCTCCCCTTTTGAACAGTAATTTGCAGGTACTTTAAAAGCTGGGAAAGCAAAAAATAGCAAGATATGTTGCATGAGGGGGGGGGGGGGGACCGGTTGGTTGCGGCGGTACTAAACGACCTAGAACCGACATCGTCAACAGTCAGAGAAGTTCGTGACGTCAGCGTACATTTGGTATATATTCAGAATATATACAAAATAAAAAATGGAGCAAATACTCAAAAGTGTCTCTATTTGTGAATTGTAAGGATTGGAAATTTTATTTGGTAAATACTTAACTATAAATCTTATTCTTTCAAAAGAAACTTTCTATGAGAATGACTGTTTTTATTGGCGGGAAATTGGCAGGCAAGTCAATAGATGGCGTTAGTGTAGCGAAAAGTCGACTCGTCTGGGAAAACTAGTCATTCTCAAAAAAGTTTCTTTAAAGAACACTTTAATAACATTTATTATAAAATATTTACCAAATATAAAATATATATTTCACAAAGTGACACTTTTGAGTAATTGTTCAATTTTCAATTTAATATATATTATGAATATACCAAATGCACGCTGACGTCACAAACTTCTGTTTGGTTGACTATGTTGACGATGTCGGTTCCAGGTCGTTTAGTACCTCCTTACCAATCAACCCCCCCCCCCCACCCTTGCGCAACATATCTTGCTATTTTTTGCTTTCCCAGCATTTAAAGAACTTCCTAATTACTGTACAAAAAGAGGAGAGCTGCAGGAATGCATAATTTTGGAATAAATTGAGAGCGTGCTCTTGTAAACAAATACCAGTTACACAAACTACATATATCATATTTTTATTAGAAAGTTTCATACTACTGTCGAATAAAATTTGCAGTAAGCGCCATAATAAGAATCTAAGATATTGATACGACGCAAGAACTTTCAGTCTTTTTTTAGATTTCAACAGATGTTGTGCAAGAGAAACAGAAAGATTGACAGATCAGATATAATTACAAACAGGACATTAGCATTAACGATGTGTATTATCCGTGATCATTACTTAACATTTGATATTTTGCCTGCGAACACAAAATTTAATCAAATGCAGTTAATCTGAAAAGACGTTTTTATGGAGAAAAGGGCGACCTAATTAAAAATTTGGGTAATATTCAAAACATATTAGTCTTTTTAAAGCCATCAATATTAATTATATCGGGTTGTATAAGCGAAATCCATGTTATACCTTTTGATTACTCCTATCATTTAATTTCTTCTACATCTAATGAAATTGAGTAAACTAGAATAAGCGCAATTGTGCAACTCTGCAAAAGTACATTTCTCATAAAACGGTTTACCGCAGATATAGATAGGCCTACACCACTTCATTAATTTGATATTTTTGCCCCATGTTTAAAAGTAAAGCCGCTCATGAATAGCAAAGGCAAGGGACAGTGAATTACCCTATCAAGCAGGACAATGCCCTAGAGACTGACCATATTACATATGATCAGCACCCAAGCTAGGATCAAGGAGGGCCAGGCAATGGGTTCTGATGACTCAGCAGATAGACCTACAGGCTCCCCCAAACTCCCCCTCCATAGCTCACAAGGATGGTGAGGTTGCAGCGACCAAAGAAACTAACGAGTTTGAGCGGGACTCGAATCCCAGTCTGGCGATTACCAGTCAGGGACGTTACCACATCGGCCACCACAACCCTCGGCCAATTCGATAATTTCGAGTGAAAAAAAAATATGTTAAAAGTAAATGAGAGTATCTATCCTCAGGTCTCCATAGCCTCTCCTAATCATGTCTTAAACTTTAAGCAATGTAATCAATTACGAATAAAAAATAAATACTAAACTCAGACAATAAGGTAGACTGATGAGTAAGTCTTTTTCCGACAAATATAGTTTAATATTTCTCATTATTAAATAGACAAATATAATAAGGATTGTTGATGAAAAAGAGTAAAAATGTATTATTCCCTTACACTTACTAAAGAAGCTCCCAGACAGTATATCAGACTTACAAAATAAAATCTTATTGCCCTGTAGATCTTAATGAGCTAATTCTATAAAAAAAAAAAATATGGGATTAAGATTTGGTCGATTGATGATAACGGTGGTAAGGATGGAGAGGCGAAGGAAGTCTCGTGCATATCCATAAGCCTAAGGTTCCTACCCGTTGGTAGAACCTTCCAACTAAATAGCTATTTCTGGGCGCATTCAATTAGTTACTATTCCACCAAAACAACGGTTGGATTAGATTTATGAATTGAGTTATATTACCCGGCGCTGGGGCTTGTGGGGTCATTTAGCACCAAAGTTCAACAAAGGAAAACCCCAAAATTGCACTTTGAAGTAAAACTTAGATGAGGATGAACATCAAAAGTTAATAAATGAAGAAGGAAAAAAGTACGGAGGAACAGAGATAAAATAGGAGGATATAAAACAAGTACAGCTAGGGGGCGAAAGAACGCTGCAAAGATCCCTTATGCCTACAGTACACCGCGTGAGGTGTACTGTTGTACTACCACCTGTAAGACTCAACGTGGTGGTGGCCGGGGAGGTCGTTCCGCGCTAAGGTGCAAATGTGAGAAAACTTGCATTAGCATTATGAGGCAAAAATTGCAAGCGGCTGGACTGTAACTTGTAAGAAAGGAAGCAAGAAGGGGGTAAAGTAGAAGCCAGAGAGGGGGTTGTAGCTAGGGGCCTAAGTGACGCTGCAAAGACTGTGATGTCTGCAGTGCACAGCACGAAGTATACTGTTGCCACTAACCCTAACGAAATAAACGAATCAACAACAATTAGGATACCAATTCGATACAATGGTGTACTACAGGTACTTCTCATATTACCGTTGATAATTACTAAAGAACTCTTTTAATTTACTAAGGTAGTAATAAAAATAACACGAATACCAATTACTTCTTCACAAAGCTAAAAAAAAAAAAAAAAAAAAAAGCCTTTATTAATCTCCACTGCAATAGCCCTTTCCAAACACTTCATAGCGCCAACGAGCTTCTGCTAAATTAACAATTCATCGTGACCGCGTTGTTATGCCTTCAATACTGAAAGTTGCATTGTGTCTGGTAAGAGTAAGGAGACTTGATGAAGAATTGACTGTTCTGCAAACTGTTGCGACAACAAAGAACATCAAAGAAAAAAGTACTTTCATGTGCATCTAATTAAAATATATAACAACTCAAAAAGTAAACGTTTCCTATATCTCTCTTGTTGCTGATATATCTGATAATTCTTTGGGTTATGGTATTTTTCTCTGGGCATTTCATAATTCAAGAGGAGAGATTTGACACGAAGTGCAAGAGTTATCTTTAAATTATAGTGTTGCAAACATGAAGATAAAAATGACTGAAGTGCTTTATGTCATGTAAGCTGAGAATTTTAAAGATAACAATTCAAGCTTTAAAAGTAACCACTCCTGTCTCAATGAAATGCTTGTTAATTCTCTCTCTCTCTCTCTCTCTCTCTCTCTCTCTCTCTCTCTCTCTCTCTCTCTCTCTCTCTCTCTCTCTCTCCATATTTTTTTCTTGACCTACTATGCTAATACAGCGATAAAATGTGTGTTTTACAGAACAGTTCGTGACGGAAGACGACTTGATTTATCTAAAAATATCATTATTTATCATAATTAATGAGGATTAAAACATTATGAATATTTGTGTCCTAATTTATGACAAAAATATGACGTTTCATATATTTGTGAAGGAGAGAGAGAGAGAGAGAGAGAGAGAGAGAGAGAGAGAGAGAGAGAGAGAGATGGTCAAATCAAGTGATAAATTAGGTCAGGACAAATCAAGAAGGATTTATGGTTTAAAGCGTTATAAAAAATGACACCTGGACACAAATGAAATAAGACACCGAGCGTTCAGTGTTCATAATCCCAAAATGATACAGACGTTACTTGCACAATTAAAATGAAGTCTTTCATTAAAACGGCATAAATTCTTCATCCTTTAAGCTAAACTTCGCGTGGCGAGCTGAAAGTATAATCACAGACTTGGGCCATGCGACTGAAAAACGTCATATCGATCCAGGGTTCGGTGACGGGAATTCTTATTCGTTTAAGCCAGAAGAAGAAAAGGAAGATTTAGATTTACTCGAAAAGATTGCTTCATTTTACCAGACTTTCTTTGTGTTTGCTTGTCGATTTTCACTGCTTCTATTTCTGGAAGTCAAATTTAAAATAACGATAGGCTGCTGCTACTACTACTACTACTACTACTACTAATAATAATAATAATAATTTTGCATTACTGGCGTTGAGGTGAAACGGGGGGGGGGGGGGGGCAGGACGCCACACCAGGTCAACAACCTTGATTTTGAGACCGACTGGTTGTTAAAGGTTACATGATGTTATTCAATCTATTATCTAATGCTGTCGCAGCCTTCACCAGTTAAATATTGTCTATGGCTAATCAAAGGGTACGCCAATAATGCTTCCTGATCTGGCTATAGGCTTTATAATCATCGCAAAGAAACCTTAATTTTTTTGCATAAGGTCCTTATTTGTATATGTATAAATTTGGGACTAACAACTCGACGCTGGGGCTTGTGAGGTCATTCGGCAATCGAGGGCAACGGGGAGTAGGGTCGCAGTTGCACTATAACGTGTAAGTCTGAGGAAGTTTTGGACAGGAAGAGGGAAGTAAGGAAACAACAGTGGAAGTAAAGTGACAGGATATAATGCAAGAACAGCAAGGGACCGAAGAAACGCAGCAAAAATCATTTTCCATTAATGCCTACAGTGTACTGTGTGAGGTGCACTGACGGCACCACTCCACTAAAGGTGAGAGTTATTTACAGAACTGGATTGGGACATATGGCCAGGTGCTGAGGCCAGGGAAACCATTCACAGCCAGGGAGCAACAATCCCGTGGATTTTAATCATGAAGCAAAGAGTTTATGCAGCAAGATGAAAAAAGGAAGTGGGAACTGAGATAAAGTAGGTGGCTAAAAAGTGGGTGCTGCCAGGAGCCGAACGAATGCTATAAGCACTTTTAGTAATGTTTACAGTAAGCTGCAAGAGGCTCAATGATTGCACTATGCAAAATCATTTCATTTGCACCTCATTCTTTGTATAGTTCCGTGACTGCAAGGAAATGACTTGTTTTTTTTCTTTTTCGTCTTTGATATCAAGTTTAGCAGACGACAGGGTCGCGTTTGGAACTCCAAAGGATATTAAGACTATTACTATTAGTGACACGATTTTTGGCAGGAAATTGAACGTTTGAATCTCTCTCTCTCTCTCTCTCTCTCTCTCTCTCTCTCTCTCTCTCTCTCTCTCTCTCTCTCTCTCTCTCTCTCTAAAAAAAGATTTAATGTCATAAAACAGTATGTAATAAAACCAAGAGTAATGTAATAAAATAAAAGGAAGCAACAACAAGCTCTGAGACCTATAATGGATGATTAAATGACGCAGGCCTTTTTATGTCTAAAACACAGTTAGCGACTCCCTGACGTTATTGAAAACCCGATCTCCTACCGTGCTTCAGTACAACGACCTTCTGTACTTTAGTAGCATCTGTTAAAAAATACGTTGTTTAATACCCACTAATATTTGGTTCTACCGATTACTTATTCATTGATAATAACAATTATCTACTCAGTTGACAATTTTGTCTATAATTCCAATATTTATTTTCACTTAACCTTTTGTGTTTACTAAATGGAGCAATATATCTGACAGCAATGACAAAAAAATATTAGTTATATCGAAAACTGAGAGAAACACTAATGAAAATTTCCGAGCTTGCCAAGACGGGATATTGCGCAAAAACGTATAACAGAAACAAGAGAGAAATGCCACTGGGTCTATAATGACATTTTCATCGAACAAATTACTTAATTACAGAAAAGGAATTCCCGATGACACATTTACTAATAAAACCATTTCCGCCTAAATCTGTAACGATCGGGCACGAGAATGTTATGCCGAGGAAAATGAATAACTCCAGAGAAAATTGAACGTAGTCATGCTGAAGGTCGCTTCGTGCCTAAAAAAAAAAAGTTATTCTTTATAACCTTTACGGGGATCTTTACTGTTGCTCTTCTATACAGGAAGGAAGTTACCTGAAGAGTCGAAGGTTATATTGCAAGCTGGCGAACACATACAGGAAGTTAGGTAACCATGAAAAGTTAAAGGAGGTAGAGAAAAAGGAGGGGGAAGATACAGCCAGAAAAGAAGATAAAAATATTTTGGAAAACATGGGAGGTGAATGTCATTCATAGCATAACTGTAATTAATGAGTTTGTGGGTACGTACAGATTATATACAAAGAAAAAGGAAAAGCCTGTACGTTACACATACAGTGTGCATATACAC
This sequence comes from Palaemon carinicauda, assembly GCF_036898095.1. NCBI lineage: Eukaryota > Metazoa > Arthropoda > Malacostraca > Decapoda > Palaemonidae > Palaemon > Palaemon carinicauda. The sequence continues at coordinate 58,814,883 of NC_090751.1, forward strand.
AACGATACAAACGAACATTTTATATATATATATATATATATATACACACACATATATATATATATATATATTATATATTACATATATATATATATATATGTGTGTGTGTGTGTGTGTACGTGCATTATACACATTACGACATAAGTAAACGAAAGAAACTGTGCACAAGGATATCTTGAAGAAACTTTAAGACTGAAGGCGTAGAGTTGAGAAAATTGTAAATTTGGGTATGAAGGACAGACGGAAGTGATAAATAGAAACGAATATATACAAATAGACCAAAATAAGGTCACTTTTATGCAGTTTTGTCCCTTTTTTCACAGCCAGATCTCTCACAACAGGGTAAGACTCCTATAATGTGATAATGTAAATCTAAAATCGGACTAAGTCGAATTGAATCAACTTTGCCTTCTGCATAGATTATGGAAAAGGGAAAATCAAGTTAGAATGAAGGTCAAGAAACAGAGAGAGAGAGAGAGAGAGAGAGAGAGAGAGAGAGAGAGCGCAAGGACGTTCCTTGAGACAAAACACTGTAGGTGATACATCCTTTTACTGAAATGAAGTCTGCAAAGTGCTTCCGGAACTAGTCAAATTATACTGAATGAAGAAATATTATCGTATTTTCAAAAGTGACCAGCATGAAGGCTGAGCACTTACTTGATCGTCAGTATACTCTATATTTAGAACTCTCATTAACAAGAGATTGATGCGAGACTTCTGCAAGTAAGATGAGTAATTCTATTGTAGTTATTTTTGTGTACATATTACTAATACTAACATCATAATTATTATCAATGTTGTTACTTTTATTATGATATTACTATAATCAATAAAGGTATTTACGTTGTCATTATCAACAATGGAGATCATGATCACAGAAAATACAGTACTTAGCAACGCTTGATTCAAAATTATTCCCGAAAAAAAAACTGTTTTCGATACCATGAAAATGTGAAATGCCCCTAAAAAAACTATTACAAAAATACGTATATCAACCTGATAAGTTATGAAACTGCACGGCAATATATTTATATCTGTGTGTGTGTGTGTGTGTGTGTGTGAGAGAGAGAGAGAGAGAGAGAGAGAGAGAGAGAGAGAGAGAGAGAGATATTCATAATTATACTGTACACACGTTCTTGGGCGTTTCTTGTTTTCAGTTTTGTTCACGGAAAGTCGAAACACGAAAATAGCGAGAGAATAACACAAGCTGTCAAACAAACACGCTTATTATTATCATTATAATATTATTATTATTATTTGCTAAGCTACAACCCTAGTTGGAAAGCAGGATGCTATAAGCCCACGAGCTCCAACAGGGAAAATAGCTCATTGAGGAAAGGAAACAAGGAAAAATAGAAAATTTTGAGAACAATAACATTGAAATAAATATTTCCTAGATAAACTATAAGAACTTTAACGAAACTGGAGGAAAAGAAATTAGATAGAATAGTGAGCCCGAGTGTACCCTCAAGCAAGAGAACTCTAACCCAAGACAGTGGAAGGTCATGGTACAGAGGCTATGGCACTACCATACCCTGATGTATGTTATTACTGCGCTAAAAAAAAAATAATGAAAAAAATAAATAAAATATAACAGCCAAACCCATTTACTTTTCCCAGAATTTAAACTATTATTCATATGAACGATACACTAGAGGCAACGGTAATGATTTAATTATGTTCGTTGCTCAACTATCTAATTCAATACACAGAAATCCTTGACTCATGGTACAGAATCCGTTGGAACACTTTGCGAGCAAAACTTTTAGTTTTACACAAAATCATTGAATAATATGAAATTTCTGGAGGACGTAAAGTCCTACAAAATCCTACATTTAAATCCTTATATATCCGCCTCAACCTAAATGTAAAACTTATGGTATTTAGTAGAGTTCAAAACTTAATAGATCTAAATAAAAAGAAAAATTATGGCATTTAGTAGATAATAAAACTTAGTAAATCTAAATAAAAAAAAAAAACTTATGGCATTTAGATAATAAAACTTAGTAGATCTAAATAAAAAAAAAATATGACAGTAGAGAATAAAAAAAAAAAATTAATGATTGAGATACTTTAAATGCCAAACTCCTATATTTTATTAAACGAATGATATAAAATGGCATCCAATGAAGGGCACATAAAAAAAAATTCTTCCATTGAAAGGTGTGATTTTACAAGACCCTGATCAACGGAAGGAAGAGAACGAATCAAAGCCTCAGAAGACGTCAGCAGTTACAAAATGCCAACTCGTGTCGAGTTTCCCAGAAATCGTTCCATTATTTGTACGCCAGTGAAATTTCTGACTATCGTAACGATTACCCTGCAAAGGTCAAGTACAATATTTGGCTCTTTCCTATTTTCTTCAGTCCTTTTTCCTATTGTTTATTTTTATTCGATTTTCACACAACTTTCTCTTCGATATTGCCTTACATTTTGTTAATTTTTCCATTTTATCTTCATTTTTAAATTCTAAAATTTTTCCTTTTACGTGAAATCTCAGCTGTTCTTAGTTGCCATTATGGCAAATCGCTTCTTTTATTCAGTTCTTAGTCCCAATTATTTTTCAAAAGAATAACCTCAATGTGGTAAAACAAAAATAATTTCAGCAATATGGAGATAAATGAAAAATTTAACGAGTGCAAGAAACCTCATTAGATTGCAAAATAAACTAATTTACCATGTGCAAGAAATTCCATTAGATTGTAAAAATAAACTAGGGTTGAATTACAATAATAAATTCGTTTAATATATAATACTAATACACGCGACCCGTCAAAAATGAGGACTAAATATTTAGATAGTTATGCACGCGCATGCACAGATTCAACCCTTTTCACCCCTGCCCCTTTCCTTACTACAACCCCTCTCACCAGGGTATGACTACTCCCTCTCCACCCTACTCGAGGGACGGGAAGGAATCGAGTAATTATGTCTAGCGATGCCGCTGTGTTAATGGATATATATATATATATATATATCTATATATATATATATATCTATATATATATATATATATATACTGCATAGCCAGACGCTTCCTCTTTATTATGTAGGGGAGATTAAATTGATTCGAAAACAATGAAAAGCAAAGGATTCCTTCAGAGGAAATAACTCATGAGCGATAACACAATAAACTTTGAAGTAAAATGACTTCAGGAAAATGCGATCGAAATATTCGTAGAAAGCCGAGACAACAGGATACGGGAAAGGAAACGAGAGAAAGGTTCTGTTTACGACAGATAGAAAAGAAACCAAGAGGAAGTTTGGATGACTCAGCAGAAAAGGAGTCCAATTTTAAAGCTCTACGAAGGATCTGTTAACACCTTTGGTAATATTAAGACCGGCCATATGGCTATATCTGTGGTAAAAAATGCTATCCTCCATGAGAGAGAGAGAGAGAGAGAGAGAGAGAGAGAGAGAGGCTAGTTTTATGTCACGTTCAAAACAATATGCATATCGTTTTGTTTCCTCTAAATGGTAAAAGATATACTGTAATTAACTACAATCAAGTAAACAGCGCAAACACTATAATTGTTTAAACGTTGAAAAAACTCCCATTGAAGTAAATATTAGCAGCAAGTATGGAATATAGTGAAGAACATGTAAAGCTGTCCATTTTAGAATTATTTTGGTAGACTTAATTCTCATGAAAATAATATCAATAAAAGCAGAAAGATCTGACCTACATTGTGGTTGTGGTGTCCACCCATACTTTCCTCTGACACAAAACTCTATCCTAAGTTCAAAGGTAAACATTTCTCCCCGATTTATTTTATTGACGCCCACTTTAATAACTTTTCTAACGTAATACATATTCTCTCTCTCTCTCTCTCTCTCTCTCTCTCTCTCTACAAAATAGCAAATACATGGAACATACTTCTAGCGGATGTATTAAACAGTAACACGGTAAGTGTTCAAGAATAAGTTATACAAAATCATAAAAATTCTCTAAACATTTTAACTAAATCGCAAATAACGGAGTCTCTACGGATGCACTAAAGTCTTTGAGACATCCAAAATTCCTCTCTCTCTCTCTCTCTCTCTCTCTCTCTCTCTCTCTCTCTCCATACAAAATAGCAAATACATGGAACATACTTCTAGTGGATGTAGTAAACAGTAACACGGTTAAAAGAATTCAATAACAAGTTATAAGAAATCATTAAATTTTCTAAACGTTTACACTAAATCGCTCTACGCAGGAGCAAATGGAGTCTCTGCGGATGCACTAAAAGTCTTTGAGGCATCCAAAATATCTCTCTCTCTCTCTCTCCTCTCTCTCTCTCTCTCTCTCTCTCTCTCTCTCTGCCCAAACATAACCGTGTCAAGTACCATTTTGCACGGCAAAGCAACACAAAGGGCGATAAAGCATGATTCTCTCAAATAACTCCGTACCGCAGCACTGCACTTCAACGAAATGTTCGTGTATTTGGAATATTTCGCGCAAGTGGATCTTCAACTTATGCAAACTCTGAACAATAAACTCGGATACAAAATGGTCACCGGGTTCATCTAAATAAATATGCTCTCCTCACTGTGTAATTGTAAAGAAAATAAATGATTGTTGGAAATTTGTGTGAATACTAAATCTGTTTCATATTATACCCTTTTCTTCCAGGGAAGATAAATCTTTTATAATAATTGTAGAGGTTGACGACAATATAATGTTTTTATTAGAATAAAACGTGTGTGAATAAATGTAGAATAATTGCAAATATAAAGCCCCTCGTATGCAAATCTATCCCAACTGAGAATAAACCGAAAATTTATGTTAGCATATACAACATACGTAATCTAAACTATAAAACAAAGATTGTGTGTATGAATGTGTCAATTACTACCACATACAGGTTCGAAAATAATAGAAGGACGGGAGATTTAGGAGTAAAAATATACATCTTTGATTCTGGATAGAGAAGAAAGCTACATAATTGGAATAATATGAAGTTCACACACTATAATATCTTTGTGGGCCAATGGGGATAGAGAATACATTTCTCATTAGCAAAGCTTTTAACCCCACCACTATTCTTGATAGGAAAATATATGATTATTAATGGAGGCACTGTTGTAAAGGCTATGCCTCACCCTTGAACCTGAACCTGAACAGAAATGTTGTGAAGTAAGCACAATGTTAGTCATGAACATTGATCCCAAATCTACGAAATTACTTAATGACTAAATAAATCCAACATACACGTTGACAATTTGACATGGTATTTACTGCATAGTGATTATGGGAAGTCACGGATAAGTGAGAAAAGCTTTGAAAATGTTTATAGTAAGTTGAATGTCAGAAAGAGTAAGCAGGCGAGAGCAAATGAAATCGGAAAAAAATGGATCAGTAAATGTTTTTATGGCTGGTGAAAAGGATGAAAAGAAAGATGGTCAAACAATGAAAAGGAAAAAGGAAGATAGAGGAGGCTAGGTAGAGTAAAAGAGGTGTTGCAAGACGGCTATTATTCAAAATTTAGCGTAAGCGACCCGCAAAAAAAGACGTCTAAATACTTAGATCAATATGTACACCTATGAACACAGATTCAACCCTTCCCACCCTATCCCCCTTTCCTAACTACCACACGGCAGTTTAGGCAAATTGTGGAAATTTGTTGGTTCTGAGTGGTTGCTGCTCAGTGTGACAGGAAAGAAAGAAATTATATATATATATATATATATATATATATATATATACAGACACTTGCTTTGTATTATATAAGGAAGATTGTAAGTCTTCTGTGCTGGGATATGAAGCGTCCGAAGACAATGATAAGTTTGTTCTCTAAACTTAAAAAATGAGCGTGACAGTAACGTCTACCCCTCTTTTCTGATGACGCTACCCGATATCAAAGATATAAGTTTAATCGTTGATAAATGTATATAAATATACTTATATAAAAAATGCAGTATGTGTGCATGCACATAATGCGATAATCCTACTTTTCCACAAAAAAAAAAAAATACTTTATAGCAAAACCAAATCCAATAGGAAGAAACTCAATTATCAAAAGATATGGCAAAATTCATTGGAAAAAAAGCAAAACAAAAAATAGCCGTTTCTAATAACCGTATTAATTTTCATATAAATGTTCACGCCCTTACTTTATTGAGGTCAAGATGAAACGCCCAGAATGGGAAACTTGAAGCTCAAGGTATCTAAACACCCGAGTAGGGCGTTAAGAAATAAACAAGATCATAAATTTATTAGCCAGTTAAGTCCAGATCTTGCTCTTTTTCACTAAATTTCGAAATTTAGGTAAAATTAGGTTACAGGCTGCTTTGGGTGCAAGGTCAACATGAGGTCACTAATCTACTCATAAGCATGCAATGGTTGAATTAATCTTGATGTTATTAAGGTCTATAGAATACTGATAGACCTTGGAATATATCGATGTTTTCTACCTCTTCTTTCTTGTCTTTGAATAATCTTCATTTGTTTTTCGACTCTTATTGTTTGGCAGAGGATAAAAAAAAATTATAATTTCGTCAAGGTTATATGATGTCCGCCAGTCAAAGCAGAGCCAAGCCCTCAGAATCTAATATGCATTACTTTTTAAGAAAAGACAGTGATTGACATATATGTGTGTTTTTTTTAATGACTATTAATAATTTTAGGAGACAGCCCAGAAATTGTCCTCTACGCGCTTTTTATATTTCATTTCTTTTTCGAGTCCTAATTCATCATCATTCGATACACAAAGTAAAAATATGATCGTATACAATAGAAGCACGAGTAAATACATACATACAGAGCCTACAGTACATGCATATATAACATAAATACATGTTATATATGCATATATGTTCTATGAATATTAATTCATATGTATATATATATATATATATATATATGTATAATATATATACAGTATATATATGTATATATATATGCATATATATATACATACATATATATATATATATATATATAAGCACAAGACCAAACTTCAGAGCTTAAGAAAAAATATTTATGGAAAGTCAACGCAGCAATAAGTAAACGTATTCAGCAAGAGAACATTCAAGCAGTTTCAGGGTAAAGGTCCCGATAATGACCTTGTGTTCCCGGGTACACCAAGGGCGATGATTATTCAAGCGTAACCGAAGTAATATATGCAGGCCCTTGGAAAGAATTTACGCGAGTACACATTGACATAAAGCACGAAAGCAGTGTTTGCGTATGAACGTGTTTTCTATGGAGAAGGTTACACAAGTTAAAAATGTAATACGAATTGACAATATTTGAAAGTATATAAATAAATAGGAAGAAATATCAGGATATAATCATCATCATCATCTCCTCCTAAGGCTACTGACACAAAGGACCTTGGTTAGATTTCGCCAGACGTCTCTATCCGGTGCTTTTGAATTAATACTTCTCCATTCATCATCTACTTCACGCAACTCTCATAATGCCTTGTAGAACCCAGTTAAATGTTTACTAAAGTAATACATAAATAAATAAATGCTTGAATGAATTAATAGAATTAATAAATACAGTAAAAAGTCAATAACTACATAAAACTACATGAAAATAAACAAAAAAACAAATGAATAAATGAATATATACGTAATGTAATTGAAACAACATAATTGCACAAAATACTCTTTGACGAATTGTCAGTAACTGAAACTGATTAATAGACAGAAATATAATAAAAACATCATAAATAAAAAAATATACACATAAATAAACAAAATTGAAAATAATCTGCTTCTATTTTCAAGACATTAAAGCTCCAAGTGAAAATATTCAAAGAAAATTGTTCAATGTGTTTTCTCTTTCAGAATGGGAACTGGGGCAAGTGTCAATTCACACATTCCTTAGACGAAGACATAAAATAAACTAAGTTATAAAGGAAAATGTGCTGAGGTTTCAATAGTAAAATCAAGATTATTTCTCTCTCTCTCTCTCTCTCTCTCTCTCTCTCTCTCTCTCTCACTGAAAAATACATACACACACATATGTATATATATATATATATACATATATATGTATATATATAAATATATATATATATATATATACATATATATGTATATATATAAATATATATATATATATATATATATGTACATGGTGTGTGTGTGTGTGTGTGTGTGTAAATGAGCTAAAATCAATATTTAACAACGAATTCGCTGTACCTTGTAAGTAACATACCGAAAAGGAAATCCGTTTATAATAGCATCTATCCGAGTAAGGATTAAAGCTGTCTCTGAATCGATACGGGGTTAGTCGGTCATTTTTATCAATTCGTTTATCAAGGGATGGGTAAGCCGACCGTTTGTTTTCTATCGATTCAGAGACACAGGTTCGAAATATGGTCCAGGTACATGATCATATGAAAGATGGATTCCCCTTTGAGTACGTTACTCCTAATGTAGAGTGGCTTTTTGTTTAAAACATTGAAAGTCATGTCTGTAAGTGGCAAAGTTTATATATATATATATATATATATACACATACATATATATATACATACATATGAATATATATATAGATATATATATATATAGATATATATATATATATATATATACACATATAAATATATAAATATATATATATATATATATATATGTTGTTTTCCCTAACAGGGTTTAGCTCCGGAGGAAAAACTACTGTTCAGTCGCCAAAGCCGCATTTATTATTTAGCTTATGAATTGTGGATGGTCACCCTGAGAACACAGCATTTCCTGAGTCGCACCATCACCTATACAAAAGACTCGCCAGCACTCCATTCATAGAAACACACGAAGGCACACAAATGCACACACACACACACACACACACATATATATATATATATATATATGTGTGTGTGTGTGTGTGTGTGTGTGTGTTTGTATAAGTTCATGCGTTACTTATGAGTCAAGAGGGCTATTCTACCTTCTCGGACCACACTGACTATAAAAACTGATAAATCTATATATAAGATGGTCTGTGTTTTATACTCGAATATAACATGGGAAAGATGCTGGAAGAAACATAAAATCAAAGACAGTCGACAACAGCCTTCAATTATCTTTAAGAGTATTATCTTCAAATTGGTCTGAGAATAATAAATGACTGGTGGCATAATTGCAAAGAATGTGAGTAGCAAGAACCACAACGGATATCCTTTTTTCAGACAATTAAACTTCGACGTCATTTCATTTCAATATAGAAACACGCTTTATATTAAAGAGTGGAGACAAGATTCATTCATATTAAAATTGAAACTTCATTTTCCTTTCTTGTACGTGTTCGAGCGCTCTAATCAATCTTTCGAGCGCTATGATGTTCTTATAATGGATAATACAACTCACACAAGCCATGGAACAGAGAGAGAGAGAGAGAGAGAGAGAGAGAGAGAGAGAGAGAGTCTGAATTCTAGACCTCATAGCTTATCGAAAACTCATTCCAAACTGATTCCATCCATAAAACCACATGTTCACGGTACATGCACTAGAGAGATTCGTACCCCAAATCCTTCAATGCATTTTTAATTTTTTTCCGAGTATTAAAAACACGGAAGTGTTGATTCAATAGGCAATTTTCTGTAATCATAACATTCTCTTTCTATTCAACTCTACACATCGCTGTTTAAACAAGACCCACCTGGCCATAAAACCCACCTCCCCCAGACTGGCAAAAAATAATAAATAGCGGGTGGTAGTTGCATTTCTTCCTGAATCCTCCACTACTATACTCAAGAAATAGGAAATGGGTGGGGCGTGGGCATAAAAGATGAACGTGATGTAAAAAAAAAAAATAGTAAATTTATAAAAAAAAAAAGAAATAAGAAAAAAAGATATGCTATAAATAGAATACTGTATATAAACATAAATTGAAGATATAGTCATACAGAAGCCATATATAAAAGAAGAAAGACAAGGTGCAGATATCAAATGTTTAAAATACAATGAAGCAAAGGGACGAATCTATAGAAGCCAGAAATCCAGATATTAAAAGATGCAGGCAAACGGAAGAAAGGGATAAGTACTTGTTATAAGATATGGGGAAAAGGGATAATTGCCGATAATGAGAAAATGAAAAAAAAATTCAACGCACTACCAACTACAGCTCTTAGCCTCCCAAGGTCGAAGGCCCTTCAGATTTCTTCTATCATCTTTCATCTGCTTGGCGTAAGCTTCTCCCTCCTCTTCATGCACACCGGCCTCTCCCTGGGACGCGACCCTGCCCATATTATTTCCGGGTTTTTATGCGTGTATTAGGGGTATACAGCTACTATACTGGGGATTATTTAGATATTTGAGATGATTTTTTAAAAAGGTAAGTTTAGAATATTTCAAGGGAAGTGTGTGTGTGTGTGTGTATGTATGTGTATATATATATATATATATATAATACACACACACACACACGCACACACACATATATATATATATATATATATGTGTGTGTGTGTGTGTGTGTGTTGTGTGTGCAGGAAAAAAAATTACGTGAATAAGAAACGATTCATAATGATAAAAATAAGGAATGCGCTTCAAACAATAACAATACAAATAAACCTAACCCGAACCACAAAGTGAACACATAAAACCAAATCAAAGCAACAAAAACAATTGAGGCGAGGCCCTTCACAATCCGTTTGATGTTCGACAAGGTCATTATCAGGGTCGCCAGGTGAACTCATTGCCCCGAGAGAGAGAGAGAGAGAGAGAGAGAGAGAGAGAGCCTGCAGTCAACTTTTAAGAGAAACTTACGTTTGGTGAGAAAAGTTTTACTGACCTTTTCTTTTTATCGGATTCTGAGAGTTTCTGTTTTCAAGATTTTATCTTTTTAAGAAACATGGTTTATAGATAAGATTTAAATTCATATTGATCATTGATTTATACTTCATAATTTATGTCTTTATCCCTTTAATTTTATCTTATTAATATTTAGCATTACCATATATATTTTTTTCATTTCCAAATTTATTTAGGCCAGACCTGTAAGGGTCGAGTTAGACTTACTGGGCTGGTAAATCTCCTTTTAATAAAAATAAAATTCGATCTTAGGAGAAGACTTTATGTAAAATAAAACAAAAGTTTCTCAAATTTCAAATCGCATATAAATGATTCACCAGTAATGCTATCCCATGCCTTGCCTCTGACCATTAGCTTCAAGGGTAGCGAGCCAATTAGTACAGAGAAAGAAAGGTAAATAAATTAGCTCTAATCCATTTTCATTGATCTACTGTGTATGTTGGGGCGCTTGTTTCAATGGACGTGCTCGTTTTACGATCAGGAGTCTAGAGTAAAATTTACTACCGATTTTCTTTTTTATTTTGTTCTCATATGCCTAATGTTTTATGCACTTGCAGTTACAATTACAAATAAAATAACTTTTTTGAAAGCTATAAACACGGGCATACACATACACACACCCATACATACACATATATATATGTGTATATATATATATATATACATATATATATATATATATATATATATAGTGTGTGTGTGTGAGAGAGAGACTGTATGTGAGTACCTTTCTCAACATAGGTTGATTTTCCTAACAGGGTGGATCTAGAGAAACAAAGAAACATTCTACTATAATTTACTGAATTGTGGATTAACCTCCCTATGCAGAAAAATTCCATAACCTCAGTCGCTTCATTTGGCTTTCCAAGCGATAAAAATCGTCCACTACAATCTCCCATGATCTATAACTCCATCTTCTGGTTCCCCATAATATTCAAACCCTTCCTTTCGTTCACGGTTACTCTTACTTTTCTCCTTTCCAGACGGCTTTATTTTTTTCATTAGCTTTAAAAGCTTTAATCCATCATCCCAAATCAGTACTACATTATACACCACATTTTCTTCGCAACTAATTTCTATCATCTTAAAACTTTGCATACATCTAAACCTAATTTCCTTTCGCCGATTTATATTATCCCATTTCTTAAGATATTAAACATCAATGGAGACAGCACGCCCTTATCTAAAACTTTCTTCCCACCTACCATGATAGTCTCTAATCTATAACCCTGACACACTTTACTTCCTACATAAATACTTCTGAACTGGTCTCAACCACTTATTTTCTTTATATATCTCCAACACCCTCCACGGTGACTATCAATTCTATAATAAGTTTTAATTGAGTCCATTTTGTAATGTATAGCCTAACCATATTACTCTTTCAAAGCAAACACAGGTAGGCACATCCCCTTCCTTCTTTATACCCACACTCTTCCCCTATCAATACTTCTGTCCTTCCTTAGTTTCACAATAAAAATCCTTCATTGCAGCTTCCATGGTACACTTGATAACGTTCTATCTCTATCATGCTTACAGACCTTTCAACCCCCTTTACATTTATGCAACAGAACAATTATCATTAAAAATCCCCTTCTTTAGGAACCTTTTATCAAATACAGAAATACCTTAAAGAGCTTTGACAGCAATTCAATAACACTATTTCTATCATAAATCAGCATCTAACTTACATAAAAGCACATATGCATAGTTTCTACACACCTTAAATCTACAGGAACTCGGAGTAAATTAAAGAAAAATAACCTTACTTCATGAATACGGTTATCAAACAATACACGATTGCAGTCACATAAACTTTGGGAAATAGTGAATTTTCAATATGGCGAATAACATATTTGATTTTATTTATATTCCCCGAGTTGCACTTTGGTGCCTGGGCTTATGATGTGGTCTCCTTGAAACTAAGAAACCTGAGGCCGTAATTGAAATCTGACCTTCTTACTGAACTGAGACAAGGCTAAGGGAATACCATTAACACGCTCTACTTTCCTCTCTAGTAATCCTTGGGACTGATATAAGGACTAGCCTTATTTAACGTACAGAGATAACTGCAAGTATTTTAAGTACTGGGTTTATCTACTATACAAATTCCCTTCCTAACAAGAGATTACCAGCTGCATACATGGTAGTTATTATAGTGATTCTGAAAGAAAAATTCTTTCGATTCAAAATCGGTGTTATACGCTTAAAACTATATATAAGTATTTTTGTTTGATTATTACTATCCTTATTATTAATAGCACTGACCCCTCCATACATCGAGATCTCTTCTATAATTCGTTTACGCATCTAATCGAATTAATTATCCCTGGGCAATATTGAGTCACGGACAAAGCAATAGGTTCAAATCGAGTCCTGAAAGTACAGAATTATCATTTTTTTTCACCTCGTGAAGAATAAAATAACTTATATTACTTACTTGCTTACTTATGAATAGTTCAACATAATTATATAAAGATCTTTACCGATAGGTTAAATAATTAATATAATAATTCTATTGTTAAAACCCTTATTATTAGCATTATTATTATTAGTTTAATGGAGATCGATGTTGTTAATAAATGGGTTTAGTTTTAAAAAGAGCATCTGTCCGGATCTCTAATGATGTAAGCACGCTACTTAATAGGTGAAGAAGAAGATTTAAGGTTCCAGGCGATATGTACATAATTCCAGTTCTCACCTCAGTACGATTTCAATATCTTTTATGTATTTTGAACTTATACTTTTGACAGAATTTCAGGAGACGGTAAAGATTCTTATTCAGACCATACACTGGAAGACTATCTTTATATGCACTATAGATCGGTATTCAAACCATAGGCTCTGTTATCATGGGGGGAAAATGTGCATCTTACTCCACCAAATTGGAATATGGGAGATAGCTCTCTTATTATACATTATTTGTTTAAAAGTTTATACGAGGCAAATACACCACTTTAAGTTATAGCACGTACATTAATGAACGAATAGCTTTATATTGATGCAAAGTGAAAAATCAGACGCATTCACACACACACACACACACACACATATATATATATATATATATATACACACGCGTGTGTGTGTGTGTGCGTGCGTGTGAAATCAAATGGCCGTACATAACAACATATTTAGCTAATATACATGATGAGAATTCTTGTTTGATTTTACAGTTCTTTTCCTAACGTTGGGATTTTTTTTCTAATCCATACACACTTTTTATTCAAACTAAACCCAACAAGCTTGATTCTATTTTGAAAACCTGGTTGGCTGAATCACTGACTCGGGGGGAATGTCTAAAAATAGAATGAAACGGTAGGATATTAAAAGAAGTTCCCTTCATGCTTTAAAATACTTCAGCTAGGTTTTGGAAGTGAATAAAATCTTGCTAATACAGTAAATCGGTCACTAAGAAACCGAGAGGACAACATGAGGCCGTCT